>NW_011888789.1:2814393-2825666 GCF_000151845.1 Pteropus vampyrus | reverse complement strand
GATATGTAATAGGCTTCCCAAATTTAACATGTCCAAAATTGAAGTCTTGATTTGCTCACTCCCCACTCCAATCCAATACACTCACAGTTTCCCATAGTTTTGAAAGGCATATTCAATATCTTCCAGTTTTTCAGTCCAAAATTCTCAGTTATTCTTGACTCCCATCACTCCCACAGCCAGACCATCAGTAAATTCTGACAGCTCTTCCTTTGCCATTTGACTAGAACCATCTCACCACTACATATAACCTCTACTACTATGACTCTTTCTTAATTCACTGTAAATTCTCACTTGGACCTTTGCAATTGTTTCTCGTTATCCCTGTATCTGACCTTGCCCCTTTATAGTATATACTTCACACATGACCAGAAAGATCCCTTTGAAACATAAGGCAGATTATGATACTACTCTGCAAAGAGAACTTCAAGGGTCTCCATTACAGGCAGAGTGAACTTGTATTCATTTCCTGTCATTTGCCTCTATGCTTTTTACTCCAGACTTGTGGGCCCCTTACCTGTGCCTTAAACCTGCTGAGCATCCCATGCCCCAGGGCCTTTATACGTGCTGTTCTCTCTGCTCGGCCTCTCTGTCCAGCACTCCCTCTATCTCTTCTTTTCTTCTTATCCCCATCCCGTATTAGCACCTAGAAAATCATACGTTCATTTGTTTATTTGTTTATCTGTCTCCCCAACAAAACATAAGCTTCCCAAAAGAAGAAGTTGTGTTTTGTTCATTGTTGAATCCCTATGGCCTAGAACAATACTTGGCACACAATAGTCCTTCAAAATCATTTCCAAATTAATGTATGTAATTATACAAATTAAATTATTCACACTTTAGCTCAGAAAATTAAGATATTACCTGCTTATTTCCCTTTAATTTATTATAAATTCTCACTCTAAATAATTATAAACACTTTCTTTATAAATTTATTTTATTCTTAGGACCTGGTGGCTAAACCAAGGCCCATAGAATATTTGTAACTTTTTGAAGGTCAAGGAATTGGTCAAGGATGGAGAAAAGGCCTAAAAAAAAAAGATTTTAATCAACCAGTACAAAATTCTTAGAAATTTGGTATTTGTGTTTAATGATGATATTATCTTTACATAAAGACTATAGCCCATTATGTTGACAGGCAAATTGAAAACAGGCATTGCATTTATGAAGATAAAAAAATTAAATGGAATGCTTACTACTTTGAAATGTAAGTGTCAGCTACCAACGTCTCAACTTTACAATATATATATATAGAAGAGACACAGATGTTCTATAACCTATTCCATTTTATTCTCTCCCCTCCCCCACTTTTCTTTAGACATCATTAGCTGCTTCTCAGAATTATAGCCTGTTGTCTTAAGAACGATAAGACAAGTGTAGTAGTTTCGACTAAAAGCGTTTCAGTTAGTTTCCCAAGGTGATTAAAATATTGAAAACATCAGTGTTAAATAATTCAAAAAGTTATTTTTATGGATAATTTTCTCAAAGTATTAGAAAGGTGATGAGAACCTTTTATGGTCCAATAATCTGGGTTTAATATGAGAGTTTGTTATTGCTAGATATGTGACTTTAGGAATATTTCTTAAATCACTCAATTTTCTTATCCAAAAGGTTGGTAAAATTATACCATCTCACAGGAAATTTTGAGGATAAAATAGGATAAGATACAAAAGCACTTTGCAATCTATAAAACACCATTACATATCTTATCAGTAATAGTTATCAAAATGTCAGTATGAAGTGATGATCTCACTAAAATCCTTAGATGTGAAAACCGAAAGGGACTTCTCAACTCTTTCATTTTATAGATGAGGAAGCTGAGACTCAGTGAGGTAATCTCACTCAGCAGCAGAAGGAAGAGCTCGAACTCAGAGGTGTGGTTTGGTTTACTTAGTGTTCTTTGCACTGTCTCAGGGCTGCTAATTCCTTCTGTATAGTCTATTAGCTAAGAATAATAATCACATTTTTTTAATTAGAAAAAAATCAAAAGAATGATATTTTATCATATATAAAAATTGTTTGAAATTCAAATTTTGGTGCCCATAAGCAAAATTTATTAAAACACAGCTATGTTCATTGGTTCTGTATTATCTGTGCCAGCTTTGGGGTGACAGTGGCAGAGCTGACCAACTGTGAGAGAGACCATATGGTCCACAAAACTGAAATAGTTACTATGTGTTTTTATATAGGAGAAGTTTGCTAACTTCCATAGTATAGCACTTAACCTTTGCACTGATACCTGTTCACTACTCCCCATCACTACTCTATTAACCAATAAGTTTAAATTAAGAGGATGACACATACTCTTTAAGTCTTGCACCAACCTTTTGAAATAAATGGTAATAATTAAATCAATTTCAGACCAAATCCTCAGTAGATTAAATTGCTTTGTCAGAGTGAAAACTAAAACCATATAGTATTAGCTTAAAGTTTCATTTATACTATTTCTTTTATTTCTTTCTTGCCTTTTCACTTCCTTGCTTTTTGTCTGTGGATCTGTACACACACACACACACACACACACACACACACACACACACACACACACGAGGTATAGTCTCCATTTTGGCTACAATATATCTAGCCCAGTCTGTGCAAAAAACAAAACAAAACATAACTAGAACAAACCTACAAAACAAATATTCTTTAACTTCAAAGGTAGAGAAAGGGAGAGACGTCAGATTTTGAGCTGACATTGCCAGAAAATATTTGTTTCTGCTATGATTTTTAGAAATGAATCAATCTAATGTTTCACAAATTAAATGTGATACTCTAAAATTACTTTAAAATATTCTTTCCTCTTTATAGTTCTAGTACAAAGGAATTTTTTCATGGGACCATATTAAGTGCTAATGCAATTGATTTAGTGCACTGCACACTGAAATTACTAATATTGTAAGGATGGTAATGACATCTTTTTTTTTTTTTGGAAGACAGTGTTTGTCACAAATCAATTATTTTTAACTTTTCATCTATGCCTAGGTTATAATATTAGGGTGATCCAGTCAAAGTTTTGTCTATGAAAATCTGCATTCTTAAATTTCTTAAGCAGTAGCCTGAAATGAGGCAGCACATAGCACTAACAGACGCTGTTTGCTCTCTGATGTCCTATTATTGGAATTGAATGTAGCTGGTATTTTTAGAGAACTGGTAAACAGTTAATCCTTGAAGACTGATAGTTTTAAGATTTAGAAATTAGAAATTGCAAGGCATTGCCCTAAATGAGCCAGCTCTAATACCTGTGAGTCTGCCATGTCAAGTTAGTGCTTGAAAGGGCCTCATCAGGCAACATTCATAAAGCTACACAAAGGCCTTCGACTCTTGAAATCCCAAATCAGCTCTTGAGATCCAAAAATGGATGTTTGCTATTTGTGCAAGTGTTAAGTGCAATCAAAGAATCTGTTTGTCTGACTGAATTTCCCATTAATGGTAAGATATATCAGCTATTCTCAGTTAACAAAGGCCCTCATTGTGACCATAATACCCAAAGTTGCCAAAAAGAAAAAAAATTAAATTTACCTAAAACTTTTTTAGCAGTGCTTCAGGTCATAGTTTGTTTGCTTGTTTGTTTTTCATGAAATGACTCTTACATTATTTTATATTATTTATTTTATTTTATTTATATTAAATGATTTATTATTTGTTTTGTATCCAACATTAGACAACCAATTAGTATTGATTGATATTTTCCAAACCTTAAGTCTCTTTTTTTAATATTGTTTATCAGACAGATATACCGTAGTATCTAAGGATAAATAAATACACGTTTAGCTAAACTTTGCCTTATTTCGGAACTATTTCTATTGGTTTAGCAATTAAAAGAGTTTGGTAAAAAGTGGCTTGTAGACACATAACCGTTTTACTTTGTTTTTATTAAAAAAAAAACAGATTAAATCAAATACATTGAAGGTTTATGTACTAGATGACAAATAATTTACTTGATTAGGTATTTGGATAAAAATCTATTTGGAATGAAATAACACCGGATCTTTTCCAGCATAGGTAAATGTTTATAAGAATTTTCCAGCAATCAAAAAGTACTGCGATTATTGGCAACCTTGAAGAGAATGCAGTTAAAGGTATCTTGGTATGAAGTCTGTAAACATACTATAAAGGATCAGCCTTACATGAGCTTGAAATTTTTTGTTAGAAATCATTTTTTAACTTGCAAAAATGATTTTCCAAAAAAAAAAAAAATTAAGGTAATTGACTTATACTGAAATTTAAACTGAAAAATAAGGATGTAAAATTTAGCTGTTCATCCGTTTTCAATGTCAAAAACTGGTTCTTCAAGATTTGAAGCCCTGCTGGTGTTTTTCACCTGCTGGTGAAGGTTATGCGTTCGGCTATGGCATTAGATTTCCTCCAGAAGAAATTTTCTCTGGGACCACATCAATAATCATTAGCCATTTTTCCATTAGCTTGAAAAACTAAGAGAGTTAAAATAATCTCTGTGGATAAATGACAGGCAAATTGACAACCATATTTAATGAACACTTCTGCTAGTAGCCACTGCTTGCAGGAATTTCAGAAGGTCTTTGCAAGAGATGCTGTGCTTTTTATCTGTAGAGTAAGATTTCAGGGGAAGGCAGCGAGTGTCAGCATATGATCTGTCAGTACCACCAGTGGCATGAACAGGACCAGGTGTCCAATTACCACACTTGATAAGTATTTGTTGATTTAAGTATCCTAAGAGTTTACTGAAATTTCTTTTGAATAGATAATTAATATTCGAAGCAAACTTTGTGTTTTAAGTTTTCATATCTTCCTGAAATAATCCTTTGAGCTTTGGGTATTGAATTAAATATTTAAGTACTGATAAAAAAGGGCTTCTCCTTCTCCTGGAACATGTCGACTTTTTCTAGAGCAGCACTTTAATAGATTGTCCGTACTATAGGAATTTGCACAGTTTAATTGAAGAAAGAAATAGGAGGGAGGACTGTCTCAGTTAAGAAAGTCTTTTGAATTTAGATTTGAAAAAATTAATAATAAAAAAATGCTTTTTCTTTCTAAGGTTCTTTCTTTTCTAAGTTGGTGAAGCTGAATAAGCTGAATAAGATAACTCTGCAGTCTCTTATAGGACACATAGAATTTCCCAAATTACATTTTGTGTAAACTAGAAAAGCAGATATCAATGCCTTAGACTGTATTTTCTTTGGTCAAGATGTTACACATTGAGTATTTACGTTCAAAAGGAAGAGCAAAGGTTAAAATAATGAACCATTGAAAACAACTACTAAAAGTGAAGCAATACGTTACAGTCAAATAAAACGAAACCAAACCAAATATTGGAAGATAGAAGCTCCATATTCTAGTCCTGGCCTTGTGACTCACCTTCTGATGACTCATTTTCTCAACTATAAAATCGGAATAACACCAACACTTCACATTCTTCACACTGTTAAATATCAAAGCAGATGGTTACCCTGCCTGCCCCTCCCGAGGCCATCCAGCCTGTGGAATATGACAGGGTTTCCATGGTAAATTAGTGAACTATTTCTCTAGCTCAGTTCCAACCTCCAAAATTTCTAGATGCCTCCTACTTTTCCAAAATTTTTCAGAAAATCTCCCAACACATCTCACGTACTTTCCTATACGCTACCACTTTCCCAATCCTTATGGTGAGTCACCGATGACATCTACAGCTACTCCTGATTGATACAGTGCCCAGGTGGGTGACTATGGAAACCTTTGTAAACACAGACGAAAAGAGCCTTCAACACTACAGCAAAAACATTATTCACTGCTTTGTTTCTCTCTTAAACTCCCTTCCCACTTTCGAAAATGACTTTTCAAGTCGTCTTCCTTCTCTTGAAGTCCTCTGCAGCTCTTACTTTCATCTAATGATCTCCTTTCATACTTCCTTGAAACCAAAATGGTGTTAGAAAATAGAAAGTGTTTTAAAGAGAAACATTTAAAAAACAGAAACCATCAGGCAGCACCTCCCCTTACCTTTCCTGCCACCAGATCCACAAACCTCTCTGCAACAGAATCCTTCTTTTTCTTCCCTTCAATTAAAGGCATCAATCTTCATATTAAAGAACAGTCCTCCCACTTTGTTCTACATTGTAGCCATTCTCACCTGCTGGTGACCATGTTCTCTGTTCTTTCTCCTCACTGTATCATTAACTTGTCTTCCTCTGGTCCTTTCATCAATACAGATACTATTCTTTTGATTTCATATTCTTTTGTTCCCCTCAGCTGCAACACTGTCCCATTTGTCTGCTTCCCATTTATAACAACACATCTCCAGATCTTTGTCAACGCCCACCAGTTCCACTTCTGCCCCGCCCCTTTACACTATTTAAACCTTAAGTTTAATCAATATAATCTGTGTGTGAAGTTTAAATAATTATATAGAATTATAAGTTTTCTAATGAAAAACAACAGTAAGCTGTTTGACTCCTACCCAATTCTAGTTCCATCCTCCAGAGAAAATCACTTCAAAATTTCTGAACTATTTCTTACTGTATTCTACAGCGTGCATGGTGAGCTATGAATGAGTTCTGAAACCATTTGGTCCCAGTGTCTTTTTTAGTGGTGGATCTTTAATGACGCTCCAATTTCTTCTTTGTTAACAGTGTTTGTTATTACTAGTATTAACAAAGTATACTAGTATTAGTATTAAAGTTTTGCATTTTGGGGAATCTACTTAGATAATTTACATTTTGCTAGCATTTTGCTGGGATTTTAAATTTGTGCCATATGTCTTCTATCAGTGACCCCCAAATTTTTATCTCTCATCTTTTATCCATGTAATTGACTACCTAACGCCGCCAATTCTTGGGTAGTAAATGGCCTTTAGAAATTAACATGCTCAAAACCCAACTCCTGGTATCTATACACAACCCTGCTCCTCCCACATTCTTCCTCAACTCAATAAATGGCAACTCAGTCCTTCGGTTGCTCAAGCCAAAGTCTTGGAACCCATCTTTGCTCACTCTTTCTGTCATACCTCGCATTCATGTTTATAAGAATTTTCTAGCAATCAAAAAGTACTGCGATTATTGGCAACCTTGAAGAGAATGCAGTTAAAGGTATCTTGGTATGAAGTCTGTAAACATACTATCAAGGATCAGCCTTACATGAGCTTGAAATTTTTTGTTAGAAATCATTTTTTAACTTGCAAAAATGATTTTCCAAAAAAAAAAAAATTAAGGTAATTGACTTATACTGAAATTTAAACTGAAAAATAAGGATGTAAAATTTAGCCGTTCATCCGTTTTCAATGTCAAAAACTGGTTCTTCAAGATTTGAAGCCCTGCTGGTGTTTTTCACCTGCTGGTGAAGGTTATGCTGTTCGGCTATGGCATTAGATTTGCTCCAGAAGAAATTTTCTCTGGGACCACATCAATAATCATTAGCCATTTTTCCATTAGCTTGAAAAACTAAGAGAGTTAGAATAATCTCTGTGGATAAATGACAGGCAAATTGACAGCCATATTTAACGAACACTTCTGCTAGTAGCCACTGCTTGCAGGAATTTCAGAAGGTCTTTGCAAGAGATGCTGTGCTTTTTATCTGTAGAGTAAGATTTCAGGGGAAGGCAGCGAGTGTCAGCATATGATCTGTCAGTACCACCAGTGGCATGAACAGGACCAGGTGTCCAATTACCACACTTGATAAGTATTTGTTGATTTAAGTATCCTAAGAGTTTACTGAAATTTCTTTTGAATAGATAATTTTCGAAGCAAACTTTGTGTTTTAAGTTTTCATATCTTCCTGAAATAATCCTTTGAGCTTTGGGTATTGAATTAAATATTTAAGTACTGATAAAAACGGGCTTCTCCTTCTCCTGGAACATGTCAACTTTTTCTAGAGCAGCACTTTAATAGATTGTCCGTACTATAGGAATTTGCACAGTTTAATTGAAGAAAGAAACAGGAGGGAGGACTGTCTCAGTTAAGAAAGTCTTTTGAATTTAGATTTGAAAAAATTAATAATAAAAAAATGCTTTTTCTTTCTAAGGTTCTTTCTTTTCTAAGTTGGTGAAGCTGAATAAGCTGAATAAGATAACTCTGCAGTCTCTTATAGGACACATAGAATTTCCCAAATTACATTTTGCGTAAACTAGAAAAGCAGATATCAATGCCTTAGACTGTATTTTCTTTGGTCAAGATGTTACACATTGAGTATTTATGTTCAAAAGAAAGAGCAAGGTTAAAATAATGAACCATTGAAAACAACTACTAAAAGTGAAGCAATACGTTACAGTCAAATAAAACGAAACCAAACCAAATATTGGAAGATAGAAGCTCCATATTCTAGTCCTGGCCTTGTGACTCACCTTCTGATGACTCATTTTCTCAACTATAAAATCGGAATAACACCAACACTTCACATTCTTCACACTGTTAAATATCAAAGCAGATGGTTCCCCTGCCCGCCCCTCCCGAGGCCATCCAGCCTGTGGAATATGACAGGGTTTCCATGGTAAATTAGTGAACTATTTCTCTAGCTCAGTTCCAACCTCCAAAATTTCTAGATGCCTCCTACTTTTCCAAAATTTTTCAGAAAATCTCCCAACACATCTCACGTACTTTCCTATACGCTACCACTTTCCCAATCCTTATGGTGAGTCACCGATGACATCTACAGCTACTCCTGATTGATACAGTGCCCAGGTGGGTGACTATGGAAACCTTTGTAAACACAGACGAAAAGAGCCTTCAACACTACAGCAAAAACATTATTCACTGCTTTGTTTCTCTCTTAAACTCCCTTCCCACTTTCGAAAATGACTTTTCAAGTCGTCTTCCTTCTCTTGAAGTCCTCTGCAGCTCTTACTTTCATCTAATGATCTCCTTTCATACTTCCTTGAAACCAAAATGGTGTTAGAAAATAGAAAGTGTTTTAAAGAGAAACATTTAAAAAACAGAAACCATCAGGCAGCACCTCCCCTTACCTTTCCTGCCACCAGATCCACAAACCTCTCTGCAACAGAATCCTTCTTTTTCTTCCCTTCAATTAAAGGCATCAATCTTCATATTAAAGAACAGTCCTCCCACTTTGTTCTACATTGTAGCCATTCTCACCTGCTGGTGACCATGTTCTCTGTTCTTTCTCCTCACTGTATCATTAACTTGTCTTCCTCTGGTCCTTTCATCAATACAGATACTATTCTTTTGATTTCATATTCTTTTGTTCCCCTCAGCTGCAACACTGTCCCATTTGTCTGCTTCCCATTTATAACAACACATCTCCAGATCTTTGTCAACGCCCACCAGTTCCACTTCTGCCCCGCCCCTTTACACTATTTAAACCTTAAGTTTAATCAATATAATCTGTGTGTGAAGTTTAAATAATTATATAGAATTATAAGTTTTCTAATGAAAAACAACAGTAAGCTGTTTGACTCCTACCCAATTCTAGTTCCATCCTCCAGAGAAAATCACTTCAAAATTTCTGAACTATTTCTTACTGTATTCTACAGCGTGCATGGTGAGCTATGAATGAGTTCTGAAACCATTTGGTCCCAGTGTCTTTTTTAGTGGTGGATCTTTAATGACGCTCCAATTTCTTCTTTGTTAACAGTGTTTGTTATTACTAGTATTAACAAAGTATACTAGTATTAGTATTAAAGTTTTGCATTTTGGGGAATCTACTTAGATAATTTACATTTTGCTAGCATTTTGCTGGGATTTTAAATTTGTGCCATATGTCTTCTATCAGTGACCCCCAAATTTTTATCTCTCATCTTTTATCCATGTAATTGACTACCTAACGCCGCCAATTCTTGGGTAGTAAATGGCCTTTAGAAATTAACATGCTCAAAACCCAACTCCTGGTATCTATACACAACCCTGCTCCTCCCACATTCTTCCTCAACTCAATAAATGGCAACTCAGTCCTTCGGTTGCTCAAGCCAAAGTCTTGGAGCCCATCTTTGCTCGCTCTTCTCTTTCTGTCATACCTCGCATTCTATCCTTCTAAAAACCTTCTTGGCAGTCCATTAACAATATATTTCATCTTACCATCTCTACAGCTATAGCCTGATCCATTGCAACAGTCACTTTTCACCTTTACTTAGACCTTTTACCAAAGGATGGAGCAGCTTCTCCACTTTCACTGGTTGCTTTCTTATAGTTCATTCTCCATACAGCAGCCTATATGCGTGTTGAAAATAAAAGTCAAGTCGTGATACTGATTTGTTCAAAACCATTCATTGCCTTCTTATCTCACTCAGTTTTTACCGTGGCTTACCAGGCATTCAGATTTTGGCTACTCAACTTTGGTACTCTTCTCTCTTTGGACTCCTGCCACACAAGCCTGTTTGCTGCTGCTTGAGCGTGCCACACTCTTACACTAGAGCCTCTGCACTGGCCCTATCTGCTGCATAGAATGCTATTCCTTTAGGAATGGCCTGATCTGTTTCTTCCTTCAGGCCTTCTCAAATATCATATCAAACAGTTACTATTGCCGCAATAATGCTGCATAGCAAACAATGACAAAACCTCAGTGGCATTTTAATAGTAAAGATTTATTATTCTTATAAGTTTTAACTAGCCTGGGCTAGACTTAGCTGACTAGGCTTGGGTTCGCCCATGTATCTGCCATTAGTGGCAGATCAACTAGGCACCTCTTGCTGATCTTGGATTGGCAGCTCATGTATCTGGGGGTCAGCTGGCTATTGGCTGATCTAGCATACTCTCAGCTAGGATGACTGGGACTACCATCTCTTTCATTCTCTAGCAGGCTAGCTCTGGCATTTTCTTATAGTTGTGGCCAAGGAACAAGAGTCATGTGAAATCATGAAAGAACTTTGTCACAGGATCTTGATGAGATATCTGCACTTCCTTATTCATTGCAGCATTATTTGCAATAACCACAAAGATATAGAAATAACCCGAGTGTCTGTCCATGGACGAATGGACAAAATGTGGTATATATGTGTGTATATATACATATATATATATGGAATATTATTCAGCCATGAGAAAGGGAAATTCTGCCATTTATGACAACATGGATGAACCTATTTGAGAGCATTATGCTAAATGAAATAAGTCAGAGAGACAAATATAAATACTGTATGATGTCATTTACATATGAAACTTGAAAAAGCCGAACTCACAGAAGCAGAGGGTAGAGTCAGGAGGAGTGAAATGGGAAGATGTTGGTCCAAAGTTATGCAGGGTGAAAATATTCTGGGCATCTAATACACAGCATGGTGGTTACAGTTAATAATACTCTATTACATAGTTGGAAGTTGCAAAGATTGTAAATCTTAAATGTTCTTACCACAAAAAAGAAATAGCAATTATGTGGCATGATAG
>NW_011888789.1:2808915-2814343 GCF_000151845.1 Pteropus vampyrus | reverse complement strand
TAATAGTAAAGATTTATTATTCTTATAAGTTTTAACTAGCCTGGGCTAGACTTAGCTGACTAGGCTTGGGTTCGCCCATGTATCTGCCATTAGTGGCAGATCAACTAGGCACCTCTTGCTGATCTTGGATTGGCAGCTCATGTATCTGGGGGTCAGCTGGCTATTGGCTGATCTAGCATACTCTCAGCTAGGATGACTGGGACTACCATCTCTTTCATTCTCTAGCAGGCTAGCTCTGGCATTTTCTTATAGTTGTGGCCAAGGAACAAGAGTCATGTGAAATCATGAAAGAACTTTGTCACAGGATCTTGATGAGATATCTGCACTTCCTTATTCATTGCAGCATTATTTGCAATAACCACAAAGATATAGAAATAACCCGAGTGTCTGTCCATGGACAAATGGACAAAATGTGGTATATATGTGTGTATATATACATATATATATATGGAATATTATTCAGCCATGAGAAAGGGAAATTCTGCCATTTATGACAACATGGATGAACCTATTTGAGAGCATTATGCTAAATGAAATAAGTCAGAGAGACAAATATAAATACTGTATGATGTCATTTACATATGAAACTTGAAAAAGCCGAACTCACAGAAGCAGAGGGTAGAGTCAGGAGGAGTGAAATGGGAAGATGTTGGTCCAAAGTTATGCAGGGTGAAAATATTCTGGGCATCTAATACACAGCATGGTGGTTACAGTTAATAATACTCTATTACATAGTTGGAAGTTGCAAAGATTGTAAATCTTAAATGTTCTTACCACAAAAAAGAAATAGCAATTATGTGGCATGATAGCGGTGTTAGCTAATGCTATGGTGGTACTCATTTTGTGATTTATAAGTATTAAATCAACATATTATACACCTTAAACTTACACAATGTTATTTATCAATTATATCTCAATAAATATGGGGATAAAAAGAAAGAACTTTCTCAAGCTTCTGCTTTATCCCCTCATCTAGTAATATTTCAATTGCCATAAAATGTCACAAAGTCAGTCCAGATTAAATGATTGAAAAAATAGTTCCTGCCTTTTAGTGAAAAGTACTACAAATGTCCATGGCAAAAGGCCTGGATGAGGGAGGGATGAAGAATTTGACCATTGATGCGATCAGTTAACCGTATCATCTTATCAGTGAGCTTTTCCTGACCACTCAGTATAAAATATCAACATCTTCCCCTCACAGACATTCTCTGTTATTCTTCTCCAGCTGTGTTTTTATCAGTATCTCGGATCCCATATGTATCAGTCACGATTCAATCAGAGAAACAGAACCACTAGGAGACACATATGAAGACATTTATTGCAAAGATTTGGCTTATGTGACCATGGAGGCTGGCTAGGTAAGCCAGAAATCCACAGAGGAGGCCAACAGGAAAACAGGCCAGAAGTTTTGGGCTTTCCCAGATGGGGCTTACAAGTGGGGTTTTTTCCCTTGAGGGACACCTCAGTTCTGCTCCTAAGGCTTTTCAATTGATTGAATCAAGCCCACGCAGATTATCTAGGTAACATCCCTTACTTAAAGTCAACTGATTATGTACTTTTATCCATCTACAAAATACCTTCAAGCAATACCTAGATTCATGTTTGATTCAATAACTGAGGATTGTGGCCTAGCCAGGTTGACACATGACACTGACGACAATGCCATACATTTTATTTTTGTTTGTTTATGGCCTGTCTTCCCTCATAAGAAAGGTGGGCAGCGACATTACCTTTTTTATTCTCTATTCCAGAGTTTGGAATAGTTTTGGCAGAAGTTGGCCCTGAAGAATGTGTGTAAGATTGTACATAACTCAGTTTCTAAATAATATGCTTAAGCTGCTATTTTTTTTTAAATCAATTTTAGACATTGTGTTGATTTTCTACAGTGGAAGATAATATAGTTTTTAATACCTTCTCTTCTCTCTGCCAGGTACACATTTTCTACCCCCTTCCATAGTCTCATTTTAGTTACTGCTCAGTTCATATTTAATGCATATTCTATTTTTATATTATTATGACTGTAAACTATTCATAGCAGGTTGATCTAGTGTACTGTGATCACATTTTAAATCACATTTTCAGTTATATCTATATGTTTTTTTCTCCTGGAATTAATTACTGGATTTTTTCCTGTATTAACTTTTCTAAATAGCTATCCCTACATATTTCGAATTATAAATTTCCTCTAAGTATGATCACATATATAGTTTTATGTTGTTGTTGTTGTTTTCTTTCTCACAGAGCCACACTTCTGGTAGCCTTCACTCAGTCTTGTCTGCTTACCGTCTAGGTCTGTGGTACCTTTATCACTTGGGACATTACTCCACCATTATCCAGGAAGTCTCCTTGTCTGGATTCCTTATTTCCTGAATTCCAAATTTTATTTTTATTGGTTTATTCCCACATTCGATTATATTATTATTGTGAATTATAATCTTTAATATTAAAATATGTACTTCCTCACTTTTTTAGTACTTGAAAATTTTTATGTGCATTCGCCTAGAATATCTTTGACTCTCCTTTTTCTCCTTTTATTTTTAGCCCTCTGTTTGAAGGAACACATTTCATACTTCGTTTTCTATTGCTAGCTGTAGAAATGACAATAATTAAACAACAATGCCTTTTACATGTGATCCCATCAGTCTGAAGTATTATATTGTAATAAATCTTAATAATGAAACATTTTAAGCTTATTTCTTGAGATATAGCTGACTTTTTTGGGCAAGTGTGGAAACTTGTTCAACTATCTGTCAGGAAATACAGGGGAAGGTGATTGTGTCTGCAAAGGTTTCCTTGACCTAGTGTGAATTTCTGTGATGAGAGATAGTTTTCCAAGCATAAGTTACTGTTGCTATAGCTTTCATGATAAAATAGAAAAAAACATTGTACCCAGAATCAATGGTTGTTTTTGGTTGTTTTTGGTTTGGAAATTAGGTGATAATTACGGAACAGAATGGGAAACTGTGTAATATACTATTGCTTAATTTAGCAATATTTTTAAAGTAGTGAAAAAAAAAAAGGAGTATAAAGTGCCGAGAATGTCTGCCTGATTGAAAAACTTATAAAAATACACAACTAATATATAGTTCCTATTTTTTAAATGTAGTAACAATTCATTAAATTATAATTAAAATTTTTTTCTTTGCTGACTTTTACTGTAAAAACTAGGACTTTGTGTTCCAATTTTTCCACATTTGCTAAAACCAGGTCAGTCACTATTTTTATGAACTCATGCTATATGTATAAAAACAACTTTCTAGATAGAGTGAGCTAGCAGCAAATTATTTCTGAAAAATGAGTACTATGTTAAAATCACAAATGACAATCTTTTAAAAAATTTGGCCAAGATTAATTAAAAAAAATAAAGGTGCGTAATTTTAAAATTATTTAGTCCAAGCAGGCTCATGTATAACATGTTCTTGAGGTAGCATTTAATCATTATTTTAACTTCCGCTTTAAATTATACTTCCGTTTAGTACTGCCAAGGTGCACTTACGTAATAATTTTCATTTTAATTGAAAAATGTCATATAAATTCATGACTAAATTTTATGAAATAAGCAATAAATTTAATTCTATAAAATTAACACCATACAGAACATTTTTTCTTTGTTCTTAAAAGTTTAATGTCAGATGTATTATTTAAACAAAAAATAGTTTATTTGAAAAGAACCTCATGAAGAAAATTTTAGGTACTATGAAGGAGAAGGCTCTTGCTTCAAAGCAATGAGATTGTGAACAAAGATAGGAAAGAATCTGGTACATGACATAAATATATGGAATAATGAGAATGAGAAGAGATAAAAAATCTGAGAGGTAGGCTGGATAGAATACACAATAACCAAATACTTACATATATGCATGCTCGTGTGTGTGTGTGTGTGTGTGTGTGTGTGTGTGTGTGTAAAGGGAGATATCCTAAAGCTAAGGAAGTGCTCAAAATGAAATATTGTATACTCAATTAAAAACAGTTTTAAATAGCTTTATTGATGTATAATTTATTTACTATAAATGAACTGATTTATATAGTCATGCAACCATCACCAAAATACAGTTGCACTCCCATTATCATATAAAGTTTCTTACTATTCATTAAATCATTTGTTAAAAACCTCATCTTTAAATCCTAACTCCTACATCCAGCCCAGGCAATTACTGAACTGCTTTCTGTATCTATGAATTTGCCTTTTCTAGACTCTTTATAGAAATGGAAGCATATGCAATATGTAGTCTTTGTGTCTTGTTCCTTTCACTTAGTAGGTTTCTGAGGTTCTTTTTTTGTACCATCTACCAGTTAATTTGTTCCTTTTAACTGTTGAATGATTTTCCATCGTATGGATGAACCACATTTTATTTATCCATTCATCACTAATTGTACACTTGTAATGTTTCCAGTTTTTTTGATGTTATGAATGATGCTCCAACCAACATTCACACGTTCAGTCTTTCTGCAGACATATGTTCACGTTTGTCCTGGCTAAATAAGAGCAGAATTTCCGAGTCATGTAGCATAGGTGTAACATTTTGAGTGACTGCCAAACTCTTTCCACCTTTTCACATTCCCACCAGCAACATGTGAGTTTTCCAAATTCTCCGCATCCTTGCCAGCGCTTGGTTTTGTCCATCCTTTCTTCCATTCAAGAGGGTGTGTAGTGGTATCTCATTTAATTCACATTTCTCGAAAGACTAATGCTGCTGAGCATTCTTTTGTGTGTGTGTGTGTGTGTGTGCTTATTGGCCATGCGTATATGTGTTTGATGAAATGTTTATTCAAATATATTGCCCTTCTTATTGCTTTATAGTCTTATTATTGAGTTGTATTTTTATATATTTTACATATTAGTTCTGTATCAGATATATAATTTGCAAATATTTTCTTAGTCCAAGGCTTACACTGTAATTTTTAAACAATGAATACAAGTTATTTTTGCTATAATTATTTAAAGTCAGAAAGAGAAAGAAAAGAAAAATGCTATATGATCTAAGAGTTCTCATTACAAGGAAAAAAAAACTTATTTATAAATATATATGAGATAATGGATGTTAACTAAACATATACTGATAATCATTTCATTATAAATGTAAGTCAAATTACTATACTGTATACCTTAAACTTATACAGTGCTATATGTTAATTATAATCTCAGTAAAACGGGGAAAAAACCCTGCCAGCTGGGCCAGCCCAAATTACTGACCCATATCATTCTGAGCAATAAAATAATTGTTGTTTTAAGCTACTTAATTTGTGGTGATTTATTATGCACCAATTGTTAACTGAGACAATATACCATATTCATTTTATATTTTCTCTATAAATAGTTATGCCTGAACAGAACATATTCAAATAGACACTGTGGTAATTTTTAGTCAACTTCAAATTTTTTGGACATATCTGACATCAAAAGTATAGGCTTTTTGATAGAGCTTTT
>NW_011888789.1:2793242-2808865 GCF_000151845.1 Pteropus vampyrus | reverse complement strand
ATGTAAGTCAAATTACTATACTGTATACCTTAAACTTATACAGTGCTATATGTTAATTATAATCTCAGTAAAACGGGGAAAAAACCCTGCCAGCTGGGCCAGCCCAAATTACTGACCCATATCATTCTGAGCAATAAAATAATTGTTGTTTTAAGCTACTTAATTTGTGGTGATTTATTATGCACCAATTGTTAACTGAGACAATATACCATATTCATTTTATATTTTCTCTATAAATAGTTATGCCTGAACAGAACATATTCAAATAGACACTGTGGTAATTTTTAGTCAACTTCAAATTTTTTGGACATATCTGACATCAAAAGTATAGGCTTTTTGATAGAGCTTTTCCAAAGATATATATCTTTTGTATAATTTTGTACAGATCTTTTGAATTTATGCTTATTGAGTTTGATATTTAGGTCAAAGTTAATGGAATCAGTATTGCTTTTATGGGGTTGCATGTGACTTTTAAAGCTTTTGGCAGTAAATGTATCAGATTCATGTCTCAAGTTAGGCTACCGGTGGCATTCTTTGCTCTTGTTGCTTGCAGTATCTCTTTGGATAAATGCTACTTTTTGAAAAAAGGAGTAAAATACTTTTCATTATGGAGTCTTTGATCGGCAGCAATTAACTGTTTGTCTTTTATTATCACTTGCAAAGAAAATGATTCTTAATTTTCCATTTCTAAAATGCCCTAATGTGATAGATTATTAATGAGTTGACTGAAAAAGTAAACACTGATGTTTGCTCAGGCATTAAGGTACATAAGAGTGATGACCAAATGTGACCAGTTTCCTAGACACCAGATGCTAAATCTATTAGTATTTCCAGTTATTATTCTGAAGTTTGAATACGGTTCATGTAAATTGAAAAGGCCAATATATAGAAACATTTGTGATAGTCACCCTGTTAAAAATAAAGACTCGATAAGATAATGGAGCAACAATAAAAATTTTTTCATAAAATTTACTCAAGGTCTTAAATCTGTAATTTTTAAACACTGAATACAAGTTATTTTTGCTATAATTATTTAAATAAAAGTATTTCCATACAACTGTTAATAGAACATCAGCTTTTTATCTTATTTGAGGACATATACACATTTTATTGATCCAAAATTAAATTATTTACCTTCTTGCTTTACTATATAGCAGCTTAGATTCTAGAAACCCAACACATAGATAGAAGCCTGAAGAAGATGTGACAATTAAGAACACAACTAAAGAATAATGTGGCTTAATGGGTATTACTTTTGTATTTAAAGTAGCAAGAATCTGAAAAGGCCATCCAATGGAAAATGGGTGAATTAAATATTTTTCACATTATAACTATGATATATTGAAATATATAATATGAAATATTATAACATTTCTCACATTATAACTATGTATTATCTTAGCAAGTTCCAAACCTGAGTACAATTTTAATCTTGACAGATCATAGAATAGAAAATTTTGTTTTGGAAGTAATGCACATATTAGACACTTAAGGAGTGTTCAGCCTCAGACTTTCCTAATATTCCACCTAAAATAATTTATAGAAACTTAAGAAGATTAAGTCTAAACCTAATGCGTGGTCTTGTTTTTTCTTCTCGAAAATTTGATGATCATTTTTTGTTAGCAAACAAGTTAACTGAAAAGTTTGGCTATCTATCCCTTTATTTTAGTCCCAATGAGTATGATTTTTTTTTTTTTTAAGTAAACATCTATTTTCTTTTTTGGTGATCCTTTTGAAGTCAATCTAATTCCTTTCTTTTCGAAGTTTTTTCTATGTTCAGGCTGTTGTGAAGTTGTGCCTTTATGACCTGCTGCTCTGAGGTAAAGGAGCTGGGACACTGAAGGAAACTTGTGAAAGAGGAATTTCCCTTTTCTTTTTCCTAGAACCTGCTCCTTAAAGTGTGTTCCACAGAGCAGGGCGTCTGTGGGATTTGAGAGCTGGCCCCACCTTCGACCTACTGAATTCTGGGTGATTTGGGAGTTGGCCTCACCTTCGACCTACTGAATTCTGCATTGTGACGGGATCCCCCATGTGAATCCTAAACTCCATCAAAGTTGACACTCGCTGCCCTAGCAGAAAGCACTGGATAAAATCTACCAGCCTTTCCTTCCCCAGCGGTCCTCAGAAGGCTCTCCCCCTTCTCTGGGTCAGTCCTGTGGGAAAAAAGATAAAAAGGCAGAGAGCTCTCGCAGTTCGCTTCTACTAGTTGTGGTTTTGGGGAAATAGTTTAATTTCCAGGTTTCTATCTGCTGTTTATCAAACAATATTCTAATATTTTTTTTGTCACAAATCTCTTTTGGGTTAGCATGTATGTTGGCGCTCACTCTTATCTGTTGACATTGAGTTTAAAACATCTTTTAGAAAGAGAAAGTCTTCTTCACCCATGAGACATACTTTCACTTTCCCAGCACATACTTATCCTAGCCTAACTCACCAACTAAATTGATTTAATGTGCTTCAGTTTAAACTACCATCAGCTAGAATTGTTATGAATACAGTTGCCACTGAAACTTATCCTTAGGTAAAAAATAGTCAATCATTAATATATTAGTTGATTTACATATATTTTTTATAGGAAAAATTACAATGAACTGTTATTCACTATAGTTAGAATATATTGTCTTTAACTAGATTCTAGAATTAGTATAGTATACTATGAACTAAATTTCTGCTGTAGATAGATAAATCTGTAACAGTTTTAAATCTATTTTTAAAACTCAGAATGTTAAAAATATGTTCTGATTTACCGTTTATGAAGCTCATTATTCACATGATTTTATTAAAATATAAAATGTCCAAGCAACTTTCAGTTTAAAAATACTATGCTTGGTAAACTGGCTATTATTGTAGATTTTATAAATTTCTTTGACATCCTTAATTTAAAGCATCATATAGTGGGTTCATTGTCATTTATTACACCATAGATAAATCTATGTTAATTGTTTCATGATTGTTACTGTTTTTTGGTGTTCTGAAGGTTTAGGTTAAGGAAATTTCAATCTTTCCTTAGAATTCCTTCTCATTACATATGTTAAGTTTATTACATTCAGCCTGAACTAACAATAGATGAAGACAATGAGCCACCACTTTCTGAGACTGATAATACTTAAGGCTAATACTCTTGTTTGATATCTAGCTTTCAGGATCTATGGGATTCTGTAGGCTTTAGCATGTGAGAGCAAGATTAACCCTCAGCATCTAATGTGATTTTAAATATTTTAAAATGTGATAAAATATTGAGGATAACATTGTAAAACAGTTAAAAATAGTCCTGGAAGTAATGTAAGAGCACTAAGATGCTGAGAGGAGTCGCTTCCTTCAGAATAAGAGATAGCAGAACACCTGTGTGTAGCCCTTTCTTTGATTGTGAGACACATTGCATGTTTTTTCATAATCCTTGAGGCGCACCCTTTTTCCCCTTCCATATACATATTGGTAGTTAAAAACCCATCATAAGCAAAAGCTTAGTTTGTCATTATTAAATTTTATTTTTAATGATTAAGTTTTTAATAATCATTAGACCACTTGAAATAAAAAATATTTTTTCTCTAATAATGTGCCCCTATTAAATAAAGTACAAAAACCTTAGCTGTCTTTTTTCTCTTTCTAATAAATATTTATTACATACCTATTATATGTCATGTGTTGTGTCAGTCTTTGAAAACAAGGACAAATAAATGCAGTTCATACCATAAAAGATGCTAGAGTTCAAGAAGATTGAAGGAAAAAAACTTAGCAACTACTAATTTGTTGTTCTGTTAAAGAATATTACATTAATTTATAAAAAGTTGAAAGCATCGTGATTAATGTGGAATAATAATGATTTCATGGGAAAGAGTATCAAATCTTTATTTTAATGTCAATATCCAATGAGACTAAATTTTTTTCCAATAAATATTTGTATTACTAAGTGCTATACTCTGTCCTAGGTTTCAGGGATGTAGGGGAATAGGATAAACTTGGTTCCTGGTCTTATGGTTCTTAGGTTCTAGAAAAATCAAGAAAATATAAAAATAAACACAATAATTGCAATTCTCAGTGAAGATGAATGTCACTTATAAGGGGTCAGACTATTGGGGTAACGGTAGGAAAGATTCACTAAGGATTTAAAATTTTAGGTGGGATTTACTCTTAAGTTTATATCCCCTTCCTACCTATGGATTGATTTTACATGAGATCACAAACTGTAGTTGGATATCCACTATTATCAGCTGAACTGACTTTTTAATGGGTATAGGACTCATGTCTCTTCTCTTATTTTACTCCTGGAGGCATCTCTTTGTTCCATACCAAACATTCTGTGTGTACATTCTTATAAAATTTCTTAGTGTGGGTGGCAGTGTAGGGAAAACTCTCCTATAAAGAGAGATTCTTTCCTCTTGAATTCTATGATGTGTGTGTTGTATATCACTATATAACTTGTAGGCATTCAAAAATCTTTTAATTTGCATTATATATGTATATGTGTGTATATTATATATTATATATACATATATATGTTATATATAATATATATATATATATATATATATATATATAATATATATATATATAAAACTCTGACTAGGGATCACTTCTCACACCTCCTTTTTCTCACTTTTCTTCAGTACCTTGAACTTTATTTATACGTGATGCTAGTAATGACTGAAGTTCACAGCACTTGGCTTCTTTCTGAAAATTTATTCAATAGACCTTCTGTCTCTGTAACCAGTAGTCCAGTGCTAACTACCAAGACAAGAACATTCCATTGGATATTAAGACATAAAACAATTAATTTGTTGATCAGACCTTTCATATTTGCATAAATTTAACTCTTTGAAAGTACTTTCAAAGCCAAAGCTTATTTTTTTCACATCAGAACATATAATTATGTTGGAGATTTGCAGATCTAAAGGTCTGCTGCAATGATGAAAAGATCAGTATGACCGGTGATTAGCATTGAGACTACTAGAAATAAGCAAAAAGTGAGAATGAGAAAAACAATATTTATTATGAAAAAACTTGGTTTTTATGGAAGTGGCTATAATTATTATAATAATTAACTATTGATGTGTTCTGCTCTAACAATAATAAAGTCTTGGCAATTTAGCTAAATCTTATCTATATTGTCTAAAGCTGTCAATTTCTTTTCTAAGTCTTACTTTCTACTGTTTTTATGATCACTTGATCAACTTCTTGCTGCACAAATTTGCCCTCTCTCCTATGTTCACTATCTCACTGAATGGTACCATCATCTGCATGGTAGCCCAGGAAATATTATGAAGCATTGTCCTTGAATCTTCCTTCTTTATTACCCCTATGTCCAGCTAATCTGAAAATTCTTTTGATTACATGCATCTTTAGTCTATTTTTGAATAGGCCTATTCTTAATATTTCCCTTTATCGCTACCTTACTTTAATTGAATCATTCTCTCTCTCAACTGTTTCCTAATGAGCCTCTAGGCCAAGGCAAATCATTTCTTATACTGCCTCTGGAATTGTCTTTCTAAACACAGATGGTGGCTATCCTTTTTCTACACTCAGTCTTTCAGTGAGCTCATTGTCCTGAAGACAAAGTTCAGACTCTCGCTTGGTAACATCCAAGGCTGTCAGAGATGTGGCTCCTTGATTTCCACTCTGACATTGTCATCCTCTAGCTTTCTCCCTCCACCCCTAACTCTGCCCGAAGTCATATCACACTACTTTCAACGTTGTGCTCTTTTTCTTTTAGGCCGTCTCTTATCCTGTTACTTTCCACTACTCCACTCCCTGCTCCCATTTACCCATGCTTTTTCCTAGAACTGGAACTGGTAACTTGTTTCTTTTATTGGAATTACTTGTTTACTCTTGTTTATATCCCCGTTCTCTGAAGCTCACTTCACTCATCTGAGGGTTGGGCTCTGCCTTGTTCACTACTATATTCACTATACTTAACAGGAGGCTTGTTTGATGAATGCAGATGGATATAGAATTCCTTCAATACACATAATCCTGAGAAAACCAAGCAAAGTGTGTGTGTGGAGGGGGGTGGGGGGGGGCGGGAAGATAAAGCGTATGAGTTTTCAGTGAGGTAAGTGCCCTGATTTTCCGTCAGTCTGCTCTGTATCAAGATTACTTGAGGACCCAACATAGGAACCATTGTCTAGCTCTTGGGTTGTTCTTGTTATGCTAGTGAACAGCAGTGATTATGTTTGAAGTTCTGTCTCATATTGTTGTACTTTTGTTGATATTTAATAAAAATTCAGAGAACAGCTTGCAAAAGGCAATAGTCATTCCTGCTGAGAAAAAATAAAAAGAGAGAGAAACAAGTGAATCCTCTGCTAAGCAATTTCAAATGTTTCTGCTGGAACCTTAATAGCATAATTTTAACTTCTTGGCACTCGGTGAGGTCAACACTGGTGTGCTTTGAACTAACGCATTATACTGGAAAATTGGATCCAGAGGTAAAGTGGAGTTTCCTTTTCTCAAAAGTTGTCTAGCCAAGATACACAATCCATGACCAAGAGTAATTTGGTGAGAACACTAGTGAAGTGTATACCTGTATAATAATCTGTTTTCTCTTGTTATAAAATACCAAAGCTTACTTCCTTTAGGTCCCCGTTCATATTTACCATTATTTTTATTTCATGTTATTTACATGAAATTTTAACTTCAGACTAGGCTAATCCATTATACTTAGAATATTTAGAAATCTAAGAAGCACTATTTAAAACTAGTATTTCTTGCAAGAATAAATTTTATAAAAAATTACATTTGATTGTAACAAAATATGAGTGCATTTACAGCTTCTAGTATTTAAAAACATGCTTAATTTCTCATTTTAAGAAAGTCATGACAATTGGTTTTTTTTTTCATTCTTACAGATTCTCCAAGTCATTCAAGTCAATTGTTTGCTAATAATTGCGTTGGCATTGTGATAGCTTGAGGTATAACTAAGAAGAAATATGTTCAATATAGACGACTAATTATACTATCAGTAACTTAGGCATATTCATGGCTAATGTTACATTGTTATAATGATAATCATGTTCATATCATTCAATAAGAACTAATTTTTAATGAAGACAAAAATGTATTTAAAGAAAAAATGGTACAAAAGGATGAAAGATACAGGATTTACAGCAGTCTTTAACCCAAATCCAAATATTAGCAACAGACTCTCTTGAAAGGAATTTATTTTGGTAAACTCCCATAACATAACATTATTTTTCTTTTGAATATTATTCAACACATTTCAATCTATGAGATATATAACCTGGGCTAGAAATCTCTCAGGAATCAGTTCCTTCATGATCTTTCTGGTATTTCCTGTTTGAGTCAGAATGGAAATATCCCTAACAGTGTCTGGTTTAGGGGATTTAGCCCTCTGCTTCCACAACGAAAGGAATCAAGAGATAAAAGAAGCTGAAACAAGAGAAAGGCAGACAAAGCACGGTTTTGATTTTTCAGAACCTCCTGTTTCATTTAAGCCGAAAGATTTATGGATTATGGTCCTCAACCAGCCATTAGATGTACAACTATATTTAGATACTTTCTTTGCCTGCTAACTTAATGCATCACTGACTGTAATTAATTACAAAGTGCTTGAGTCAAGGTTTGGAAGATTTAGATAGAGGCAAATCTGGAGATTCGTTAGCAGAACAAAGGAATTACATGAGCTATAAACCTGTGAAGAGAAGACGAAGGTCAACTGAGTGTGCTATAAAGAACTGCAGAGCAAGAGGTTGGGACCAGGTGTAGACAGGAACTTCTACAACTTCCTACAACTTGGACAAGATGAACTTCGTACAACTTGGTCAAGATGTCTCACCCCTCAGGATGTTGAATTCCATCAGGGTGTTTCAAATGTTTTCTTTTTCTCCTCTTCCTTTTTTTTTTTTTAACCAGTGGTCCTTCATATTGGTCATCTTAAGCTGAATTTCAACAAATATTAATTTATTCTGTCATTGAAAAAGTATTTATTGAGTACCAACTATGTAGCTGGTGCACGACACATAAAATAGATCAAAGTAGAGATGATGTGGAGACAAAACCAAGGAGCGGGGCCCTATGTACTTGGACTACCTCTGAGCATGGCAGTGGCCCAGAACATTCTCTTCAGAATTCTGTTTTACTAGAGCACAGTTTGAAAAGAACAGAGAACTCCTTACCTTTCCATTACTCTATGATCTCACAAACAGAATGTGCACGTTAATTAGCCACTGTAGTTGCCACCACAAGCGCAGCCACGATTGTCACAGTCTGGGCTTTGGTGTGTAGGGTCATACTACTGACACTTATTGCTTTCTACCTGGTGCCCCACTTTAAGAAGAGGCAAATGAATTACATGTTTAATGGGATCTTTGCCTTTCTTGTTCTCAGTTTTTCTTCTTGGTGTTGACGTTCATTTTTATCTCCGTGGAGAGAGCGTTGGTGGCTCAAGATCCACCTTTATTTTGCACAACAATTAAAGAAACTTGACCATTTGTTGCAATTTTGTTTAATAAGTAATGTTGCTGTGTCATGGAGACATCGCACCTTCTATTTGATATCTGAGCAAGTTAAGCTGGAACTGAAATATATTCTAATTTCTCTTCTGGGCATGAAAAGAGAGAGAAGGAGAAAAGAGCTGTTGCCATTCAGGATTTGAAAGAAATAACTACATTTGACAGTTAAAATATATAACTACTTATCCCTGCTGCCAGTCAAAGATAATTTCCTCTGGTTCTTTTTATTTCAATCCACCAAATAATGTACCAGGTGTTTTTCTTTTTCTCTTAAGAAAAAAATAAAGATAGTCTCTGAAATGATATGAAGTTTGAATGATTTAAGTCCTGGTTAGAAAATTTAGCTTGAAATCTGATGGTTATCATCACCTTACATTTCAATAATATTTCATTTCCCACACCTGCCTTCTAGAGCCATTTCAATCATGAGTAACAGTGGGGGAGAAACACGATAAACATTATGTGTGCAGCAAAGGTCTGAGTAGTTATGAGCTGAGTTGCAAAGCAGAACGTCTGTTACTGCAGGGCTGAGCCTGGTGGGGAGTCTGGAGTTTGGCCCTGACAATATCCAACTCCTCAACTTTATTTTCTTTGTGGTTTTTAAAAGACTTGATCTTTCTAATATTACATTCTGAAAACCAACTTAATAGATACTCTGTATTTCTGGAGAGCTTTGTAGCCATAATTATGGAAAATTCTTGTGGTTGTCATGGTTTTTGATGAAGGAGCAAAGTGCAAAATAAATTTGGCTGATTTGCATGAAGTTCAAATATTCACTGACAGTGATTCCTGGATGGAATCTTTTTTATGCTGTAGGAAAAGAGAAGCATTATTTCTAGCAGTTAGGAGGTAGCTCGGGGATTTAAGGTACCATTTGGGGTTTTGCTAATATGCTTGGCATGAATCTGGGAAAGTGCTGAGTTTGGGTGAATGAGGTAGACAGAACTAGTGCTTTACAGCTGAAGCATGTGTTAGCCTGTCTGATGTGATGTGAGAAGTGTAGGGAGGCCTTCACCATCAAATCCCTCATTTCAGTTGTCCATCACATTATAGTTACTCCTCTAAGATAAGATCTTTCATTCTCTTATTAAAACAAAAAAGGTTACCCGGGAGGCATATTATTCACTGCTTCCTTGGCAATAATCAGTTCATCAGATAAACCAGCAGAAAGCGGGATCCTGAATAAATGGTACTCAGAGGTCACTTTGGGTTGAGAGAACAGGATGGGCCCAGGATTCAGACGAAGGTGGGAGGACCCAGTAGAACTAGGGCCGTGGGCCATGGGAGAGGGCCAGATGGAGTACGGTAGGATAGCGTCAGCTCTTATTCACTCACTTCCTGCTTCCACTGCGGTGAGGAGTGTGTAAAGCCATCTTCCCATCTGGGGATTTCTGTCTCATGAAAACTCCTTGGATGTTAAGCATGTACTGTTTTCCTTGATTCTCCTTCAAAGCATCATTTACCTCTGATGTTTAGCACAGAGTTGGGGATGCTAAGTCTCCTTTCTCTAAATCCCCAGCATTCCTTCAACCCAACCTAATTCTCTGCACTTTATTTTGGATAAAAATTAACTTTCCACCCCCTACTTGCTTCCTCTATAAGTCAGAGGGCTCATGAATGACCTGCTGCATGATATGCTATCAACCATAGGCCCTGCCTTTAGAAGCATAGAAGGCAGAGGATTTGAAAGTTAATTCCTTCTATTTTCCTTTCCCACACATTTGAGGTAGTTGGTGAGAGAGGTTTAGGGACTTGTACCCCTAAAGGAATTTTCCTTCCTCAACAACCCCACCCGATGCAGGCAGTATGCTGGGGAGCTTGGCTCTAAATCATCTCTTCCACCCCTCTGTTACAGAAGCATGATCTTGAACATGATTCAGTTCATCAAAAGTAAACCATCATGTGTTTTTGAGTGGTTATGACGAGGATTTCTGCTAGTGACTATTTTCTCAGGAGCTTACAATCAACCCGAAAGGTTAGGGAGACTTATCAGAAGCAGGGACATATATCAGCCATGGAAAGCAATGAGGTGTTGAATGCGAAGTGATGAACTGGGGAGAGAACATAAGAGCTATATTTTTCCAGTATCCTGTTCTTCTTCATAGCCTTTATCGCAGTTGTCATGAAAGTAGTCATTTGGGTATTATTTGTTTAACATCTTATTTTCACCTTGTTTTCTTTCCTTTTCCCTTTCACATCCCCTTGGGACAGGGTCCTAGCTTGATTTTGTTTACCGGTGTGTTCCCAGGGAAGTGCCCTGGACTCAGAGAGTCAGAGAAGGGAGCGGTTGCTGTCTGTTGTGCTATTGCGAGCCATGACCACCAGGGAAGGCTTCCCAGAGAGACTTCAGATTAGTGGAGGGAAAGTCCAAAGGTTGTCATGGTTTAGTCATGTCGTCCTAATCCACTGTCTATACCACAAGATTGCAATGATATATTTCTTAATCTGGGAATCCCCAAACAGTTGTTAGAATCAGGAAGCAGTGGATGCCTCACATCCTGGTGTGGTTTGGACAGACTGACAGTACATGGGACCTGACGTGTTCCTATGTGTGGCCCCGTTTCATTAGCCACAGAAGCGTATCCAGCGTCCGTGGGTTTGGCACAATGACGGCCTGGATTCTCCGGCAGCCCCAGACCCTGCTTGTTTTTGTTGTTTATATTTGAAAGTTGCTCGATGCAGCACCACCCCACTGAAACTTTTTACTGTCATCGGTGTAATAGTTCTGTCTTCTATTCTTATTTCTAAGTCTTCTAAAAATATGAAAAAGAAAACTGCAGCCAACCTTTCTATGGGATTCATAACTACATGTGTGATGTGGTATGAATAGAAAGAGATCTTTCAACTAGAACAGGTTGTTTAACCTTCTCTCCTGCTCCTGGTGAAGAAAGGCAGGCAGCTGGTCGAACATCGCTGTTGCTCTACACTGTGCTGTTCTCTATTAACTTTCCCTTGTCCCCCCCAGTGACAAGAGAATGAACCATGCCTACCCAACTGTGCTGTGACTGGAGTGCATTAAGATGCACAAATAGCAGCCTTGCCTTTGAGTCTTTCCTTTCATATATATTTTTCAGACAGCTTCAGTCCAAATAAGGTTCTTACTCCTCCTGAGATAATTCCTCACATTTCTAAATGGGTTTCAAGTATCACATAAATTCCACCATCAGTAACAAGCACCACATCCCTCAAACGGGCCACTTGGTTTTGCCAACGCACATTCTATAATGGTATTTGGTTTCATTTGAAATCTTTTTTAGGAACTATGGAAAAGGAATGGTTTATTTAGAAATCAGGGGGTGAAAACAACCTTAAAATTATGATGTGAATCTGGGGGATTAAGAAAAATTTAAATAAAAACGTCACCACTAGCAACACTCTAGAGTTATTTCACTCTCCCTTCCTGCATTGAAATATGCGTTTTGTTCCATTCAGGTGATTTTGAGCTACGTTTTAAAGATCACATTTAGAGTCTGTTGAATATTTTCTGTAGTGATAGAAATTTGTTCTTTGAGAATAGGCTTTAATTTAGGGAACTGCCTGAAACACGGAACTAGCCCAATGAATAAGGGGGGTTATCATGGTTGGTGGTACCAGTTTTGTTTAAAAAATGAAGATAAATGGAAAAGATTTTTGCCATATGATTTTTTACACGTTAGCAGCTGTAGGTTAATATTGTAGCTTTTACAAAATGCCTCTATTAAGAGGCTATTATAGATTGGTATACTTTTTATCTTCTCGTACAGGTTCTATGAATTGTGGTTTTATTTATGCTCCAGTCTGCATGAAATTTTGGACCCAAATAATGCAGCTGGAGCTGGATCTCATAAGCTTTCTGTAATTCCAGTCCACTTCAAACAAATATTTAATACATAAAGTTAAGGTAATTAAATTGTGCTTTTGCTTTGCAGAAGACTAAAAGCAAAAGAGCTCCTATATTGATAAAAACATTTTGATGTGCAAACTAGATTCTAAGTTCAAGCCCAGGTGGTGCCTGACAATTGTTTTGGTCTCTCCTATAACATGGGTTCAATTAAAGTTGCCTGACAGGGGAAAAATCAACATATTGCAAATACGCAGGCAAAGCTTTCCTCCTCAGGGCAGAATTGCTCTGCCTCTTGGCCTCAGCCATTGCTTTGTTTTCACTTTTTTTTTTTTCCAAGTTCACACTTAAGGCACATTTTAATGCTTGTGTGACCACCACCTATTTCCTGTTATTGTGTTTCTTATTATAGGCTGCCCTCTTCAGAACTCTTATCTTTTCATCATCTCCTAGTCCTTTTAGTTGAGGTGAATTCGCCAGAGGCAGGGAAAGACTGAACGGGACTCTCCCCATATCTGAAAGGGAACCGCACCATAATCTGTTAAAATAAAGGGTGAATATCCAATGCGCTTAACCACTTGTTTTATGGTTTTATTGTTTGAATGTTTTTTTTTTTTTAATTTCAAAGACTTTTTTTTTCTTCCTCCAAGCCTTTTCTTTTAAATCTAATTTTGGACCTTAATGTGTCGACAGATCTCTTTTACATTATTTTTGGCTAAAGCCAGAAACAAACTGTGTTGAAAAATATTATGAGAACACCTCTTCTAAGATTTCTAGCCCAATATAGTAGACTCCAGAGGTTTGGATTATTCAGATAAGCCTTGGAAAAACATCCACTGTTTCAGATTATCTGTTTAACCAAATCCCAATGCTGAACTGCTAGAAATATTCTTATCTAGAATGAACTAACTACATATTATTGAGTGACCTCAAAGCATAGCTAAAGAAGCTGCTACTATATATATATGAAAGGAATCTAAACCCCATGGTTATGCTTTTCATAACATAACTAAGGAAAAGTCATGTTCATGTACATTTCTAAGGCCCATATATATTTGGCAAGATGCCTGTCTCTGATAATTAAATATGAAATATGTAATTGAATTTTTATTACAGAATATGTGATTATTCCATAATAAAAAGCAAAAAAAAAAAAAAGATTTTTATCAAACTCTAGTCATTTTGAGATTAATTATTAAAAAGCATATTTAACTAGTGAACATTTGGATTCTTAAGTTTGGAGAAACAAGCACTCAAAAAAATTTCTCAGTTTATGAACAATGGAAACAATTAATTCAATAAACACTTTCTGAGAATGTATTCTGTATCTGGGGCTATGACAGTAGGGCAGCAAGACAGTATTCCTGCTTGGATAAGTAAAGAATCTTGTCTAATCAGAGAGAGTCAAGTAAACACACATTTTCAATGTAATTGTGCTGTGAGCTTTAACACAATTATGTAGAGGGCCCTGTGGGAACAAAGAGATGGGCACATCTGATGCTGCAGGTGACATCTTAGGTAAACTACACAGTGGGTGTAAGATGTGTACTAAATCCTGAAGGTAAAGTCCAAATTTCCTCCATGGTGGGAGGGTCAAAAGCATGGTAGTGATGAATTTAGGGAACGATATCATATGTCAGATGATAAGTTAGAAGCCCAGATGCTATCATTTTATGTGTCTGAACATTACGTTTTGCCTATTTTATACTCTATGCTCTATTAAATGTGATAAACTCTTAGAGCCTTGCCTTTTCATGTGTAAAACTGAGACAATGATCAGTTTTTCTTAAGATTAAATGTATTAATACCCATAAAGCACTTAGAACACTGACCAGATTATCATACTCTAATATATATTAACTATCATTAGCTATTATTTTCATGTTTGTCCATTCTGACTGAAAATGACACATAGCAAAAGGCAGGATGATTGACCAATTCGTTTATTTATTCCCCAATATTTATTAAGCACTTATTATGTGACAAGCATTGGGAATTCAGACGTGAAAAGATCAAATACCTCCTCTCACGGAGCTTCAACTTCCAGGGCTGAGATGGAAGAAAAACAATTCGATCATCAAACAAATAAATAATATCAATTTTGAGATCACTAAGCATTGCAAGTGCATGATGATGCTTGGGAGTGGGGACAATGTTTCACATATTGTCGTCATTGAAACTCTCACTGGATAAGTGAATGTTTTAACTTGAATGTTGAAATGAAGTTGGCCTTGTAATAACCTGAGGTAAGAGTAAGCTTGAGGTGTTTCAGAAATTGCCAGAAGATCACTGGATTGGGAACACAGGGAATGAGAGGAAGAGAAATTGGTGAGGTTCAAGAGATGGGCACGGGCCAGTTCACACAGGGCCAAGTAAGAAGGGTGAGAAACTCCAATATTATTCCAAGTGTTATGGAAAATCTCTTCACAATAAGGTGCAGTCTGTCAATCCTTCAAAAACTCCTCCTTCATCTCACTCTGCCACCAACCACCGTGTTAAACCTGACTTGCCTGAACTGTTGCTGGGTCTCTCACACTCCTCCATGTTTCTTCAAAGGACAAAGCCATTTTGCTATTCAGAAACTGTGGAGAAATGGGTCCTTACTCTTTTTTCTAAACCTGGTCTACCCTTTTACTTTCATAATATCATTTGAGTATGTTTCTTCCCTTTTATCTTTAATACCACAGTCCTTTTCAACAGTAATATATGTGAAACTTGTCCTATGTCCTAGGCACTGAATAGGACTAAATGGTTAAAATGGTCAACAAGATACAATTCTTGCTCAGGCAGCTCATGGCCAAGAGAGGTAAATAGACATATTAAGAGACATCAGGACATGGAGTGGTGAGTGCAGTGACTGGGATTGACACAGAGAAAGTGCTGAGGAGCTCATGGGTGAGCCATATCCCTTGGAGCCCTGTTCCAGGCCTTCTAAAGCAAGGTAAGTGTGGGTTTTCAGGCAAAGAGAACGCATGGGAGAAAGCAGGGATGTAGAGGAAGTTTTTCAGGCAAGGTGAGCAATCCTGAGAAAGAATCCAGAGGCCAAAGAACACAATGCTTTGGCCTGAGTTGAGAAGCTTCTCCGTGTAATTCACATTCTTCTGTTGCTTCTACTACTTCAACCCTCTGTTGGTCTTTCGTTCTTTAGGATCCATGCTTCTATAATTGGCCATTACAACCTAGTCTTTAGTGTTGTGAGAATTACATCCACACCTCATGGCGTAGATTCATAAATTCATGCCTCATGGGGATGGATGGGGCTAGCAGAGAACCTGGCATATAGAAAGTGACCAACAGGTACTAGTCAAGTTCCATTCCTTGGTTGTTTTTAAAAGCAC
>NW_011888789.1:2780284-2791672 GCF_000151845.1 Pteropus vampyrus | reverse complement strand
ACGTGAAAAGATCAAATACCTCCTCTCACGGAGCTTCAACTTCCAGGGCTGAGATGGAAGAAAAACAATTCGATCATCAAACAAATAAATAATATCAATTTTGAGATCACTAAGCATTGCAAGTGCATGATGATGCTTGGGGGTGGGGACAATGTTTCACATATTGTCGTCATTGAAACTCTCACTGGATAAGTGAATGTTTTAACTTGAATGTTGAAATGAAGTTGGCCTTGTAATAACCTGAGGTAAGAGTAAGCTTGAGGTGTTTCAGAAATTGCCAGAAGATCACTGGATTGGGAACACAGGGAATGAGAGGAAGAGAAATTGGTGAGGTTCAAGAGATGGGCACGGGCCAGTTCACACAGGGCCAAGTAAGAAGGGTGAGAAACTCCAATATTATTCCAAGTGTTATGGAAAATCTCTTCACAATAAGGTGCAGTCTGTCAATCCTTCAAAAACTCCTCCTTCATCTCACTCTGCCACCAACCACCGTGTTAAACCTGACTTGCCTGAACTGTTGCTGGGTCTCTCACACTCCTCCATGTTTCTTCAAAGGACAAAGCCATTTTGCTATTCAGAAACTGTGGAGAAATGGGTCCTTACTCTTTTTTCTAAACCTGGTCTACCCTTTTACTTTCATAATATCATTTGAGTATGTTTCTTCCCTTTTATCTTTAATACCACAGTCCTTTTCAACAGTAATATATGTGAAACTTGTCCTATGTCCTAGGCACTGAATAGGACTAAATGGTTAAAATGGTCAACAAGATACAATTCTTGCTCAGGCAGCTCATGGCCAAGAGAGGTAAATAGACATATTAAGAGACATCAGGACATGGAGTGGTGAGTGCAGTGACTGGGATTGACACAGAGAAAGTGCTGAGGAGCTCATGGGTGAGCCATATCCCTTGGAGCCCTGTTCCAGGCCTTCTAAAGCAAGGTAAGTGTGGGTTTTCAGGCAAAGAGAACGCATGGGAGAAAGCAGGGATGTAGAGGAAGTTTTTCAGGCAAGGTGAGCAATCCTGAGAAAGAATCCAGAGGCCAAAGAACACAATGCTTTGGCCTGAGTTGAGAAGCTTCTCCGTGTAATTCACATTCTTCTGTTGCTTCTACTACTTCAACCCTCTGTTGGTCTTTCGTTCTTTAGGATCCATGCTTCTATAATTGGCCATTACAACCTAGTCTTTAGTGTTGTGAGAATTACATCCACACCTCATGGCGTAGATTCATAAATTCATGCCTCATGGGGATGGATGGGGCTAGCAGAGAACCTGGCATATAGAAAGTGACCAACAGGTACTAGTCAAGTTCCATTCCTTGGTTGTTTTTAAAAGCACATATTGATTGCTGAAAGCGCTACTGTTGCTTCCCCTTGTATTACTTAGTAAGAACCTCTCATTCTTCCTGTATTTTCCTTAAGCTCTCTCTGCTATATTAATGCTCTTGTCCAATTTCGTGTAACCCCCTTCACTGAAATCTGCACGTTGATGCTCTTTTGAAAGCACCTATCTCCTGTATGTCAGCCTTCTCTCAGGTTTACAGTCTTATTCACCGTAATTGTAAAGTCTTTTTCTTTCTTTAGTATCCTTTACAGGTAGTTTTCTATGATGTATGATGGGAAGAGAAATTGTGACTTCTTACAGAATATAGCTTCTTTAAATATGACACTTCATAAATCAGCTCTGGTAAGTCCTTTTCTGAAAAATGAGATTGGGATATATTTATAATTTTTTTCTCTATTATCTATTTTTGATGATTAAAATGAATAATGTGCCCTAGAGATATTTTTTCTATTTCTATTTTTTCCCATCAAATCTTTGAGGAAATAAAAAGTAAAATAAGGTCACCTTGGGTCCAAATTTACTGAACACATACCTGTGAGGTGATTGTCACGTTCACACCCTACATAAAGCTTTGTGGTTGAGAGCTTGGTGTTGAATTTCCTGGTTTTCTGGAAAGCTTGAGGTGAGTGAGGAACAAGCTATAAGTCAAGTCTATTCAAAGATCTATAGACTTGGAAACCAGCAAAAATAAGCTAGCTGGCTCCTATATCACAAAATAAAACTAAGATATCAAAAAGTATAATAACACATCCCCAACAAGGTTTTCAGTGCTCATTACCTCATTTCACCAGCTACTTTCCCTTATAACATTTGGCACAAGGATTCTTAAAGAAACATTTGTTCCAGACCTTAAAGGATAAATACTGTCAGTAAGTTTCTCATCATAGAACTCTCTCTCTTGTCATTTAAAGTAGATGATCCATGTTTAGCTTTTTAACTGAGAATGTGAATGAAAGATATCTGAATTTGGATGTAAATGCCATATAGTCTTTTCCTCTACTTTACTCTCAGAAGGTGAGCCCATCTTATACAAGAGGAGAAAACTAAAGTCCTGCCAGAGTTACTCGTGAGCAGTGTTTAGTAGCAGCACACATCATATTTTACCCCTCCTTTGGGTCTTTGGAATTTAAAGTTTCATTTTTACCTCATTTTAGGGAGCTGGTTTGGACTGAAGTCACATATAAAATGAACTGTCTCCAATATCTACATTAGGAAGTAACTCTAGCTCAAGATAGAGGTCATTGGTGGGGCAAAAAGCTTTTGTTGCTTGTTCTGGCTTCTCTTTCCTGTCCTGGAGATCATTTGGAAGGGCTACCAGTGACTTATCCTTTATAAGCATTAAATGTTGAAATAAAAGCTATTGCATGTTCATTAGCACTTCCCTTGATAAAGTATACAAGTGTCATGTAAAACATTGTGGACTCTGCTCATGACAGATTGGAAGGACATTCAAATGGGGTATCCTTGAGCTAAGACCCCAATGCTTTGTATTCTAGCTATTCTTAGAAATTTCTAATTGATTGCTTCATACCATTTGCCAATTATTGCACTAAGGAACAGTTCCTTGAACTTAGATGGATTCATGCATTTCTGATGCTGAAATATATTTGAACTGTATCACAGCTAAGATTTTACTCATTTAATTTATTTAGAAGCCTCATGGGCTATTTAATGGTAGATTATACTAGTATAACATGTGAAAATACAATGGAATGCAATATTTATAAAAGGTGTATTTCTCAGATTTAGAATGTTTAAGTATCTTAAGTGAATTATAAAAATATTTGTTGATAATTATAGTGATTTTAAGATTACATAGTAAAAGATTTAAAGTAGTGCTGTTTATGTAGTTATCAAAATCTTTATTAAAATTAAATTTATATAATACATAGTAATATGTTTAATTATCCATATTTTGAAGCAAAAAATAGATAAAAGAACTTACGTTGGCCAAAAATATTAGAAAAAATACTAATTTTAATCTATACTAATTTGTGAAAGGTTTGTTCCACTGGTCATATCTGCCTGAAATTTCAAAGAAATAAATTCAAAACATTCATATAAAATTAAAAACATCAATAGAAAGTAATAAATTAAGAAACCAATGTAATTTCTTTTAGTGTCTAACTGAATCAGGGATTTAAAAAAATAATAACACCATGAAATTCTATAAAATATTTAAAATATATCAGCTAAGTAGTAATATTCTGTATTTTTATCAGATTTATGTATAAATAAAATGATTATTTAAATTGCTGAACTAACAATTGTAGAATTATGTCCTCGGAGTATTCTGAGTATGTTCAAGAACATAGACCATGAGAAAATGTGTTTCATTCATTTATTTCCATAGTCATTCACTGAAATAAATGTTTAAATATGAACAACGCTGAAGTAATGCATAGATGTTTAAACCAATGGCTTACATAATGGTCACTTTAGAAAAACTACAATTGTTTAAGATATGGTCCTTGTTTTCAAGTTACTTTAAAAACTAATTTAATGTATTTTTTCTTAGACATTTTTTTGTGTTAATCATAGAAATTTAAAACAATGTATGTAAACTTAAGAAGAAAACCTTAACAATACCTTTCACTATTCTTAATATTATGATATATAGATTTTCAGTCTTTTTAGATGGGTGTATTTTAGATGAGTGTAATAATTTCTTTGTTATATCTTAAAGTTTACTTCTCAGAGAGGTCTTTTTTTTTTTGTCTAATTAGGTCTGACTTATTATGGTAACCTCGTTATGCGTCACATTCTGTAATTTTACTTATTTGAGTACTTTTAAACTTTTTATCTCTTGTACTGTAAAGATATCACAAGAGTTAGTACTTTTTTTCTGTTCATTATTTTATTCCCAGTAGCTTGCATAGTAGTTCATATAAATATATGTTCAATTATATCATCCATATGAATTATCAAATTATTTTAATTGTAATAAAAAAACCCTCCCCCCATCCAAAAATAAATAAATAAATAAACAACTCCAACAGTCTCACATTGATATTTGATCGATACTATATCACAATTCTAGAGTCATGGGGAGAAGATAGACACCTACTCACTATTGAATCTTTCCATGATCTGTCTTTATTTACTGAATGTATTTTTTGGTTCCTCCATAATGTTAATTTTCTTAATTTAAGTCCTACATATGTCTACTTAAGTATTTCATGTCTCTTGTTGCTACTTTTATTGAGACTCTTTCCTATTACTTTTAAACAATTTTTCTATAAATTAGCATTACATTATTTATTTCTATACAATTTTATTGTTGATCACTAATCTCTTTAGTCCATTCTGAAAGTTTAATATTTCGTTGATTTTTTTTTAAAGAAAATTTGATTATTGTCTCGAAATATCTTTTTATTTCTGGAATGCTTTCTCTTCTTTTTTTATTATTGTTAAAAACTATTCTACTACATTCTATTGGCTGATATTTTATTTATGCTTTTTGTATGTGTTTCCTAAGGGTAACTGTCATGGAGTTATCTCTATGAAGGTCGTCATAAGCATTGTGCTGGGCTGGAGCGACATGAGACAGTAGGTAACTTGTGATCTGAGAAAGTTAGAGGTGAGAAGGAACCTTTTGGCTGGTTTTCAGCATAGAAAATTCATTGAGGCCCTTATAGTTCTGCTGAATATTAGGGAAGGAAAGAGAATTTGGACATGAAGATTATTTGAATCAGGGGATGCCATAATTCTCACTTTTAAAATGTTAGCTGTACTCTCCTAACCTCTCAAATATTCAGTTAAATTCTATCACACAGTGTGGGCTTGGATGTTGCTTGGATAAGTAAAGAGAAAAAATTGTGTTTCATCTTTGGGTCAATTCAGTGGAAAAGATAATATAGAAGGCAAGATGTGAGTGTGATCCAGAGTGTACCATGGATAGGAAATTGAAAGAAGAGGTGACTATTAGATTACAAAATCATTCTACACTGCATCCCCCATTAGTATGAAGGATGTGAGTTAAAGTCTCATGCGTTGTTTCCTTTGTTGCCATTTAATTCACTCTCGGCCCAAGTGTTACACACTTATATTTCTTTAAATTTCAGCACCCAGATTCTTGACAATCTCTTTTAAAAAAACTATCCCTTGCTTCTTTCAATCTTAATGGATTAAAAAACCATTTTCATATTTAATTTAGCCTAAATCGATCACACTTAGTTTAGCATATATCAAACTTATAGAAACTTCTTTATCAATAAAGTAATAGACTCATATTAATAAAATAAAGACTACAACAAGGAGAACACTGAAGAATTTTGTCCAGAAAGTGGTAAGTATAATCAAAACTGGATTTATGTTTTTGCCCTGCCGTTTAATAGCTTTGAGACTTTGGGCAAATTAGTTAACTTCTCTGTGCTTCAGTTTGATTACTTGGAAAATGATACTAACAGTGCCTAGGGATAGATGTTCTATGAGATTTAAATGAGATAAAACAGGGGTCCCCAACTCCCAAGCCACAGACCAGTACTGGTCTGTAGCCTCTTAGGAATCAGGCCGCACAGCAGGACGTGAGTGGTGGGCAAGCGAGCAAAGCTTCATCTGTATTCGCAGCTGCTCCCCAATGCCAGCATCACCGCCTCAGCTCCACTTCAAATCATCAGGCATTAGATTCTCTTAGGATTACTGGTCCCTGGTGCCAGAAATGTTGGGGACTGCTGAGATAAAGTATATAAAGCAGGTAGCAGAGTGCATGGCACATGGTAACTACTCAAAAGTTAGCTCACGTTACCATATATCTGGACTAAATATAGTTGCCTTTTTAAAATTTTTATTATGTTAAAATAAATATACCAATAGGAAGTAAAGTCAGACTGGTAGAGACAAAAAGTATACTGTGAAATTCAAAGTTATAAAGCCACATTTAAGAGTAAACTGTGGGCAGAGAATAAAATTATATATAGAACATAAACTGCAGGATATGGGTTCAAATTATTTATGGATAAATACATTTAAATAATTGATGTCAAATTTTCCACTCGAATGTATCATATATATATTATTATACTCTGAAATATAGATTTGGCATTTCTGAGAAGTTTAGTTGCTCTTAAAAGGAAATGAGGCACACCGATTACACAGTTACATTTGACAATTCACATTGTCAGCTCCCATACCTGTCTTCTGCTGTGGCAGTTAATGCCAGAACCATACATTCTGAATCACTCTCTTTTACTTCACCATTGCTATTTCTGAGGTTATAAACAAGCTTCTTTCCAAATAAGTTTTCAATATCTGCAAATCATTTTAAAGTCTATTTTTAATTTTTGTAACTCAAAAAATTTTCATAAATATAGGTCAAGTTGTATTATTTGTAATTATTAAAATGTAAATTTTAGTCTTGACATAAATTTTAGGCTTTGCTGCCTACTGAAAGTGTTGCCACCAACCAATGCTAATATTTTTCTTATAATTATCTCTAAAATTATAATTTCAATCGATAATATGGTCATATTTATTCTTAATAAATTAATGACATCAAGGAGTCGATATTGATATCACAGCCATCTACCAGTATGTTCTATCTTGATAAATGACATGCAAGGCCTTAGAAAAAATAAATTTTATAACTTTCATTTGGACAAATAGATTTAAAAACTTAAAATTACTAAAATGCTTCTTTACTAAAAGTGAAAACAATCAGAAATTTCCAGAAGTAGCTATTTGCCCACATGCTTATAATAATTTAGATCAATATATTTTTATATTTAATCTGGAACTTTCTCTCCAACGCTTTATGGTTTTCAATTTTTATTTTGCTTAAAATCTTTTTGACACTCAAGAGGTTTCATATATTGAAAAATAAACGAAGGCTTTTTTTAAAGATACACATAGAGATTTCCAAACTGTGGGTTTACTGAGATGAAAGACTCTGCTTAATTCTTTTAAGAGCCATTGCCCATTCATTATATTCCCTAATTGCATGTATTTGAAAAATCAGGCCCAAGAAAAACCTTGTGTCCACTACCTCTCTATCAATAACAATGATTCTTATAAATGAAATAAAATTTTCCAAATGGATGGTTGTTCATTCTTTCCTTTATTTAGTGTTATTTAATAGTTTAAAGCCTGGAACTTATGCCCTGTCTCTGGCCACTTTCCATTTTCAAAAGTTTGGAATTGAGGCTTCATAGAAAACCGAGTACAAAGGCTCTCTTATTATCTCCTGATCAAAGTATCATCTGAAACTTAACTACTATTGAATTTCAAACACAAACATTGAAAAAAGAAATAGATCTAATATTATCATTATTGCCTAAAAGGAAGTAGAAAGATTTTACAACAGATACAAATCAGACAATTAAAAAATAAGTTCTATATTTCTCTGTACTGCCTATTACTTGCTCCCTTTTGGAGCTATTCCTTATTCTCTTTATTTTGCCGTGTGAGGTTTTCTCTCTGAAGAGTTTCTTCCTCACTAATTGCTCACATGGATTAGATTCCCCAGCTGCCTCCCTCCCCTCTCTTTCTGGTGCCTTTCTGTACCACAGAGTAATGAACTTGGATAATTTATAAACAGTAACATAGAAAATAAGACATCGAATGTAAATCTTTTACATTTAGCTTCACATTTTACCTACACAACTTATTCCCATATGTGATTCACATTATTTTTACCCAATTCTACTGCTTTAGGGTAGATTCGTCAGACTGTTTTAATATACTATTTTAATTTAGGATGCACCTGCACGAATGTGTGCAAATATCCCCACATTCCACAGTTGATCAGTATTCTGATTCACTTAGGTGCTAACATTTTAATTCATATGAAATATTTCTAAGTAAGCAACTCTAGTGTGTTGATTTTGATTTGCTGGTTCTGCCCAAGTTTACAGAAAGAGAATAGTAAATCCTATCGAATCTGTCGGCAATGGAAAGGACAGTGGGCTCTTAGTTTCGTTTGTGCTGTCATCTTGATAGATTTGCTTATATTATACTATTATATATGGGTTATGTGCCAAATGATGTCTTTAGATTCTGATTCCAAGGAAAACAGCAGGAATCTCGAGCACTGAAAGTCTTGAAGGAGTTGTTATTTCTGGCCTTTTGATAGAAATGAGGGGAGACTCATAGCTAAAGAATATTTAAGCGTCAAAATCGGCTACACATGTAGTTTATTCATCTGATGAGACGTCATGGGAAGAGTTAGAGCTGGTCATGATTCAATGGAGTTTGAAAAATTTCCTCTGTGTTCCATTGGTTAAAGGGTTTCTTTCTTTGTGTCTCGGTACTGGGAATGTTTATGCCTTCAAGTCTGAGATCAGCCTCACAGAGTCTCAGCTTCACATAACATGAGAAAGTGGGTGAGCAATCCTGAACACCCAAGAAGTACATGAAGTGGCTAAGCAGACAGAGGGGCTGGCATGCTGAATGACGAGCATGCTGAACATAGACCTAACACCTGGATGCCACGTAGGGATATCAATATCAGCAGAAGAGGCAGCAAGACAGGGGTCAGTGCTCAAAGCCAGAGGGGTAGTTTGCAGGGGAGCCAGTGAGGGCATGGTGAGATACCTCAGAAACCCAGATCATACCCAAGGAGAATAGAATTAGAGGTGTGAGGAGGGAAGCTTCCTGAATTGACAAAGGGAGATACCCCAGAGTGGTCAACTAGATTTGATAGAAAGACCTCGAATATGTAAGAGTAAGGTATTTCACTACCAAGTAGCTTTGGAGTTTCATAAGCTAAATTTAATTACAGAGAAATAGTTACATCTTTGTACATTTGGGTGTATGACAATGTAAAATGTCAATTTTATACTTCACAATGTTTTATACATGCAGAAGGCAGATTTTTCATTTCATCATAAATGACAAAAAAATCATTTCTTATTTATTAATCTGAAAGGTTATAATGAGATAAACTTTTGTTCTTTGATTAAAAAAATATGATTTACAACACAAATCCTTTTGTGTTTGTATTTCTATTCTACTGTTAGATTTGAATCAAAGCAAAATAAAGTGAGATGTTAAATAAATATATTAAATCTACATTAAAAATATTCTTTCATGGTACAATTCTAACTTTCTTTGGTGATATTGATATGAAGGTCGGATTTACTGAGGGGTAACATTTAGTCTTTGAAACATCACCCAAAAGTGTGAGTAAGGTCTTTGTCTACTAATGAGCATTCTTTCATGCGAGTGGTTTTATAAAGCCTTGCACTGTGAATGGACCGTCAATCAACTCGCAGCTGCACTGAGGCCGTCAGATGGCCGTATCCATGGCGACGTGCCAAAAATGGTGACACAAATTAATCCATTTGTGTGAAATTCTCAGTGAGAGTTCACTTTCATCTTCCAGAGACTACTGTTAGGAAGTCTGATGGTAATGTAAAATACTGAGTAAAAGCGAAATAGTGATGACTAGCCACAGGATCTTCTTCCCGTAAACAGTGGGGCTTCTCCTTTTTATCTGCTAGAGATGATAGAGAACAGTTGGAGATTTGATATTGCCACCATAATGTTCTTTTAATAAAAGTTACATTAATTTAATGCTCACATGTAACCTCTTTTTTCACCTTTTCTCACCAATACCATTTACTCGGCCTTGAAAATAAGTACAGTGATTTACACAGTGGTACAAAATTAAAAAGTAATCTTTTATCTTGCTGTTTTATTGCTAACTGTATTCATATAACATGGCACACAAGAGATACCTTCAACATCAGATTTGCTTGTTAACTTACTCTGTTGTATGAATAGATTAAGCTGTCTTTGTGTTTTTTAGAAAAACTAAAAAATAAGTTACTGAGTTTCTTTTCTTCCTTGTTAGAATCTTGTATTAGTCTTGTACCTAGATAAATCTGCTCTTTTGTTACAACTTAAAGAAACATATTATTTTGTCTGGTGTTAGGATGAATTTACAGAAAGCCAAATTGTAAATTGTATTGTCAACGTTATTTGATGAACTATTAAAGTAAGGTAACTTTCCCCAAACTGAACATATATAGAAAATATTTCCTTTTAACTTGAAATTTCTATTCACTACTCAAAGATATTCAAATGAAAACAGAAAGTAATGCATTTATGTTTTCTAGTTACTCCTAGGTTGGGGACCTGACTTGCATTTTTACATAAGAAAATAAAAGGAATTATTTTCAATTCTGTAGTTCTTAGCTTTTTCAAGTCCTACAACACTTCAAGAATCTAATAAAAGCTTTAGACCCCTAAGAAAAGTACACACATGTATGCATAAATTTGCAACATTTTTAGGTAATTCATGGACCAAAGGTTAAGAAGATGTTGATCAAATTCATATTTAAAAGTCCCCCTTAAATGTTCCATGGAGATTTCCAGTTTCAGTTCCAATATTAGGAGAGTTTGGAAGTTATCATTTCAATATTTACAAGAAAACACTGGACAAACTGAAAAGCAATACAGATATGTGAACCTAGACAATCACAGCTGACCTCACTTAGCTGGAGCAGAAGCAGCTAGAGCTAGACACTGATAGGAACACTTAAATGGTGCTTCTGATGAATTACTGGAGGCTAAGAGTCAAGCTTGAGACTGAAAAACTCCTGGAGGCTGCAGTCTCAGTAGGTCCTCAAACTTTTCTAGATTTATTTCAGAAACGTCATCAGGTTCTCAAGGTAAAGTTCCAAAAATGTTCCCCTCTTGGATTTGTCAGGGGGAAGAGGAAACTACTCATTGTGAAATACCCACAAAGTGCTCTCCATAACAAATGCCTGCTCTAGAGAAGACTTTACCAAGACGATTTCTAGCCAGAAAGAACATTTCTCCTACTCTGTTTTCAAGGCTGAGTAGATGGTATTGGTGAGAGAAGGTGAAAAAAAGAGGCTACATGTGAGCATTAAGTTAACATAATTTTTCTTTAAAGAACATTATAGTGGCAAATTAAACCCTCAACTGTTTTCTATCATCTCTAGTAGATAAAAAGCAGAAACCCCACTGTTTATGGGAAGAAGATCTCTTGTGGCTTAGTCCATCACTATTTCTCCTAAGATTTGCCCAACTGATTTGAAAACTTATATTCTCAGAAAAATCTGCATGCAAATGTTTATGC
>NW_011888789.1:2775162-2778859 GCF_000151845.1 Pteropus vampyrus | reverse complement strand
TTCTGGACATGTCAGGGTGACTAGAGCTGATTCCACACGCGGGGAATTTACTATGTTTTCCTCAGAGCCAATTTTGAGGAAATCCATTTGTACAGCGTTTACACTTACTAGAATTTGTGCTACCCAAATTCTCCCTATTAATAGGATCATTTGTAAGAAACCAATTATCCCTAAACACATGCCACGTCCTCATTCTTGAAGCATTCCTTGAAGCCTCTGTCCCCATCTCCGGACCTTGTCATGTAGTAGGGTAGAAAGAGGACGCGGCATTAATCCATGAAAAGACATGAATAAACCTTAAATGTGTATTGCTAAGTGAAAGAAGCCAAGTGGAAGAGGTTTCTTTCACTTAGCAATACACATTCAAGGTTTGTTATAGTTAGAACCATAAACATACTTTATGGTTCTAATTATATGGCATTCTGTAAAAGGAAAAACTACAGATAATAAAAAAAGATCAATAGTTGCCAGAGGTTCATGGGGAAATGGGTGAGGGTTAAATAGGTGAAGCACAGGGGGTGAGTTTTTTTTTTTTTGTCTTGTTTTGTTTGCTTTGTTTTTGTTTTGGATGGTATCAATTCTGTATAGTACATACTTTAGTGAGTACCTGATGCTGTACATTTGGCAAAACTCATAGACATTTATAGCACAGAGAGTGAACCATAATGTATCCAAATTTTACAATATTGTTTTGGAAGTTGGAGGATCTCAGGATGAGACCTAATGATCTTAAGTTATAAATGTATGGAACCACCTTACTGAAGGCGCAGGCAAAAAGGTGCTGACCTAAGTAATTTGAGAAATGAATGAAGTCTGTAAGACTAAAGGCAAAAGCAACTGCACATAGGAACTTTAGTTAATAAAGGTGATTCTTATTCAATTCAGATACTATTATACACGTATACCGGAAATGAACACTAAAGTAAATGGATGGAGAATTATGTGTGTTTTCATCACCTCTGGCCAAATGATCATCATTTTTACCTGGATTCCTGAATTGTTCTTTAACAAATCTCCTGAGTCATTTAAGACATTCATAAAATTAAATATTTAATTTTAAATTCCAAAATCCTCATCATATCAGCCACATTAAAATATTCTCACATCCCACATTAAAAGCAATATTTTGCTTTGAAAATAATTTTTAACTTACTAATGAAATTATTTGATAGTTAGACTTTACTATATAACCAGTTAAGATTTTTGAGAAAATTCATTGTTATTTATTAGAAATTATCGTATATATATATATATAGGATTTCTTAAAAGTGAGAAGAATCTGCCTCAAGTGGTTTGTTTAATTTAATAATGTATTTATGATTTTTATATTTAAAAATAAATAATATTAGTATATTATTTTATAGACATTCAATTAAACATTTGTTAATTTTGTTGTAGAATTCTTTCTCAATAGTCTTATGAGATTACTTAGCAGTATTTTCAAATGAGAAAAACAAAACATGTAACCCTCTTAAGACAGCACAGCTAAGAAGTATCAGAGCCAGAATTTGAAACCAGGGAACCTGTTTCCAGAAATCTATTGTTTGTCATTACCCTTTTCTGAATACTCTATGAACATTATCCTCTTGGTGTTTAGATAATTGTTGTGGTTCATGCGCCTTGTGAATATGTTTGTTAACCTGGTGATTCTGCACAAGTATGTTACAAGGAAGACCAGAGAACTCTGCCAATATACAGAGCATCCCAGCTACATGAGATTTCATGTAAAGAGTAACGCTATTAATTAACGGCAGTTCATTTTTAGAAGGCATCTAAGAATTACTATACTTGAAAAAATAGTTTTTAGATTGTGAATCAGCATAAACTGTGTATCAGACATGTTTTTTTAAAAATTACTGCTCTTTTTTCCTCACTGTTATTGGTACACAGCATGATATTGCAGATAAGAAGATGCTTGAATGTAAGTCATTCATCAGTGCTGTCGCCACATTTAGTAAAATGTGTTTTTTCCTTCTTTAATAACAAATGTCCCAGGTTTTGAGTTACTTATGTTTTGACTCTGGTCATGGTAGAGAATTTTACTCTGGGATGAATGCCAGTGACCATACACTGGTTCGTGCAACATAGATGCTATTTTTACTACTGTCGGCTCACATGTAATCTTTGGCTTTTGAGGTCATGTGTGGCTTTTTCCTCCCCTGTTATATTTTTAACATTTCACTTCCAAGAAAGAATGTTCATTATCGAGGCATCTATCATCTTTACGATGAATTCTTGAGAGCTGCAAAATGTGGCCAAAATGTCTTCATCGAGGTAGTCAGTCGGTGAAAATTAATAAGGTTCTTATTTACTTATTTTTCTTTATTTTTATATTATTGTTAAATTTAAAGCAACAGTTCAGAAGTTTTACTAAATTTTAAAATTCTAAATGTTTTAAATAATTTAAATATAAAGGTAGATTATATATCTGTGAAACCTCTGATGATATGGATAGGAAAGATGAATAACCATTATTCCTGTGGAGGCAAATATAAAATTGTAGTTCCTACTAGCTTTTACTCATTCTTCCATCTCTTACTATTCTCATTGCTAAACAGATAAATTCTCTGTCAAACGTGACTTGAGAAACTCAAATAGCCCAGCTATTAAAGAGAGGTTGGTAAGACATCAGGCACTGATTTTGAATGGAGTTTAGTAAGCCAATAAAATAGCACTTTTTAATTTTCATGAAAAGTGATCAGGTGAAACAACCTCATGGCAGAAATATGTACAGAAATAAATCCTTTAAGTTGCACCCAAAAGTGATTTGGTAAAAACTGTAGATGTTAGAATATGTATTAACTGGATGTTTTGTTGGGAAGTATTCTTAAAACTTAATATAGTGGGTAAGAAGTAACCTAATTCTTAATCAAGATTATGTCTCACTTAACTTTATAAATGTATAATTCTTAATGAGAATTTTGAGAAATTAGAACAAAAAATCACTGATAGACTAAATAGGTAATAAATATAATAAAATAAATTTCACTTTTCTGGAAACCACAGAATAGGAATCTTTATATCTTCTCTATGATTTTATTTTTTACATTTCCTGTATTCATATGAGAAAGAAACAAATGCTATATGTTATAGTTTAATCAAGAAAGCAACATGCATGACATTTCACAGTAAAAAAATTATAGATTAAATTTAGTTGCCTGTATCTCCTAAATATAGTGTATTCAATTCTACAATGAAGATTGATACATTGTATTTCATTTGACATTTTTCAGTATCTACTATTTTCTAGACAAGTTCTTTCTAAACTAGAATGAAAGCGATGGGTAAGATTTGTCTTCCCATTGTACAATGACACACACAAATAGATGACATAGGTACTGATGTTACGTGTGACCATAGACAGAAAGAATTGCTGGCCATGTGAGCAAAGATCGAAGAAAAATTCTGTTATCAGAGGAAATCAAGGAAAACACTACAGAGGACTTATATTTGAACTTATGAGTAAAAGCTTTGAAAGATGAATAAGAAATATAAAAATAGAAAGAAAAAATTTATTTGCTTGTTTGTTTGTTTGTTTGTTTAAAGTAATAGCCTGAGGGGAAAACCCTGTATCTTAAAAGGCTGAAAGTGCTGGAACTGTGATAGAAGCTGCAAGCCGAGAAGGCTGGAGCAGAAAATCATCCTAGAAGGCTGGTTCTGTGCTATGCTATGACCTGAAGCAGTAATATGGAAGAGA
>NW_011888789.1:2766557-2770402 GCF_000151845.1 Pteropus vampyrus | reverse complement strand
ATGCTCAACATATAGGCTTCGAAGCCTTCCAATTCAGGGCATTTTCTAGTCTTAGCTCATGGACACCTGGAACACTGACAAAGTGGTCACTAAAGCATCACAATACAAAATGGAAAAAAAAAAATAAAACCCTTCAATGGAACAATCCTTAAGACATCATAGAGGTACAGCGGTTAAGAAGTTTCAGTTGATTAAACATTTCGTTTCAGCTATTTGATGCTAGGTACTAAAATCTAAAATTTATTATCCCTTCCCATGAAAAGGGGAATGAGTTTTTATCTGTTTATCTTACACTGAGAGCTTCATAATATGTCAAAACCTGTACTATGAAAAAAATTAGGTAAAGTATTTTTATTGATTACAATTGCTGTATTTATTGCCTCTTCTATAACAGCTTTGTGGAAAAATTAAAACTGTTCATCTGTATAGTTATTGCCTCAGATGATGTGAGACTAACCCATACAAAATTACATAGTAAACATAGAGTCCTTTTATTAAATACATAGTTTAAAATCAGTAAAGAGGCAAAAACATTATCTATCTTTAGAGCTCTTAACTAAGGAATTCTCTCAATTATGAAATATTGCAATGCTGCAATCTTTCTTTGCTCAAATCCTGAAGATGTCAGTATTCCTTATTCTACTACAGGCATTTTTCACTCTTACTGACTTGTGAATCCCTGTCTGCTTCATCTGCTGTGATCCATGACACCTGAACTACCTTGTCATTCATCATCTCAGAGAAATGATCGATTTCAGACCAGTCTTCTTTATGTAGATTATTTTCCCATTTTTTCCAGTTATTGAGGCCCATATAAAGCTAAATGACCTCTGCTCAGTTGAACTCAGATTTCACTTTTTCGATCAACATAAGATTTATATGTCAGTTCTTTTGTGCTCTGGATCATTTGATCAATAAAGTGAAAAACGTTTAACAGTTTTAATTAACGCCTCCTCCAAGGAAGCTTAATGTCAGTTAGCATTAAGACTGTTAATATGTCAAAACTCACATTAACAACTTTACTTTTGTTTTAGCAAAATATACTGTCAAGACGCAGTCCCTTTGGTATATGTCTTTTTTTCTCTCAAATCTTACTTCCCTCAGGCAGCAGCCTGGCGTATTATTTGAGAAATGCTTTCCCCCTTAATGCCACTAAAATATATCTGTATCCTTTCTTTCTAGGTCTTGCTCCACTTCTCTAAGCAGCGAGCTTCACAATGATAGACACTAGGGGTGAGTTTGCAGTTTTTTGAGGGGTATTTTCAATTCAGGAAACCTATGGGGTTGCCTGCATTTTGGGCAGCAGACCTTGCAACATAGCTGGGAGGAAATCAGGGAGCAAAGGGCCTGTGGCGTTGGCTGGAACTTGTGTGCCGCCCACAGGTTTTCAGCGTGGCTCTGTCCGTAGCACCATTAGTGTGGTGTAACTTCGCTGCTGCCCGCAGTCCGCCGTTGGCCATTATTACCGCAGCCTGGGTAGATGGTTTGAAATCTTAGGCTAGGTGAGATTCTGATCTCAGCAAGTGACTGCAGCTTATGACAGCTTTGTCCACAGGGAAGTTGCTGTTTTTATAGAGATGGGAGAGCAGAAATCAAACCTTCGTGGAACAGAGGCTTAGCGAGGGTTTAGTTTTAAATGACTAGTGCCAAGCTTAGATGAGCAGTGTAGATGGGCTATAACAAAATCTATCCTGCATGCAGGGTTGAGGAGAGATCTGTGAAGAAGAAAACATTGGCTTCGAGTGGCTCCACAGTGGCCTAGAGACACGCCCCTTCGTGCACTCCCAAATTAAATATAGATAGTGACTCGCACATGAGGGAGGATGTGCAAACAGCCATGTGGCGGTTTCACGAGGCAGTGCAAACAGCCGTGGGGTTCAGATCAGAGACATGCTGCAACAGGAATGTGGATGCTGATTCCACTGGGGTGCCAGAAACACTGACCTCAGAGGGAAAAGGAAATTAAGCAATTTCTAATACAGTGGATAGAAAAGAAAGGCACCTGGGATAAGTTTGGTGACTAGAGTGCTTCTTTGGCATATTTCTAAATTTTCCAACGATGCCTTCCTTCACTCTGAGAGGGAAGGCAATAAGCGCATGTAGATTTTAACCCCGGAAATGGTCAAAATGCACCTTTTGCTCAGACTCCTTCCTATAAAGTTGAAGTTCACAGACCGTGTATTCTGGGTGGCTGACCTAGAAGGACTGCCCTCCTGGAAAAGGTAGAGCTGAGGTTTCCTCCACCTCCCTCCTGTACGCAGATCCCAGAGTGCTCTTGGCTGATGTATGGTAAGTACGGGATTCTGCTAGAGTGTTTATCAACAAAACTTCTTGGGTTCTGGGAGTATGATTTTTCCCTGGATAATTGTTTTTGAGTCTGAGGATTGTCTTATGTTCTAAATTTAATGGGTATGAAGCGATAGCTATGATAATCTTATGGATAATCATGTGAGTCCAATAACATTTTGGAGTCTTTACAAGTGGGTCTTGGGAGAGTCATGGAACTGAATAAATACGACAACTTCCTAAGCCCAGAAGGAATACCTTTCATTCTGGTCAGAGGCTTCCCAGGCTGTATTTACTGAAGAAATGCCAGATTCACTGAGAATCCCTCTGGCAGAGATGGAGCAGAATAAAATGTTGGGAGCGATATGTTTTTGATTTTGATTTTTTTGAATTTGACTCATGAGGTAAAAATAAAAATGATTTCATGCCTTTTTTTCCCACCATGTACTTCCTGTATATCTTTAAAACTAATTTTAATTTTTGACTAAAATTTATTCCTTAGAATTTGATAATTGAGAGGGGGTTTATAATCAAATTCCAGGCATATCTATGTTACTGTCATTTAATTACATTGCAGAAGGTGACCAACTGGTCGCAGTTTGCCTGGGATTGTTCTGGTTTTAAAATTGAACCCCTCTGTCCCAGGCCATCTGGGATGACTGATCACCCTTTCTGATAGGCTCTGTTGGAAAAATGTGGCTGGACATACTTTGGGGTGGGACATAGAAAAAGCAGACTTTTGGCTTTGGGAGTAAGTTGGATTTGAAGTAAATTTAATTGGCATACCATTGGGATCGATTTCAGCGCTTGCGCTGGACTAAATTGCAGACTTCCTACCAGAATCGCCTAGAGGACATTCAAGAGAACTGTGATGGCGTAGGAAAGGCCACCTGAGAAGGTCAGGCAGGACTGTCCTGATGGAGGGCTGGCTGTTCTCAGCCCCGGAGGAAGAGGACCCTACTTCAGGTTGACCATTGGCTCAATGACAAAACCTGAAGGATGAATTCAGAGAATAAAAAGCTGGATAGTGTTAACAAACAGTTCCTTCTAGGTTTTGTTCTCTCTTGTGAAGGCCACGTAAGCACAACCCTTCTAGTCTTCTTCGCCGCTCTCACAAAAGTATCTCACACCGTTGATAAAAGAGTTCGGAAGGAAAAATGCTCCTGCATAGTCCCGCACTTCCTATTAAGATCTCATCTCCAGCTTAAAGAAAATGCTCTGGATCAGCACTACTCAGAGTGCTCTGCGGGGGGGGGCGGGGGGCAGTGTCAGCATCACCAAAGCTTGATATGAATCCACATTTGGGGGTACCATCCCAAACCACTGAATCTGAAACCTTGGGATCCAGGAATCTAATGCTTCAGGAAGTACTAACGGTGATTCTTATGCATTTTAAGGCTTCAGATACTGCTCTAGATTGTGGAAAAGCCTGTGAACACCTTGGAAGTTCGCAGGGGTCTAGCGTTGCTGGTGACAGATGGCATAAATCCAGTTCTGTGGTTTAGTATTAAGAAGCTGTCTTCCCAGATAAATATTTTTTTACCTTTGTTATGGGATGC
>NW_011888789.1:2754506-2766507 GCF_000151845.1 Pteropus vampyrus | reverse complement strand
TTGCTGGTGACAGATGGCATAAATCCAGTTCTGTGGTTTAGTATTAAGAAGCTGTCTTCCCAGATAAATATTTTTTTACCTTTGTTATGGGATGCAGTTAAGTTCCCAGAAACTGATATTTTTGGTCTTGTTTTTATGATATTTGAAGTGGGACCAGAGCCGTGTTTAGTCTAGGGTGAATTATTTCTTCCTTCTGAGGCAAGACCCTTCTGAATCCTCTGCCTGAAACTCTGTGGGTTACTGTCTGCACTCCAGTGGGAAGAGGCAGTGTTTCCAGCCCTGTGTGAGCTCTGGGCTTTGTTGCCTATGATGCTGTTGGGTGGCTCTTTCCATGTATTCAGTCATTTCTTCACACTCATGAGCTGTTAAGGACTCAGCCCAGTGCTAACAGGGCACTCCCTGCAGAACTGCAGATTCTCCCTGAGCAGCTTTCTTCTCTCCGGCAGCCGGCCCTGAAAATGCTAGCGTCCTGGACTCCCAGTTCTATTACTTCACATAGGGGAGCATGCTGGCTCGCCTCAGCGCCCCCATCCTACACAGGGCCTGGGGACTCACTGAGGGTGGCAAACTGGTGAACTTTCAACCACCGTGTTCACGTCATTTGTTCTTAACTCTCAGGGATCACACTTCTTTGTTGCTTGATGTCCATTGTCTTGAAATTCATTATTGCAGATAGTTGGCCTTTTTTTTTCATTGTGTCAGGCAAGAAGTTAAATCTGGTCTCTGTTACTCCAATTTAACATGAAGTAGAAAAAGTCGCAATGATATTTTAGTGATAATGGCAGTGTACTCTTTTATACAGACTTATATTTCTATTTTTATTTTCCCACATTAAATTTAGGGTTAATTTATTATATTCCTCTTCAATATCCTTCAGGGACTTTTATCCAAATTGCACTACATTTTTAGATTCAGAGAATGAACATCTGTCATCTCATTTATGAACACACTCAGGATGCACACATAACACAACTCTAGGGAGCACTGTTCAGATTGTGTTCTGTGGGGGTGGCTCCTCCTGGAGTGAAGTCACAAAATGGTACCAAAAAAAATGTACTTCTCTACTTACTGAATCTTTTAAATATATATACACACATATATTAATTTTAACATTTTCTTCAAAAATTTTATGCACTTTAAAAAATTTAATTCATAGCCATTTTATACTTTTTTTTTTCGTTCTTGCTAATACCTTATTTTCTGTTTCATTATTTGCAGTTGCTGATGTAAAGGAACATTACTGGTTTTAGTATCATGACCTTGCATTTCTCAGGCTCACTTACTGTTGTGACCACTCCAAAGACGCAGGATGGTTCCCTACCCCAAATTGGGCTCAAATGTCCAGACTGATAATGCCACACACACATCAAGAGGGTATAACATCGAGAAGAGAGCAGGGCAGGCTTCTCGAACAGGTCCAGAATGTCTTGAGGGAGCCAGGAAAGGAGCCAGGCAAGTGAGTGAGTGAGTGAGTGTGTATGTGTGTGTGTGTGTGTGTGTGTGTGTGTGTGTGTGTGTGATGGGAGGACTTACTTGGTTTGAATCTCCATAGGCACCAAAGGAGAGAGCGCCCAGCCTTTCTTATCAGCTTGCCCAGATGTGAGGCATGTGGAAAAGGTAGGTGTTAGGCTTAAAAGCTGTCGGCAGTTCAACATCAAAACAGTAGAATCAGGCTCTTTATTACACTTATTATATCTAAGAATTTATCTGTTGAGAAACTCAGGTGAATCTATCTCATGGGATTTCTTTAGTAAGGACCAGGTCATCTTGAAATAAGGACAATTTGATCTCTTTCTATCCAAAGCAAAACACATTTCTACCTTATTCCTAGTCCTCAACCATTTTCCAAAATATCCGGTAATATCTTGAGCAATAGCAGTGATAACTGGTATTTCTGACTTTTAAGAAAAAGTAATTTTAAAAATTTTTCATTAAATATGGTGATATCTTCTAATTAATTTTGCAGCTAGTCTAATCAAGTAAAGAAAGTTCTCTTCTGTTTCTATTTTTGTTAGCATTTTTATCATAAGTGGGTATTGAATTAAAATTCATATACTTTTCCCTAATGTTTTAGATGGTAACAGTTCTTAGTCAATTATGTGGTCAATAGCATTGATAAAATTTCTGCTACTAAGTCATCTTTGTTTTCCAGTAATAAAATGCAAATAGATATATTTCATTTAAAATATTATTGAAATTGCACAACTAATAATTTATTTTGGATTTTGATTCCATATACATAAGATAAATTGTTATATATTTTGTATGTGTACATATTGTCTGTATCTGAGTTGTTTACCAAAATTATACTAGCTTTACATATTGATATAGGAAACTCTTTTTTCCTTTATAATCTCTGTTTCTATAAATTAAAGATTATTTGTTCTTTAAAGTTTGTAAGAACTCACCAATTAAACATCTGGACTTAGCGCTCTTTTTTGAGGTATGCGTAAATAGCTGAAGTTTTTTATTTGCATTTTGATTTCCTTAATACTTACTTTGATTTCAACTTTTTCAGTTTTTCTTTTGATTCTCAATATTTTAAAAATCTTTTCAGAAGTACATACACTTTCTTTGGACTTTCAAATTTTTTTTACGAATAATTATGCACAATAACTTTTTAAAATTAAAAATATGTTATGTTATATTTTTTATTTTTCTTTCCTTCTTTTTGTTTACATGTCTTGCTAAAGATTTATCTTGATCTTTTTTAAAGATCAAGTCTTCTGTTTTGCCAATATTTTGTAGCTATTTCTATTCTGTTCCTTATTGGTTTCTCTGCCTGCCCCATCCCTTTCTTCTTTCTTGAACCTCAAATGCAGAAGTTAAATTAATCATGTTTCCGGGGTCAATGCACATATGAGCATTGAGCCACACAAGTCTCCTTTGCTTATCTGCCTGTCTGAGCCAGTTCTCCACAGAATGGCCTGAGGAAAAGACATTCCAGCTAACATGTTATTAGGATACGCAATCCCAGGGGACAGAAGTTAGGATAAAGGAGAAGAAGGCGGGGGAGGAGGGAGGCAGAGGAAGAGCCAATCTGAGGCATCAAGGAAGTCTGATTATTTGATCTTACGAAATATATCTTCCAAGAGGCTGTAGAAATGATCGTTTCTCAGAACATCCCATGTGAAGGAGAATGGAAAGAACTGATCTACTGGCTCACCTTTCCTACTGGTCAAAGTGAGTGGTGTTAAACCCTTGCTTGGGTGTTGAAACATTTTGTACAGCTATGTGTTAATAGGGCAGCTCTCCGTGAGGAGCTGAAGGTGTGCATAATGGACACAACATAAAGTGCCACTGGGCTGCATCCGTGTGAGGTTGGTCAGTCTCACAGAGTTGGACTCTACAGCAGCAGCTGGGGCAAAGCAAAGTGGCCAAAAGCCCCCAACAGGTAAGGCTCAGAGGATCTGAAGGGGACTAAAGACATGACTGAAACCCTTTCTTTCTCATCTATCTATTCATTTGCTTCTGTACTTGCGAAGTCACATTCTCCAGCTCCCCTCATGCAACATGCTTGCTACATGCTACTGAATATATGTGTCATAATGAAATTGTGTTTGCATGCATATGTGTGTTTTAATTTACAAAGATGGCTACAAGTCTTTATCTACTTTTACTTTTTAAAAATGTTTACTTTTTCCATTCAGCACTATGTTTTTTAATGTTGCTTAGGATACATTTAATTTTAAAAGAGACCAAATCTAATATCCCTTCATTAGTTATGATGTTTGCTGAACTCTTTGGTTTTATTGCTATATCATTTATGGTTCTCTGTGGCAGACCATAGATTTTATTCTAGCCAATTTAAGCAGAGAAGGGTGTATTATCCACAAGAAAGTCAGGTACCTGGCTTAGATACTGCGTAATGGGGCATAGAACAGCCACAAAAAATGCCTGTTTCACAGCACTGCTCCAGGGGAACCGCACCATGGATGCTACCTGCCATGCAGCATCCACGTCTTTGGGGACCAGAGGCTCTGACATCTGCCTCATCTTTCCCCAAAGAACTAGGCCTCCAGCAGACAAGCCAGTCCTCCGACGACTTTACCTCCAGGTCTCATGTAAATATGCCTGTTTGGCAGAAGCCAGGTTCCACATAGAACTCTGGGTTGTAGAAAAAGTACAGAAAATGCAGTTGTTAGCTTTCTGAACTTGATAGTTCAAGAATTCTACCGGAGTGTATTATTGTGTTCGAATGGGTGCTAAGTGAAAATACAGTGTGGATCACAAGATCAGAAGTGTGAATGTGAGCAAATATTATCTATTCCTAATTTGGTAAAGAGCTTTTTAAAAATTTTTAATGCCTGTAGGGATTTATCAAATGCTTTTTATGCACCACAGCCTCTAGGTTTACTGTATGACTTTGTTATTTGTTAAGTCTTTATGTAGGAAAGAGAGTGTATGGGTGCAAGAAGCAGAGCTTGGACCAGACTGTGCTTTGGCTCCTCAGTTGCCTTGCTAAGCAATGTAGTTTAGGTCCCAAAGAATGGGAGAGGACTAGACAGTCCGTTTTTTCATAGGTACATTAAGTCACAAGGCAGGTTAATGAGAATGAAATGTTTAAATGTTTTGAAATATTCTGTTAGAGTAATGTGGTTATTCTTCAAAATGGTGAGTTATCTTGAGAGGATTTCTGATGTTGAAGCATCCTTACATTTCTGGGCAAACTCTATTTAATCATTATACATCGTGTGTGTGTTTTCTAACAGTCTTCACTGTTTTCTTTTTAAATTATAGTTAATGTCTACCATTTTTTCCATGTCTTTATGACCTACTCATAAACATCATTTTGTTACATTTTAATTATTTATAATTTTTGCTTTTATAAATAACTCTTGAAAATATATATAGTTTACCCAAAGTAAAACTATTGGATGCTAAAATGTTTTGTGAAAGAGTTGTACCAAACTAGTCCCACCAGCAATGTGAGTGTCACTATTTTGCTGCACCCTTTACAGCATTGGATATTTCATTAAAAATGTGAATAAAAATCCTTACTAATTGTAAAGGCAAGAATAGTTGTTTGAATTTTTATTTTGATTATAAATAGGACTAGATATTTTCCCAAATGTTTAAAAATCCAGTATTCTTTTTTCCTTTTTAAAACAAAAATTTATTAAAATCTTACATATATACAGAGAAATGCTCAAACTTAATATACAACCATATGTAGAACACACCTAATGACAACAGAATACACGTTCTTCTCAAGTACACATGAAACATTTTGCAGGATCAATAATATGTGATGCCATAAAATAAGTCTCAAAAATTTAGTTTTATACTTGGAAATAACATTTATATTATTTATTCTTTAAAATTAATATATTTCTCCACTGCCATTAGAATACTTATTTGTATTATAGAAAAGAGTTCCTTTCTGCTACAAAGATACTTTCGATCTTATTTTAAAACCGAAACGCCAGTTTAAAGATGATGTCACTTAGCTAAAAATACTAAAATTCACTTAGGTTCCTTGGAACTAATTTTATTAGCTGATTTTTGTTATGGACAATCAGGAGTCCTTTTAAATGTTATTTCCTCTTCAATATACGACTTTCCACTAAGTAGGACCAAATGTAGATTCTGAAATCTATATTATCTTAGTATTTAGGAACTGTTTAGGGAAAGTCCTTGTCTTGTATCCTGAGTGTCTGTGAATGCCATTCAATTTAGAAGGCACACCTAAAACCAGAAACAATCGAATGACTGCTTTTCCCCCCACTTGCTGTGACTAACAGGGAGTGTTTTCATCTTCACAATATGAGGAAATCTCATTTCTTTGGAAAAAATTTCCAATGTTATCTCTACTCGCATTTCTTAATGAGAAATTATAATGGCAAATTTGTTTTGAAAATAAGGATGATTTGATGTTATAAAGAATTGTCTTTTTTTTTTTTTTTTTAAGACTTCTGATGTAATGTTAAGGGCAGATTTATTTTAAATAGCAATGTGACCAGTAAAGCTTGAAAAATTCTCAGCCATGTGTCCATGGAGTGTTTATAAAGTCTATTCAAGTCTCAGCTTCATGCCCCATTGCAGAGTTACCATTTGAGACTAATTACTTTCAGTATCTGAATTCAATGTTTTTTTTTTTTTTCTTAAATTCAAAGCAGTTTGATTACTTTTGTTTTTCTCAAGATTCAAAAGAAAAATATGTTCAGATGCTGGATGTTTTATAAATAGGATATTTTCTTATAATGAACTGAATTAAAAGGTTTAAGAAACTATGTTAAAATAGAAGCAATTTCTCATTTGGGTGACTTTTATGCCAAAATGAGAATACCTAACAATTTCCTCTAATTATGTGCTTTTATTTTCAGAATGGAACACAGATAGGCGTCAATTATTGACATTCATATATAAATAAAAATGTTTTTGCCTGATTTGGCCATAGTGAAATTTATCAAATAGAAATTCTATTCATTATAAATTAGGTTATAATAACTTCATTCTTATAGGAATTTAAACAGGAAATTACATAGACAAGCAAAGATATGGTCAACCCAGAAAGAGTAATATAATAATTCAGTGTTTTAAAGTAGTGATAGATTATTATGTATGCAAATGACCTAGAGAGAAATACATGGAGGACACAAGCAAATTCACTGGTTAATTTGATTAGAAATAACAAACATTTGTTTGTGTTATATGAATAACATGATTGAAATATTTATTTTCAAGAATTGTGCTAATATTGTGAAAACAGACCACCTCTTGCACTTATGCTTGATATAAAAAAAAGAGCCCAGATTAATCTACATATTGTACTTTGTTTCCTCCCTCTTTAAAAAAAAATTTTTTTTTTTTTTTTAAGTGTTTTTGGGTTGTGTTGCTGCAGATTCGAAGTTCCAAGTAAGGGGTACGAGGTAAGAGGGTATGAAGCTCTGGTGGTTGGAAGAAAATGCGGGGCAGTTGGAAGAAAATGCGGGGAAGCCGTAGGCAACTGCGACATAGCTCTTTATTCCAGCAGGGGAACAGCCAACCTCACATGGCAGTGGAGCCTTTTATACACAGGTTAAACAATACTGGCACACTGCCAGATGATGGAAGCCCGCGCATGCGTACCAGGCACATGGTTACATAAGGGAAGAAGAGCTGACTCACTTCCACCGGAAATTGCTAATGGTGTCGGGAGGGGCCTGACTGCATCCCTCTGTCTTAGAAGAAAGAGGCAGTAGAACATCTTTAAAAAGAATTTTTGCATTACTGAATTTCTATCTTCAAATTTTCCTACAAACTTCTTTGTTCTCTTACTATTCTTTTACAACTTCCAAACTCAAAAAAGCAAAACACCATAGCGTCTTTGCCAGTTCCAACTAAACAGGGTTAGAAATGCTGTATGAACCGGTAGAGTGATGTGTTGGTGTCTCAAGGAATTGTATTTTTTTTCCCAATTATAAAGCCTGCTGAAAATATTATGACTCTCTGTCTTATCTGTAGATGCTCAGAAGCTTATTTAATTTTTATTTATGCAATCACTTTATAAAAGGCAGCATAGGCTTAACGGAGAGTCCAGGAGTGAGGACATCTGAGTTCTGAAGCCGCCTTTCCTTCTGGGTGTTTGCTTGATTTGAGCGAATTAAGATGCCTAACGGGAACTGTTCTATCTGAAGGAGGTAAGATAGGCAGGCCTGCTGACCTCACAGAGTTTTGATGGGCCCCAATTTAATAATGTATATTTGAGCATGTGCTTGGAAAACTGAAAGATGCTATAAAACTTTAAATTTTCTAAATTGTTCTTTTTTGTTTAGCATTTACCTCGAAGATTTCCAGAGATCGATATTACTATGAAGTTTAGTGATTACGTGTTTAAATCATTGTCAGACTGATCTACCCTCTTTTACCTTCCTTTTGGTTATTCAACTAAAGGTATCTGCTGTTAATTATAAATAATAAAAATTGAAAATGATTATTATTATTTATTCAGTAATTTTTATGTGCCAGATATTTTCTATGTGACTTACATGCATTATCTCATTTAATTCTCACAACATCCCATGAAGTAGTTATTCTGTTGTTATTCCCAGTTCCTGAGAAGTAATGAACTTATACCTATGCCTAAGTACTCGCCAGTGCCTCAGCTGAACAAGCATAAAATTTGAAAATTTTAAGAACCATCAGAGATTATTAATTGTCTTTTATTTATTTCCTTTATTTTTTATTGCTTTAATTTTCCAGGTATTCTCTTCATGAACAAGGGGATTATACCTCAGCCCTTGATCCCCTACAAAAAACCCTGCCTCTCCAGGCACTATCCAACTCAAACTTATGAAGCAACGTGTATGGTTGTTACTTATACTCATTAACAATTGTGGAATAATATTCAGTTGCCTGATAAAGCTAGTTTAGCTTAAGATAATTTTCCTTACAGAAAATAACCGGTAAGTATGGGAATTAAAAACGTAACCTTGATTTATTTTGTCTGCAACACCAAGATTTATTAATGGCAATCTTACAATGCAGCTAAACAAGTATAACTAGTATGTAGTAAAAGAAAATAAAATTCCACCAACATTTTTAAAATTTAAAAGTAGACATATTTGCAACACTTTTTTCCTGCAAGTAGAATAAAAAAATTTTGTTCAGTTTATGTGAGGTCTAATAACACTGAAATAAAAAAAATTTAAACCTAGTGAGAAATATTCTCCAAGAATATTGATGGTACAATCATTTTAAAGCTTGGCATTTTACAAGTGTGCAGATCGGAATGGCATGTTCTGGAGTAACTATATCACAAATATTAGGAAAAATGTTTTTCAAGTTCATTAGTATTCAAAAATAAAAATTCTAAAGTAAACAATTTAAATAGTTATGCTTGTACCATGAAGTATTTTTTACAGAAGATTTCATTTACATGATTACATATTTTAGTTCCTTAACAGAATTTGAAGTTTTCATCTCTAACTTTGTTATATTGAACTCTTTGTAGTATTTTTTCCTTTCAAAGTTTAAAATGTTTTTCACTGTACACCAAAGTGAGAAGAAGAAAATACACTTTTGAGTTTATACTTTGTTTTCCAGCCAGTATTCTCTGGAATTGTTCGTGGAATATTTATCATAAATTAAGCATTCGTCACATGAAAGAGATGGCCATTATGCACAATTATCCTATTTTTTTTTCCTAGAGAAAATCTTATTTATGGCATCAAATTTAGATAAATCACACCGTAATATAGTCAGTAATCTTTATCAGTACTCAGAGGACCAGAAAATGAAATAACTCAAGGCAAGTTGGGTTTAGGCTGTAGGACATTACTAATATTGGAAAGCAAGGTTCTTGTATTTGGTTAGAAAGAGATGAACCCCCAGACACTGCTCCTTCTCATTTATTTTAATAACATTATGCTATTCCTTCCTCCTACAGTTCTGTTAGATTGCTTGGGAGGGCTCTTAATTTGAGGTGTGAAGAAGGAATAAGCACTTTCATTGCCATCTGCAGATGAATCTGAGGTAGGGAGTCATGTATTGTGTATTGTGTGAGAACAATTATTTTTTGGGCCTTCGGCTTGGAGTTTTTAGGTTTTGGATTGAGGGGATTTGTTTTGGCTTTTTTCCCCCCAGGCGGAATTAGGCTTTTAAAAACCCGTTTTTTTTAGGGTTGGTTGCTTCCTTGCTTGGTTTTTTTTTTTGGGTTTTGGAGTTTTGTTCTTATTTTTCGTTTGGGTTCCAAAGATCTCTCTTTAATTATATCAGGAGGGGCTCTAAACTCAGCACCCTATAAGGACAGCAAGAATTAATAGGCTTGAATTCTGGTTCTAGCTCTGCTACAAATTACATTTTTACTTTGTGCATGTCTCTTGGCCTTTCTTTCTCTTTTTCTGTTTCTCATTTCATGAGAACTTATTCAAATGAACAGCAGCAGATGTGCTCATTTCCTGCCATCAGATTAGACTCACTGTGTGCTTCCCTTAGAGTCTAATAAAGAATATTACAGTATAGGACTGCAGGCAGACTATGGGGCTAGCAACCTCTCTTACATGGCCTTAATTTTTTCCAGGCTTTAATATCTTACTATGTAAAGTGAAATAATTGGATGGGTTGGTATTTATCTAAGATTCCTCCTCTCTTCCTAAAACACCAGTGCTAGTTTATATAATCCATCAATTGATGTACACATAATACTCATTAGAACTTTTGCAGGTCTTTATATCTATTTTTTTAAGATGCCAGAAAGCCAGATATTTATTTATTTTTGGAATAGAAGCAGGGTTGGAATGTTCTGTTCTTAGCATTTGAAAATCATACCCCTTATCCTTCATGGAGAACAGGCAAAGCTCTAACAGCCTTTAATTAAGGCAGGGCCTCTTATCAGCATTCATGGGGACTTCAGGGTTGCGGCTGGGGAAAGGGGAGTTACTTTTGAGTGGGAAGGTAGATTACATTGTTTTGAGATTAACTTTATCCCTTGGCTCAGTAGACATCCCTCTCTAAGACCTTGGAATGGAGATGAAAGTACAGGATCACGAGCCTTAATAAATAAAATGGGATAAAATTTTCTCAGTCACAGCCCTTGAGGAGCAATCCCACCATTGCCAGAGGTACCGAAACAGCAAAGGAGGTAGTGCAGGGTGTGGATGAACCACTCTTGTCCTTGGTTCCTTGGACCGCAGGCATTCAGTGACCAAGTCTTATATCTGATCTTTGTGAAACAGTAAGACGAAGAAGTTATCTTTTGAGAACACTGCTTCTAACAATGTAGAGTGTAGTATTTGCTATCTCAATTCCATAATTTCAAATTCTAATTTTAAATTAGAGTCAGCCAAAATTCTCAAAATTTCAGTCCTTCTTTGAGATTTTGATGAGCTGATTTTCTAATGAGGCATTTCCTATTTCCTGTGGATAGCTGAATGAATTCAGTGTGGGTGGGTTGGCCCACTTGGGAAAGACATGGTGCTAATGAGACCCAATCGGTGCCTCCATGTGGGGCAGGAGATGGTGCTTTTGTTCCATAGCCACAGGGTACAGATCCAGCTTAGTAATTGTCTCCCAGATGCTTGGTCCACAAAGGAATGAGATGAGAAAGTGTGGACCAATCGTGAAACCTCATCATCACTCCTGGGATAGTAGTCAGAGTTCCCAGAATGGGTCAAGACATGTATATGACCAATGATGTGTTTGAAATTCCAAACCTGGGGGTACTCTAAGTTCACTGTATTCAAAATTGCTGATGGAGTCCAGAGTCTGTTAACACATAAAAAGCATGTGGTTTGTATTTTAAAGACAGAAAACAGTGTATTTAGTGTGCATAGTTGTATGTTTTTTTCTTAGAGAGTTTCCTGTTAAATAGAAATTTTACAATAGTAGAACAGCCTGTGCAGGCAAGGTACACATGGAACTTCTTTTTTCTGAATTAGCTGTAACAAAGCATTCAGTTCTTTCTAGGACTTCTAGCATGGTTCTTTCCAAGTTTTAGATCTAAAAAAGGATAGATTACACATAAAGGCTATCATCATCTTACTTAATTCAGTTCAGTAAAAAACTCAGTAACTTTGGTGTTCCATATACTGAATAGATACTGTGGAAAATGGAAAGGCAAATAGGGCACAACTCATGATTTCCAGAGGTTTACATTGTAGTGAGAGAGGTGGACATGGATGAAGTAAAGATAATAGAAAGCAGACCCTGATAACAATGGAAATAGAGGTACAAGGGAGATGAGCGTGCAGGGGAAGACGTAATCAGTTGCAACTGGAGAAGCCATAGAAGGCTTCCTGGAGAAAGTGTACAACTTTTAAAGAATGGGTAAAGTTAAATATGTTTTTTTTCTTTTTTTTCTTTTAGTCTCTCCTTCTCTCCCTCCCTCTCTCCCTTTTTCTTTCCTTCCTTCCTTCCCCCCTTCCTTCCCCCCTTCCTTCCTTCCTTCCTTCCTTCCTTCCTTCCTTCCTTCCTTCCTTCCTTCCTTATTTATTCAACAAATATTTCAGAATTACTATTGTATACTGGTTACGGTGCTACCCTATAGATCATATGACCTTGTGGTAGAGACAGATTTTAA
>NW_011888789.1:2748819-2753076 GCF_000151845.1 Pteropus vampyrus | reverse complement strand
AAGGTCAATAACATGATTTTGCTGTACTCATAATTTTACTTTTACCTGTTGATATATAAAAATTTATTTTAGTGTCATGTTCTGGATTCTAAGAACTGTTGTGCTATTTCCTTGTCTTTGTTTTGGTCTAGAGATATAATCACTTATAATTTTGAACAATAGAACATCTTTATACTTGATAGTTTCAATACTCATAACTCACTTTTCTTCTTCTATTAAGATTTTCTCCAGATTTAAATAAATTCCTGTCCATCAAACCTGTATTCAAGCCCACCATTACATTAATTTGTGTTACAGCACCACACATGGTACTGAACACACAAACAGAATCCGCATGTATATGCTATGTTTTTTCAATTAGGTAATAAACCTTTGAGGGTAGAGACATGCACATAACTCTTGTATCCTTCCAGAATGTCGAGCTCTGGGGTCAGCACAAAGCAATTGTTCAGGAAATCCTGGTTGAATTGAATTGAAACACCCCTGTAGCAGAGCTTTGCAAAACTTACTCTAGTCTAGCTTTCTCAGCTTGTGCGTATAAATGAGAGCTTAAGTGACTGTGAAAAATATTATCTTAAACTTTGTTCAATAGTTTTTAAGGAAAAATTATACTTGCTCATCTTTAACTGTTGTCATACAAAAATACAGCTGAATAAAATAATGAGATTTTGTGGTAATATATTGTGTATTTTGAATGAGATCCAGTTACTTCTGTTTTCAAAAGGTTTAAATGGGCTAGAAAGATATAAAATGATGAGCTACTGCTCTTTTATAGCAACTAAGTTGAGTATATGACTGTGGTTATAAAAACATGCCATGTGAAAATATCAAACTGCCACATCATTCTCCTGACAGAATTTGTGCAATTGTGTTCACACCTGTAGCCACTACCTGAAGACAGAAGCTTGAGATTAAAAACTGTCAGCTGAATTATTTGGTCCTCAAATGCCTCAGTCTAACAGTTTACTGAAAATTAACTACCAGGAAAACCCAATCGTCTCCTATGAATGACATGATTTATACTTAACTTTGCAGACTGATTTAGTGATATTATGGTGTAAAATTTAATTGTCCACCTACATTTCCAATTGGTAAAAAGACTAAAGTTTTATATGGGAAAAAAATCATTTGGAGTGTATAGAGCCTTAGGTTATACTATGTGATTTATATATTTCCAGGTACAAAATTCTCCTGATTAATTAAAACCATATAAAAGGAAATGTGCTAAAATAAAATTAAATTCCTCTAAGTTTTCCTATTTGGTTTCCAATTTAAGCACATGCTAATCCTTCCACCACGTACGTTTCTACTTCCTAATTAACTGCCCTTTCACTCGACTCTTTTCTTCCTAAGGAAAGACATCTTCTTAGTGGAATTAACTCGGATTTTGAATAGGGTCAGTAGAAGCCAGTCTCATCATGGTAGGAGTATGACACAGTGTTGGGGGTTCAGAGCGCTCTGCATGCCTGGGGTAGGGTGAACATATTGAGAAGTATTGTTGTGAGAAGGAACACAGGCAGATATGCCATGGTAAGGAAAGCAGATTTTGTCTTGTAGGCAACTGGGAGCCAAAGAAGTAGAAAAAGAACTTTACATTAGCTTTAAAATTATTTCCTAATGTGTACATTATTAAGTGTACACATTTTGGCTGTATGTTTGATATTTTCAATTTGAGTCTTATAAAACTGTGTAATATTTTAATTATTTTTCAGTCTGATTTCTCTTTTCCTTTTAAAAAAAAAAGTAAATCTTTTTTTCCCTCTGCAATTATAAGTAAGCATTTTCCAAAATATATGGTTTGTTAGGGTATGCCATAATATGAAGGAAACAACTTTCTGACTAAATGACATAAACAACCCAAACTCTGGTCTTCCTAAAACCTAGAACAGCACAGGAAATAAGTATCAAATGAAGCTTAATGAGTAAAAACGATCGCGTGTTCTATCTTGCTGTAGTAATTTGCTTTGCCAGGTGCTTTAGTAGGTAAATGAATATACCTTTCCTTGATTGTGCTTGAAAAACAAATGATACAACGATTTCTCACCAGATTTTATCTCAAAATGAGATAATAGATTGTTGAGTCAAAGCCAGAAAGTCAATCAGGCTAATCTCAATACCAGACCTGAAATAATTAAATCTCTCCATTGTAGAGGAGCTCATATTTGGCTGATGAATTGATTTTAATCTTTTCCATACTTTATTTGTATTATGCCCTTGATTACAGCTATCTGGGAAGTAATACATGGCTTCATTAAGCAAGTAGCTAATTTAATGACTACCTAGATACCAATAAACAGGTGAACATAGAAACTAAAGATGTTTAACAGAATTTAAATAAAGGTGCAGTTGAGCGTCGTTTCTAGTTTCTTGCCAAATATTAATAATCTATTTTATATAAACAACTGAGATTATAATACAGCCATTTTAAGATTGGGAGAAAATTAACAGAAGTGTTAAATGATCAATTTATTGGCAAAGCTTTCAGAGGTAACTGGCATTTCTATAGAATCTATCCTGAAACTAGCTTCTAGTTTCTTCTTTATCTTGAATGGTATCTCGATTTTTGGAATTAACCTATAAATTTCCAGTTGCATCCTCTGGACTATTGTTGCTAAGATATTACTTAATACATTCTAAGTAGACACTTACTGGGTCTATTTCCAACTGCAGTCCCAAGGCTAAATCCTTAGCTTGGTTTCTGCCTTGAATAGGATGCACAATTACTAATTTGTTTATATACTCGTTCACTTAGTAATTAAATGAATCCACAAATACAAATGGAAGTGGTGGTGGGGGAGGAGTTAACAGACTAATAACTCCATGTCCTCAAAGGGCTTCTGATTTGTGGGAAGCCATTAATAGTGAAAAAGCAATGTAAGTACCATGCTAATAATGTATTTAGACTCAGATTTTATGCCTAAACTCAGTTTAATGGGATGTTGTTGTAGTTCTATGTCTCAGAAAAAGTAGCACCTAAGATGTACTTTGATAGTAGTTAATATTCAGTCTAGGAAGGGTGTGTGTGTGTGTGTGTGTGTGTGTGTGTGTGTGTGTGTGTGTGTGTTGGAGGTGGAAGGAGTTATTGCTGATACTGGAGAGTTAAGAAGAAACCAGATAATGAAAGGACTTTCATGCTGACCACCCGTGGGTGAATTTTATCATGAAAATTAGTTCAGAGATTGGGAGGGTTATCAACAACAGCATGATTATGTTTGAATTTTAGAATGATTTTAAAACCTTTTAAGAGAATATTAGTTGATTAATTCTAAGGTTAATTGATTGATTGATTTGACCGCTCTCAGATTCCTTTGACCATACCCTCGCTGTAACATTCTGGTTAGCTACATTGCTACTGTTGTCTCATGTCAAGGATCCTCCTCTCCCAGCACCACCTCCTGTGTTTCTAGATCACTACGTGAAGGATCCAAACCCTAGTAATGCTTTGATTTTCTTGATTCTACCAGCTTTTCATTGTCACTCACTTCTTCCCTCCTTGCCCAGTTCACATTATACAATATAGCCATTCTCTCCCCTCTCCTCCATCTGAAATAATTCCAAACCTGCTTAAACCCACCTCTCTTTTGCACTTGCATTCAGCCTGTTGAAAACATGCAGATTTGCTGCATAGTCTCACTTACATCTATGATTCTTTAGTGCTGCCTGGCAACTCCATTTCATTTACTTTCTCTTTTCCTGCAAAAACAAAATCAGAAAAGAATCTGCATGGTCTCACCCACATCTACCAACCTAGTTTGCCTCTGCAGCCATCTGCCTTCACTCCTGTTTTGATGAATGAGTTGTCTCCTTTGATTTAAGCCCAACCCCTTCCTCATGTACTACATTCCATCACTTGGTTCAAAATTAGTCGTTGCTCCAGAGATTTTCTTCCACCCTCTCCATATAACTAGGTTTTCCATCTGCAGGATCATTTCCATCAGTACATAGACATCCTATACTATTCTTCATGGTAAGAAGTAACAAATAAAATAGCTCTTCATTAATCTTGACAACTCCAGCCATCTTTCCAAGTTCTGTTTCCTTTTACTAAAAGATTACCCCCCAAAAGTTGTCTGGATTTGTTGTCTTCTTTTTCTCTCCTCTCATTTTCCCTTGGATTCATTACAGTTAACATTTTACGACCCTCCTATGCCATTAACACACCTCTTCTCAGTGACCTCTAGATCGTTAAGTCCAGTGGTCACTTCTGTACTCAGCCCAGGCTCCTCCCTTGGAACAGTTGATCACATCTTCTCTTTT
>NW_011888789.1:2739898-2748314 GCF_000151845.1 Pteropus vampyrus | reverse complement strand
CAATGACAAAATTATAGGTTGGGATGGATAATTTAATTTTAGTACTACCTTTTCCTTTGGCTTCCATTGTGTCTTCCAAGTCAGCTCTTTGTTCAACTATTGCTCCTTTGAAAGTGAATTGCCATTTTTCTGTAGCTGCTTTTAATATTTTATCTTTATTTTTGGTTTTCAAAAATGTTAGTACAATATTCCTATGTATACATTTAAAAATATTTATTCTACATGTGTAACCTGTTTCAGTTTACTTTTATGTTTCAGTTTTGAAATTCTTAGCCATTTCATTTTCAAATTTTATTATTCTCTCTCTATTTCTACTGGAATTACCATACCTATTTGTTAGACCTACTCACTGTAGTCCCTATGTCTGTTACCTTCCATATTTCCAACCTTTCACATCTTTGCTTTACCTTACTCCACTAATTCTACCTCTGACTAATCTGCTACTAAACCACCAATTGGTTTCTTAGTTTTGCTATTATTCGTCTTTTTTCAACTTTGCTTTATCTCATTTTACAATTTCCACTTATCCTTTTCACTTCTCAATCCTGTCTTTTATTTACTGGGGCATGAAAAATATCGTTATTTTAAATTTAAAGTCACAGCTCCTGTGGATCTTTTTCTATTGTCATTTAATTATGCTTTTTTTTTTTTTTAATGTCATCTTCTAATGTACCAGGGTATTTTTTCTTGTGTGCCAAATGTGGTATTAAAATGATAGCAGTAAATTGAGGGCACTCTTAGAACTTGAGAAATTTCCCTGCGAGGGTTCACCATAACTCTTGGAATATAGCTCATTGGTGCACTAAACTTAAGCACATGGGGTTCACTTGCACACCCACTCCCACACTGAGGGCCCTGGACTTCTGTGTGTGTCTTAATAGGTCTGTAAAGCCTCTGAGAGTTTTAGTCAGCTTCCCAACCTCTCAGCCACTCTCTCCAGAATCAGCAAATATCCATGGTAAAAGATCTCAGATCCTGGGCTCATCATTTGGAGTTTTTCTCTTCTCAGATCATGGCTCAGTAATTTTTGAAAAAAAAAAATCATCCAAAAATTCAAATTAGAGGCAGGAGTACAATAAAACTGCAAGTGTCTCTGCAAATTAAACTATTACCACTTTCTTTTTTAGCTTTCTAATACTTTCAGGAGATAGCTTTTACCTCTGGTTTAGCGTTTAGGGTTTCCTCAAAGGTTGGGTTGGCTTCATTGCTCTATTTAGTCTGACATTGCTGGAACTGGAGGCACTTCATGCTTTGGAACACTTCCTTCTACAGGATTCTAGAATAGCATTTGCACTTTTTAAAGCCTCTTCCTTAGGCACCATTCTCCCCCTCTTCTTTGTTGTTTCACCTCATCTCTCCAGTCTATAAATGACTAGGTGTCCCATGCTCCTTTTCCAGCCTTCTCCTTCTCTTCTCTATCCACACTCACCCCTTAAAGGTATTAGCATCCACTCTGTGTGCTGACAGCAAAGAGCTCTGTGTGCTGACAACTTTCAAATGTGAATGTACAGCTTGTTTTTCTCTCCTGCCCTTCAGGCTTATGAACCAAACTGACTATTTGGCATATTTATTTGGATATTAAATAAACATTTCATTCTTAATATGCCCTCAAATTACATATAATTTCCCATCCCAAGCTAGTTATTTCCCGACTCTTTCCTACCTCAGAAACTGGCAACTCTTTTTTTTCTAGTTGATTGAGTTAAAGAAGGTTGTGCCATCCTTGACTGCTCATTTTTTTCTTAAATTCTTAAATTCTACATCCAAACCATCAGTAATTATATTGATATTACCTTCAAAATATATCCAGACTACTCAGGCCATTTCTACAAACATCTGTTATAACACTCTGGATCATTGTAACAAACTCTTAACTATCTTCCTTGTTTCCATATCACATGCTCCCCCAGTCCCCAATCTATTCCAAACTCAGCAGCCAGAATGGTCATTTTAAAAGTCAATAATATAACTGGTAACTTTTTTTTTAGTACTTACAGGAACTATTCTAAGTACTCTATGTTAACTTTTTAAACTTTACACAACACTATCAAGAGGTAACATTAAATCTCCTCACATTATAGTTGAGGAAATTTAAGTACAAAGATTAAGTAACTTCCCTAGGTTCTACAACTAGTAGTAGCAGAGCTGGTATTTGAACCTGAAAATCTACCTTCCCATCTCAGAATAAATCAACATACCCACCCTGCCTCTGTGGTTTATATCATCTGCCTCTGGCCCCCTTCCAGTGCCATCTCCTACCACTTCCTTTCTGAGTCACTGTGTTCCAGCCATAATCATCTCCTTACTAGTTCTTAAACATGCCTAGTATACTCCCACCTCAAGCTATGTACTTGCTATTGCCTATGCCTTGAATGCTCTTCTCTCAGATATCCACAGGGATCACAACCCCTTTATGACTTCTAATCTCTCTTTATAGATTTACATTTTTCTACAGCACTGATTGCCACCTGAGCTATTTTATATGTCCTGAAGGATGGGAGAAATGTAGTCAGGTTTGCTCATTAGTATATGCCTGAACCTAAAACAAAAATGCCACTGAAATATTATTGAATGCATGAATGAATGGAGAACCACTTTACTTAGCTACTTAATGATGAGTTTTTTGAGTAGCACAGAGCAGATGCAGCATGTCTTTATTGACTGCTTTTCGTGATGATGCCAATGGGAGCAGAGACAAGTCAGCAGAAGCATTGTGATGAAATGAGGTCTAGCCAGGCTTTGTCACCAGTGAGCTATATCATCTTGGCTAATTGAATTAATCACTTTGGATCTCCATTTTTTTTTTTTTTAATGAAATGCTTATTTAGGGTTAAAACAAATTATGAATTACATCAGAATATATATGGTTATGGAAACCACAACTAGGAAGTTGGGGGTAAGCTACTGGGATTTAGGAGTCAGGAATGCCGCTAAACATCTTACAATGCACAAGATGCCCACTACTACCCCCAACAAAGAATTATCCAGCTCAAAATATCAAAAATGTTGAGAAACAGTAGGATAGAGCAAATGCAGCTACTCAGGTGTTAGGATGAGGCCGAGGGAGAAAAACACAGACAAAAGAGAACTGAAGATAGGGGCTACCAATATATCATAGAAATAGGTCCTATTCACATGCTGGAACATGATTGCTGTCTTCGGGAACACTAACAGGAATATCAACACAGTGGTGGGTGGCATCAAGTGTGAGCTTTGAAGACAATGACGACAGATGAAGACAAGCTTATCTGAGTGTGCCTCAAACTAGATTCCCTAGGGCATTCAGTAATTACGCACATCCCGGCCCATTTGTTTCTAATTGCAGTAAAGACCAAGGTCTGTTATATCATTAAGGTGAATGTCATCAAGTTTTAGAGGAAATAAATTCACAAGATGCTCCATAAAAGTAATCTCTACTTTTTGGCACCTAAGTCTATCAAACATTGATGAGGCAAGCAGGAAATCTAATGAAAATAATACAAGGAAATCTTTTCATCAACACCCATCCCTAATGTCTCAGCTATTAGATCATTGTTTTTGCTTCTCAAGGTGGAAGCTGCATCCGCAGCCAACATAGGAAGCTCTGATTTTAAACAAGGCTAAGTAGTAATTTTGAACACATGACCAAGGCACTTAAGTGGTGCCAACCCTACCTTAATTGAGATGTAGTGGTTTTTAAGTGTGTTTATGTTATAGTTTCTCTGTCTCTCATGCACAAGGACACACACAAATACATACTTAGAGACACTGGAATAAGATTTTTGGTGTTTGTGATGTAGACATCTATGTTTTTTTCTAAAGGAACATGCACAAAAAATTCTATGGGTTTAAATATTCATGCTTTGTTGGCAAGGATAGCAATGGAATTAATTTAATGTTTTGTGATGCCTCCTCCCTTTCCCTTAACTTGGATAAAAATGACCATTTTATAGCATTCTAATAGTCTTATTTTAGCTATACAAGAACTTAAAGATGAGACTGACTTTCTACTATGTCCTCTAAAATATCTTGGTGAAGAAGTGAATAAACCCTTATGGTAAAAGATGAATCTTATATGAATCCCATCAGGGCATGTTTGCTGAGGTAAGCAGAATGCATGGTAGGTGTGTGAAGGCAGGGATGGAGTACTGGGCAGGGACAGGATATCCTCTTCATCAGGCATACATTGCTTTCCTCATCAGTAATATAGCAGAGTTACACAAATTGTCCTGGAGCAAACACTTAGAGGGCCAGAAACAGAACCCACCCTTCCATTAGCTTCAAAGTGAAATGATCACTCAAGGAAACTTGTAATGTTCTGTCTGGAGAATGTGGCCAGATAATGAGGATTTTAAAAATAGGGGTAAAAGGGGTCAAATATATGGTGATGAAAGGAGATTTGACTTCGGATGGCGAACACACCATGCAATCTACAGATGATGTATTATCGAATTGTACACTTAAAACCTATATAATTTTATTAACCAGTGTCACCCCAATCAATTTAATTAAAAAAAAAATTACCTAGTGGCACTGAGTGTAAATTAAACTACTTCTGCAAGGTGCAAAGGAAACATAAATGATACAAATACTGGAAGAAAACAAAGCTTACTAGCAGGATTGTTTATATTAGAATAGGCTCATTCCTTTCTAATGTTTCAGGTGGCATTTCTATCTTGAAAAACAAGAGTAGGCAGAAGTTACTTCAGGATATAAGCAGGCAGTTACTGGTGCTTTGATACTTGGTAGGAGTTCAATAAATAATTATTCTTAAAAATTCATGAATAAACTTATTTTATGTCAGACTGAGAAACATAAAAATACAGACAAGAATAAGGACCTGGTTTCTGAACTCCAGGAATCTAAAATGGAGTTGGAGGTGATAGATCCACTAATCGTAGTTCACAGTGGGTTGGAAAATTATGGTCCATGGGCCAAATCTGTCCCACTGCTTATTTTTATAAATAAAGTTTTATTGAAAAGCAGCCATGCCCATTCACTTATATGTTATCTCTGGTTGCTTTCACACTACAACAGCAGGATTAAATTGTTGCAACAGAGAGCATATGGCTGTCAAAGTTTAAAAAATCTCATATATTGTTGGTGAGATTGCAAATTGGTACAGCCCCTATGGAAAACAATCTGGAGGTTTCTCAAAAATAAAGAATGGATATAACTTTCCACCCAGGAATTACACTTCTGGATATTTATCCAAAGAAAATGAAAACAATTTGTAAAGGTCTATACACCCCTATGTTCATGGCAGCAAAATGTACAATAGCCAAGATATGGAAGCAACCTAAATGCCCATCAACAGATGACTGGCTAAAGAAGTTATGGTTCATATGTACAATGGAATATTACTCAGCCATTCAAAAAATGAAATCTTACCATTTGCAATGACATGGATAGACCTAGACATTATTCTGCTGAGTAAAATAAGTCAGACAGAGCAAGATAAATACCATATAATTTCACTTGTATGTGGAAACTAAGAAACAAAAAGAACAAACTAATCGAAAACAGACACACAAATAGGACAGTCTGGGGATGGCTAGAGGGGAGAGATGTTGGGGGCTGGGAGAATGGAGTGAAAGGTTAAAGAAGTACAAATAAGTAGTAAGTCATGGAATAGGGAGCACAGAAAAGGGAATGCAGTTAGTATTAATGTTATGGCTAGGTGGAGATCCAAAGGGATCGTTTTAGAAACTATATAAATGTCTAACTAATGTACTGTATACTTGAAACTAATAATAAAATTAAAAAATATATTTATTCTCTGCTCCTATATGTACAAAGTACATTGAACCCTGGCTTATAAAGTCATGTACATGGAAATAAACACTATAAACATTATCAAAGTTCATTCTCACCAATGTCCATTGAGGTAACTAACATATCATTCAAATTTTATAGATAATAAGTCTGTAGCTTAAAATATTAAATATTTTTTAAAATTAAATATTTTAAAGTTTTAATGTTACACAAGCAATAAATGGTTGATCTCAGATTTGAAACCAGGCATCTGGTTGTATAGCCCATGTTTTTAACTGATGTAACTATATAGATAGAGCTATATATATTCAACAGGAATGTGTATATCTTTCTCAATATTCATATCAAAGTATCCAAGAAATTAATTAAAAATTTCTTTTCTATATCTGAATTAAATATCTCACTTGTTTTTCCTTTTACTTGTTGGTAAGATTTTATTCAATTTTAGGCAATTCAGAATTTTCTCTCTTTCTTTGATGGTTTGCTCTTGGCTATGGTAAATTGATAGCAATATGATTTTAATTCCTCACCCTTGTTATGTCCATGCCCTTCATCATATAACTTTGCAGTATATTCCCAGATGTGATGGAGTGTCCTTCTCCCTCTGACTCAGTCATGTGACTTGCTTTGATTAATGGGGTGTTAGCAGAAATGACAGAGATCAACAGAAATTCCTCAATGACTGGGCTTACTTTTTCTTGTGTCTCTGCTGTTGCTATAAGAACATGACTGAGCTAGCCTATTTGAGGCTGAGAGACATGTGAAACAGAGCTACATCAACCCAGGTGCCTCAAAAGATAACCAGCTGATTTGAAGACAAATAAGAAAGCACAGGAAAAGGTGAACAATGAATGTTTGCTGTTGTATTCCACTAAGGGCTTGTGATTATGTGCTTTGCAACATTGTTTGGCAACAGATAATGGATACAGGGGACTATGTAACATAAAGACAGTGAATGCACAGATAGCAGAACACTGTGAATCTGGTCCTCTGTTATTATTGTTTCTTAATATAATTTCTGTGAAGTATATCATCTGATCTGGGCCTTGGTCATTCACTATTCCTCCACACTGGAATTTAGAAATATGCGAGTGGGGGAAATTTTTATACAAAAACACCAAAGAAAAATCATGAAAATAAAAATTTAACTTTGAAATTAAAAATCAATAAAGCTGAAAAGCAGACTGAATATCACTGAGGTATGAGTTAATGAACTAGAAGATTAAACTTAGGTTTTAGTAAACAAATTACATACAAATAATTTTAAAAGAGACAGAAAGTAGGACAGAGGATAATGAGATTTGAAAACAGGTGCAAAAGCTATAATATCTTACTATCAAGAATACTAGAAGAAGAGAATAGGGACAAATCCATCATCCCACAATTGAAGCAAGAGAGAAATTTTCAAATGGAAAAGACAAAGTGCCAAAAAATATGAACACTTTCAAGAAGCTAAATAACCTCAAATATGATAAACAGATAAAATGTCACGTTATAATCAAAAAGTGTAAAACTAGGGAGAAGAGAAAATCTTAAGCCCCCCAAAAGATAGACATGTCATCTACAGAGAAATAAAAATAAAAATAACCAGAGAGTTTTAAGAGAAATGGTAGAAGCCAGAACAAATGACGTAATCATTTTACATTCTGAGATAAAAAGACTCAATGTAGAATTCTGTATCTAATAAAAATATTTTAGAAATGAAGGAGAAATAATTGATTTTTAGACAAAACAAGCTGAGAGAATTTGTTGTAAATGTGTAATACAAGAAATATTGAAGGATTTCTCTCATGCCAAAGGAAAATGATAAAAAATGAAAACTTGAGAGACCACCACAAAAGGTAAATATGTGGCTAAATATTTTAATGTCTTTAAAAGATCTTTGTTTAAATTTTTAAAAATCATGTTGAATTTTATAATACATGTAGAAGCAAAAGCATGACAACACTAGCACAAAGGATGAAATATGGAAATGGAAAGTATTGTTATAAAGTTTTTTTTATAAATGATATGATGTTATTTTAATGTAGGCATTTATAAGTTAAAGATGCTTATTGTAAACTCTGGACAACCACTAAACTTAGAATAACTGATAATTTCACAGTGGAAAAAAGTGTAATATCCAAAAATAATGAATCAAAAAAATTAAGGCAAGCAAAAAGAGCAACAAATGAAAAGCATGACAAATAGAAAACATATAGCAAGATGGTTGACTTCAGTCTAACCACATTGATAATTAAATTTAAATGGTCTAAATACTATAGTTACAAGACAGATATGGAGTTTCCTCAGGCTGTTATCTCCCAGAGCATCCAGGAGTCATATTCACTTTGTTTTCCTCACTCTTCTCTCATGTCACTGAAATGTTGTAGTTTAACCTAGATTGAATTTATTTGGAGAAGACAGAGCTACAGTTGGAAGAACAGCCACAAGCAGTCTGGCTTGAGAGAATTGTAGAAATAGATGACAACGTTGTGCCTATTGGAAAGCCCACTGTAAAGGAGGCATGGAGGGCCCACCAGCACCACAGAGACAGGGAGGAAAAGGATGGAGGACAGTGAAGATGGCAAGAAGGACTGGAGGATGTTGCACATTCACAGGATGTGGAGAAGATAAATAATGCTAACAAATCTCTTTGTGATGGAGAAGAAATGAAGTGGAT
>NW_011888789.1:2737990-2739848 GCF_000151845.1 Pteropus vampyrus | reverse complement strand
AAAAGATAGACATGTCATCTACAGAGAAATAAAAATAAAAATAACCAGAGAGTTTTAAGAGAAATGGTAGAAGCCAGAACAAATGACGTAATCATTTTACATTCTGAGATAAAAAGACTCAATGTAGAATTCTGTATCTAATAAAAATATTTTAGAAATGAAGGAGAAATAATTGATTTTTAGACAAAACAAGCTGAGAGAATTTGTTGTAAATGTGTAATACAAGAAATATTGAAGGATTTCTCTCATGCCAAAGGAAAATGATAAAAAATGAAAACTTGAGAGACCACCACAAAAGGTAAATATGTGGCTAAATATTTTAATGTCTTTAAAAGATCTTTGTTTAAATTTTTAAAAATCATGTTGAATTTTATAATACATGTAGAAGCAAAAGCATGACAACACTAGCACAAAGGATGAAATATGGAAATGGAAAGTATTGTTATAAAGTTTTTTTTATAAATGATATGATGTTATTTTAATGTAGGCATTTATAAGTTAAAGATGCTTATTGTAAACTCTGGACAACCACTAAACTTAGAATAACTGATAATTTCACAGTGGAAAAAAGTGTAATATCCAAAAATAATGAATCAAAAAAATTAAGGCAAGCAAAAAGAGCAACAAATGAAAAGCATGACAAATAGAAAACATATAGCAAGATGGTTGACTTCAGTCTAACCACATTGATAATTAAATTTAAATGGTCTAAATACTATAGTTACAAGACAGATATGGAGTTTCCTCAGGCTGTTATCTCCCAGAGCATCCAGGAGTCATATTCACTTTGTTTTCCTCACTCTTCTCTCATGTCACTGAAATGTTGTAGTTTAACCTAGATTGAATTTATTTGGAGAAGACAGAGCTACAGTTGGAAGAACAGCCACAAGCAGTCTGGCTTGAGAGAATTGTAGAAATAGATGACAACGTTGTGCCTATTGGAAAGCCCACTGTAAAGGAGGCATGGAGGGCCCACCAGCACCACAGAGACAGGGAGGAAAAGGATGGAGGACAGTGAAGATGGCAAGAAGGACTGGAGGATGTTGCACATTCACAGGATGTGGAGAAGATAAATAATGCTAACAAATCTCTTTGTGATGGAGAAGAAATGAAGTGGATGTGGGAGGCCAAAAACCAGACCAGGACCAGGGAATAATATAGGGCAGGGGTGAGCAACCTGGTTTCCATGGGCCAAATCCAGCCTATTTTTACTACCTGACCCTTTACAGAAAATGTTGTGGCTTCCTGGGCTAGGGAGATCCGGCAGAAGATGCTTCCAAAAGGCCCCTGGCCAACTCCAAACTTCCTTGCATCCCTGCAGAACCACTGGGGGCCCTGTGTCTGAGATTGCACACTCAGCCCCTCCTGAGCTGTTGCACGGTCTTGACTTCCTTGTCTCCACTCAGATCCTAGATCATAGATCTCAGCCCTAAATCCCTTGAGCCTGACCCACCTTCCTGGACAGTAATTTGCCCCTTGTTTGCCAGGTCTGGCCCCTTTCTATCCCTCTTTAAGAAAGAGATGATACTGATTAAAATTAAATGCAGAAGTTGTCAGACTGGAAGAAAAAAAAAAACTATTTTATGTCAATACATTTGATAACTCCAAAGAAATGGACAAATTCTTTGAAAGATAAAAATTACCAAAATCATGGCAGGAGGAAATAGAACATCAGAAGAGGTCTATATCTATTAAAGAAATTGAATTCATAAGTAAAAACATTTCCACAATGAAACCTCAGACCATAATGTTTTCATTGGTAAATTCTATCAAGCATGTTAGAAGAAAACAATACAACATCCTAGACAAGAACATAGAGGAAAAGAGACTGTCTACTAATTCATTTCATGAAGTCAGC
>NW_011888789.1:2732382-2736955 GCF_000151845.1 Pteropus vampyrus | reverse complement strand
CCTATCAGCCTGACCCAGTGCTGTAATCCTTCCATTAGCTTTGCTTTAAAGACCCACAGCATCGTCTTCAGACTGGATAAAAAGCAAATGTAGAACTTGAGAGATGTAACATATTAAGCTACAATCATCTGAAGTCCTGTGAATACAAAGTTACACTTTTCTCAGAGGAGAAAAGAGGAAAATGTTTGGACCTTCCTTGTGGTTCCTAAACAGTTGGATGGATTTGTGCCTACACACATAGGGTTTAGGGCAAGTCTGGAGTTGAGAAAGGGATGATGGAAGTTGGGGACATACTTACTTTAGAGCTTTTCTTCACTCAGAAGTTTCCTACTACCAGGAATTGTGTCCAATACATTTCTGCCATTCTTTTCCGGAGCCATGTGAAGTTTACTTTTTCTAAAAGGTTTTCCTCAATTTAAGATTTCTGACCCTGTTTTGTTTTCAATGGTGCTTATGGACTTGGTTCTCCCTGATTTGAGTCTATTTTAAGGAATTGCTTCCTTCTAAAACTTGCTTCTAGATTAAGAATTTCCTGAGCACATGAATCATTACTTTTTTTTTTTATTGAATTTCCAGATACCATCAACCATGAATTCTATATACAAATATAAAGTGCTAAAGTGCTGAATGTAATACTTAGATAAATCACTAGTATATTTTTTTGCCATTAACACACTTCTTTCCTAATCAAAACACCATACTTTTTCCTTTCTCGTTCTTTTTTATTCATATATGTTTATATTTCTTTTGTCTTTATTCTTCAGAGGGGAATATTTGAGGAATTCTGTCCTGCATCCTGCTTCTCCTTTTTTCCTGGTCTGTCCGAGTTTGAGGCCTGAGGCTACTCTGACACTTCCCAGTTTTCCTCCGTATAAGACACAGGGAAGGAAGAGATGGAAAGCAGGATCAGCCTAGGCTAATTATAATCAACAAGAGGACATGAATTGGGAAAAGTAAAAGCTGTTCCGTCACCAGAAATAGGGCTGGCTGATGGGGAAATCACATTAGAAGAAAGAGCACTTTTTATTGAGGTCCTCCTGTGTGTGTGTGTGTGTGTGTGTGTGTGTGTGTGTGTGTGTATGTGTACTTGCGCATACTATAAATTAGTTTCAGAGTTTGGCTGTAGCACACTGTTAATTCTAGGGAATTTTCTATAAATTCTAGTGATAAAGTCTCCCTCATCTTTATAGAGAACTAGTTTAGTATAAGCAACCAGCCTCTTTATAGGTGTAGATTAAAAGGCTCACACAACAAAACATATGTGGATTCCACTTTTTATTTCCTTGCTGCCTTAGGCAGGGTAAGCACCTAAGATGAAAACAGAGTAACTGTACTTGGCTGGGGATAGATTCCTCCATTCTAGTCTTTGGGAAAAGAGAAGGACAACCCAAGATGAGGTACATGAAAAGATGCTCAAAATCATTATCTTCAGAGAAATGCAAACCAAAATCATGGATACCATTTCACATCCATTAGGATGGCTGTAATCAAAAAGTTAGATAATCATCAGTGTTGGTGAGGATGTAGAGAAATCAGAACCCTCATACACTGCTGGTAACAGTGTAAAATACTTCAGCCTCTTTGGAAAACACTTAGGGCAGTGCTTCAGAAAGTTAAACAGAGCTACCATGTGACTGTCTGATCCAGCAATTCCACTCTTAGCTATATACCCAGAACTGAAAACTGGTACTTAAATGGATACTTGTATATAAGGGTTCATTGCAGCATTATGCACAATAGCCAAAAGATAAAAACAATCCAAGTGGTCATCCACAGATGAGGGGATAAACAAAATTCTCATATCTCTAGAATGGTATATTATTTAGCCATAAAAAGAAATGAAATGCTGACTCTTGCTACAAGCTTAAAAAGCTAAGTGAAAAGAAAGTCACAAAAAAAACACATATGGTGCTATTTGTATGAAAGTCCACAGTAAGCAAATACATAGAGACAGAAAGTAGATGAGTGGTTCCTTAGGGCTGGATTTGTGAGAGACTTGGGGATATGATAGATAAAGGGTACGGGGTTTTTTTTTTTTGAGGTGATGAAATGTTCTAAAATTGATTGTAAATATACTAAACACCATTGAGTTGTACACTTTAAATAGGTGAATTTTGTGTATGTGAATTATATCTTAATAAAACTGTTAACCAAGAAAAAGGAAAGAGAAAAGGGGAAAAGAACTCCTAACACTCTGTTCCTGCTGGTCAGCCAGTGTCCACCTGTGAGAGTGCAATGTCCCCTGTGGTAGCAAACCCATTGTCTCTGGACAAGTCTATTAAGTCTTCCTTTTCATGGGGAAGGGAGGTAAACATGCAGCATTTCCCTTCCTGATCTGGAAATTCTATTCCTCACTTCAGTTCTACTTATGTAGAGACTAAAGGTAGGTGATGGTACCTACCCTATAGAAAGAGCATAGAGTACGTAATTTTGGCTCTTTTTAAGAAAATTTACAGATATGCGTAACACTCTAAGCTTAATTCCTGTGTTATTCAGCTGCAATTCTAAGACAGGAAAAGTCTCATTTAATACCCAATTACATTAATTCTTTGTAGGCCATGTTTTCTCAGCCTCTTTGCATTAAAAGCTGAGCTGCTTCACAAAATAATCACGTTGTTCAGCATTGTTTCCAACTACAGTTTTGTGTAGAAATTGGTTAATTCTATTTACCTGTGAAGAATGTTTACAGCTTAGTTTGACCTTTCTGTAATTCCCTTTTACTCTGAAAACTACATAATGTGTGAACCCCACGAGTTCAACATAAATTCTGTACATATTTTAATATCACTAAGAATCATGATTGGCAAGTGGAATTCCTTAATGACCTGACAACAACAGGTTTATGCATTAAAAAATAACATTTCTAATTTCTTCATTTTATGAACTTATATTATTAGAAAACTTGCTTAGATTTTTGGCATATATGTTCTTGCCATAGAGAACAGGAAGTTATGTTGTGCATTATTCTCGTAATATAATTTTAGCATTAAAAAACCCAATAGATTACAAAATAAAATTGATACCAGTATTTAAATATTGTCAAAGAAAAATATTTGAGTATTAATTATTTTGTAACTTCAACACTTTCTAAAATGTTCTCTAAAATTGAACTGATTTATATCAGGTCATTTTTCAACAACCGTCCTTGGTAATAGAAATAAATAAAATAGCGGTGAACAAAATAAATATTCTTGCCCTGACAAATCTTTCAATCTAGAATAGAGAATAAGAAATAAAAATAGAACATCACCAAAGCATTGATGTAAATAGAATAAATATAAATGTATTGATATTGAAATACATAATACAAAAACTTAGATTTGTGGAGGGGAGTGTGTTGAGCCATAAAAGGAAAGATGTTACTAGAAAATATTTAATCTGGAAGTTTTAACATTACTAATTTATTATTGCAGTTTCATTTGAATTCTCTGTTACTCAAAACTGCTGTTTAATCATTTTGTAACTCAAAATAATTTTGGCTATCTTGTGTGGTGGAGAATTGAAGAGATTCTATCCACTTTTTTTTTTTTTTCATTCATTTTTGTGTTCTGGTACTATTTTCTGGGAAAATTTCTGGATTTGTCTTCAGACATTCCCATGCTTATGTTAATACAGAAGATAGTTCTTTCCATTATGCCATGCTAAAAGTTAGGAAGCTATAAAGTTAATAGTTGAGCCTACCAATTTCTCTTCCTGTGTGGGCCCAAGCATAACAGTAATTAGACATCACAATAGCTAAAACTTACTGAGCATTTATTATGTTCGAAGAGCAAATGCTTTACACATTGGCTCATTTAATTGTCATAACAAACATACATGGTAAGCACTAGTATTATTTTCATTTTACAAATGAGGAAATTGAGGTATCAAGATGTTAAGTAACTTTCTAAAGGTTATTCAAATTGTGATTGAAATCACAGCCTTGTGACTTCGCACTCTCAAATTCACCATTGTACTGATTCATAGAAATTATAGGGCTGATTGGCTCATCTAGAAGCTGGATTTAATTACCTCACTTTTATTCCATAGCCCCTCAGCTTGAAGAATCTATTGCCCTTTTAACAAGAGTATATTGTTTTGAATGACATTAAAAATCAAGAAAGCAGGGAAACGGAGTGGAGGGAGCAACTTATGGGGCTTCCTACTTCTTTTATACTGTTATTAGATATAATTTAACATTTTAAATCTCAGTCTCTTTAATACATACAGGGCCAGAAATTAAATCAAAAGATTTATTCTTAGCACCAAACATGGAACAATCAACAGTATTTAGGTTCATGTTATTTTATTTGAAATATTATTTTATATTGTAGGGAGTGAAAATGAAATATGATGATGAAATAGATCTACTAAAAATTTGTCCTAACATCACCAAAACTTTCCTTAAACACATCTCTCAGTCTAGTTTTTATTACATCAGAGAAATCACAGTTTGACTTCACAATTATTGCTGTGAGGAGAATAATAAAGAATCATAATACAATACAGCTTTTTAATATCTGTGTTGTCATAATTATTGTTTAATGCTTATTAAATCTCTAGGCTAAGCAGATCTTCAGTCTGCTTTGGATGA
>NW_011888789.1:2729962-2732332 GCF_000151845.1 Pteropus vampyrus | reverse complement strand
GCTTTACACATTGGCTCATTTAATTGTCATAACAAACATACATGGTAAGCACTAGTATTATTTTCATTTTACAAATGAGGAAATTGAGGTATCAAGATGTTAAGTAACTTTCTAAAGGTTATTCAAATTGTGATTGAAATCACAGCCTTGTGACTTCGCACTCTCAAATTCACCATTGTACTGATTCATAGAAATTATAGGGCTGATTGGCTCATCTAGAAGCTGGATTTAATTACCTCACTTTTATTCCATAGCCTCTCAGCTTGAAGAATCTATTGCCCTTTTAACAAGAGTATATTGTTTTGAATGACATTAAAAATCAAGAAAGCAGGGAAACGGAGTGGAGGGAGCAACTTATGGGGCTTCCTACTTCTTTTATACTGTTATTAGATATAATTTAACATTTTAAATCTCAGTCTCTTTAATACATACAGGGCCAGAAATTAAATCAAAAGATTTATTCTTAGCACCAAACATGGAACAATCAACAGCATTTAGGTTCATGTTATTTTATTTGAAATATTATTTTATATTGTAGGGAGTGAAAATGAAATATGATGATGAAATAGATCTACTAAAAATTTGTCCTAACATCACCAAAACTTTCCTTAAACACATCTCTCAGTCTAGTTTTTATTACATCAGAGAAATCACAGTTTGACTTCACAATTATTGCTGTGAGGAGAATAATAAAGAATCATAATACAATACAGCTTTTTAATATCTGTGTTGTCATAATTATTGTTTAATGCTTATTAAATCTCTAGGCTAAGCAGATCTTCAGTCTGCTTTGGATGATATATCTTTCATAGGGTTTATTTTCCCATAAGGAAAATCATGCAGTCTTGGTTACTTTTCTGCACTTGGTTCACTTTTTATACTTTTCTCATGTGGGGTAGGCTCTCTGAAGCTTGACGTGAAATCTCTGCCTTGAATTCTGAAATGGTTCCACTAGGCTGTGCAGATTATCTGATGGATAAATTTCAAATCCCCCGGATTATATGTAAATTATTGTTTTCTCTTTAAAATAAGTGGATTAGAACTGGCAGAAAATTAACAGAAAACGAGGTATGCATAGGGGATAGCAGCATTATTTGTAACAGCAAAATACAAAAAACAAACCAAACATTTATTATTATCAAAACAGTATGATGCAGCCACACAGTGGTATACATGCCACTATAAAATGAATAAAAAGTATCTTTATATACTGCTATATGTAACCCAGAATATATTATTAAATGAAAAAAGCAGGCTTCAGAATAGTATTTACAATACAATTAAGTTGTGTGTATTTACACACATGTGTATGTGTATGTGTGTGTGTGCCCTTGCCTATATTTTCACAAAGAAACAATGGAAAATTAACCCTAAAACTAATAAAAATATTCATCTATATGGAGAAGGAGGATACAGGGAGGTAGAGGCAAGGATGGAAGCTGAAATTCTTGAAACACTTTTATTTTTTACTAGACTTTAGAACTATGCAACATCTTATATAATAACAAATCCAAAAAGAAATAAACAAATAAATGTATCTTTCTCCCCCAAGAAAATCTAAAATGAACTAAAAAAATGTTGGTAGGTTGAAAATAATTCTTAACAGTAACATGGCAATAAAGTGCTAAACAATGCAGACAGTTAGATAGCTGAGCCAATTTATTTTTATTGAGAAGAATGACCAAGAGGAGAACGTTAGCCTTTCTCTACATGTCATTAGATTCTAAATCAATTACTGAGGTTTCGATGTTTTGGCATGAACAAGATCTGATGTTGCAAAAGGTCTTTTTGTCCTCTGAGTAAAGAAAAAAAACTAAACAAAATATGAAAATTAGCCAAAATATTTATGAGATGATCAAAGTGGAGAAGGGAGGTTTCCTGCTCTTGTTGCCTCCCTTCTACTGCCTTCTCAAGTTCCTTGCTTCTCAGGGTTATAAAATTTGTTATGTCATCAGATTTCACAAGCTTGTGACAAGGCTGACCCCAGTGGCTTTCCCCTTTGTCTGATGGCCCATCTATTCTCTCATGGCTGTCACACACTATTAGGTGGAGATCCTTCCTGTTCAGTTCCAGATGTTCTGATAAGTACTCCTTGGCTTCCCATCTTCTTGGAATTAGGAGGGTCATTCCCAATTGTTCAAAATTTTCTTCCAGAATTTGCCAGCCTTATAGAAGTAATTATCAGCATGAATATTTTAAAATGGTTTTATCATTTCAATACTACAAATTGTTCAAGTGGTAAAATAGAAACTAAAAAGTAGTGAAAACATTTACTATAAATGGAATAAAAGACAATTACATCATAAATTATAAGGATTATATAATTGTTGAACAACTGAAGAATTGCTGGCAGTTTAATAGATGTAAACT
>NW_011888789.1:2725849-2729912 GCF_000151845.1 Pteropus vampyrus | reverse complement strand
CCTGCTCTTGTTGCCTCCCTTCTACTGCCTTCTCAAGTTCCTTGCTTCTCAGGGTTATAAAATTTGTTATGTCATCAGATTTCACAAGCTTGTGACAAGGCTGACCCCAGTGGCTTTCCCCTTTGTCTGATGGCCCATCTATTCTCTCATGGCTGTCACACACTATTAGGTGGAGATCCTTCCTGTTCAGTTCCAGATGTTCTGATAAGTACTCCTTGGCTTCCCATCTTCTTGGAATTAGGAGGGTCATTCCCAATTGTTCAAAATTTTCTTCCAGAATTTGCCAGCCTTATAGAAGTAATTATCAGCATGAATATTTTAAAATGGTTTTATCATTTCAATACTACAAATTGTTCAAGTGGTAAAATAGAAACTAAAAAGTAGTGAAAACATTTACTATAAATGGAATAAAAGACAATTACATCATAAATTATAAGGATTATATAATTGTTGAACAACTGAAGAATTGCTGGCAGTTTAATAGATGTAAACTACACTAAAGAAAGTTGTGTCAGAAACGAACATGGCACGTAAACTGATGTACCAGTTTAAGGAGGTTGCAACTTAAAGATTCACTCATCTTCTTGTATAAACCTAGCTTTCTTTTACTTGCTTCATTAAAGTAGAATAAAATGCCAGAAAGTTTCTTGGAAGATTTCTGAATGAAATTGACTAGAAATTGGAATAAAACTACTGCCATATTTAAGCATTTTTACCTGATTTTTTTCCCCAAGATAAACAGCAACTGTTTTCTTGACACATTCTCTTCTCTATAATGAAGAAACATTGATCCTAGTTATACTTAGAGAATGGCCACAAAAGGTGAAATACCATACTGCTGCTCTTTCCCACAACAATGGAAACTTTTACAATTTTAATGTCAAACATGAAAAATTGCCATTTTAATAAATTTCTTTGGTCTAACAGTGGGACTAAATCAAAAACATTTGGAACCAAAAGAATACTGATAGTGTTTGTTATTTTAAAGTGCTTCAAGACATCCCTGAAAAAGAGTTCGATATTTGAAACCCCTGGCATCTCCCAAAATGTTTACACATTTTGTCATCAGTGGATAGGATCATATACACTTCAAATCAAACTTGATTCTTCAAACACCTAATATCCAACTGTGTTTTTTTGAATATAACGTAAGTAATGTAATCAAGGAAAAATTAATACATTTTATGAAATATAATAAGCATCTGATTCCTCATACACTTTATTGATGCTACTCTTTTTATGTGCAATAGTTCAAAAACTTTTATATCACGTTATTATTTCTAGTATCAATTATCTTCTTTTGAATGTGGGAATTTAGAACGCTTATCATTTCCCACAAATCTCTTAATCCATTTCTAATCCCAGAGATTTATCCATAAGGACTAAATAGCAATTTGGTAAATATTCTACCTCTCTTATCAACTAAATGAAATGGACAAAGATAGCAGCACTTGCATTCTAAGAGCACTTAATACAGTGAGAGAGAACTCTAATCCTTTTGTTAATTTTTTATTATCACAGAAAAGAAAGACTGAATATGTAACACACACACACACACACACACACACACACACATACATACTAAATCCGAAAAACAACCAAAACCAGTTAAAAGAGATTAGATGTTGATGACCATGGCAAATATAAACAGAACATAGATCCTAAGGACCATGTGGGAGTTCTTATACTATATGTCAAGCTGCACAAATGCAATAGGTGACAGGGCTGACATCAGTCACAGAAAAAGGTGCAGGTTTCTGTGGCTCTCATGCACAGAAAGGCTAACTTGCAGCACTGGAGCTCACAAAAATATAAGAACCATACTAGAACATTTGCTATGAAGAACAGAATGCAAGGTCTGTTGGTCTATATACTTCTGTTGGCAGCATAGGCCAGAGAACACGAGCACTTGCAGGCTTTGAAGCCAGCCCACACAGGTGGGTTCTTCTTACCTGCGTTACACCTCAGTTCCTTCTTTTCCTCATCTGTAAATTAGGCACAATAATAGTATTTCCTTCACAGGCTTATTGTGAGGATTTAGTGATTTAATCATGGCTGCACTTAAAACAATGTGAGAGTCATTGTAAACTTTCAGAAAATATTATCTAATTCTCTTTTTTCAGGAGAGGGGATAGAAATGTGATATACTACCCAAAATTATAAAATATAAGTTCATGACAAAGGTGGCCTTTATTACCACTTTATAAATTAAGGGAGGAGGAGAAACAATAATCTATAAGACTTGTACATAAAAGACTACTATTCTTTCTATCGATGAAGATCGGAAAATTTATTTTATAGTCTTACAAAGATATCAAAAAATGACTCCAATTAGATTTTTAGAGAGGTGTTCTGGTTAAGAGTGTGAATCTGAGAGAACCTTACCAAAAGGTGGTTTATATGTTGCACCAGGAGCTGTTGGTGCTCCCGTCCACACTGCTGGGCACTCAGCTTCTCTCCTCCCAAGTTCTTCTGCTAAAGTATCATGGAAATCTCTGTACAAGGTCTTTTTCTGGCATGCCTAGGGGTGACAAGTTGATGCCCTTGGAGCAGCCTCTCAGTGATGATGGATGAGAATTGGGGGATAAATAATCCAGCTTCTTCACTGCTGAGGTAGAAGCACTTATTGTTCATTTCTACATAGCTTCCCAAAAGTCTTCAGCAGTATTCTGCTCATGAATACACCCTATATTAACATCTTTCTCTTTTCTATCATATCTTTTCTATGATGCCCTACCATTCCTTCCTGAGATCATTTTCCAAGTCGGCAACTTGCCCTTTAATCCTTATCTCAACATCTCTTTCCAGCTGACCTGCAATCCTCCACCTCACTCAAGAGTTCTAAGAAATTATACATAATCATGTTTTTTAAATGACTTGAGGAGTGTTCTCTCAGAGGCAGGAAGATTGGCTGCATAGCATTTAAAAGTTTCCTTAAGCTATGTCATTCTACTTCCTAATATACGAGAATATGTTTTTACAACATTTTAATGGGATTTATCTCTCTTATTAGATGTGACTCCAAGAAGAAAGGATACAAATGTATGGTTGGAATCCTGAACCTTTGGTTCTTTGTCAGCTGCCCCCTGTTGTTTGCGGTGTACAAAGAATATATAGAGAAGAGACACTGCAAAAAAATCATACTGTTAATTATTTTAAGTCTTTGGCTTCAAATCTTCAGTGTTGATCACTCAACTCTTGTGAGCTTAACTGTGCTGGCCCCTGGAAGAAGAAAACCTTGCTTTTCCACTGTCATCTTTCTCCCAAGGAGGAAAGGCAAGACTTTTGAATTGTTCAGATTTCAGGGTATTTATTGAAGCCACTTTTGCTAGAGGTAGTGACTTATATGTGAAGGAAACATGGTCTCTTCATTTTTGCTTTTGTCAAGTGGAGCTCTGTGTTTCATTATTGTAGTGAGTTCTGAGACTCTGGTTTGAGCTTTGGGAGAAAAAGAGCAGTCATTATAGCCTCCTTGATTCAGAAATATTTAGACCTAACTACCCCAGGAAAAATAAAATACTTCCACATGATTCAACCCAATTCATTGGGGTTCTACTTTGGTAGAAAATCCCAGCTAAGGAGAAAGTACTGTATTTCATATTTACCACAATTGTGCATACAGGGCCCTTTGAGGAGGAAGCATGGCTAGCCAAGGCAGGAATCAAGGGATCTGAATATTCTTGGAGTCCAGTCTTAATGCAACTTCTGGATAAGATCAACCTCTCATTTGCTGGAAACATAAGAGCCAGAGTGACTTCATTTGTATAGACTAGACTGAATAAGGGAGTCTAGTCTAAAAATACTCTTTATTTCCTCCTTCCTTTTCATCCACATCCAAACCTTCGTCACTAATAGGCCACTCAGATGACAAGAGGCAAAGGAAAATAAGTCTAACAAGTTTCACCAAAGAAAAGAGATTATTTTATACTCTAAAATCCGGAGCATCGCAGGTATCAGATAGGATGATCCATCCCTAGGTGTTTCTTCATGTTACTTGTAAGAAGATTGCTCAGAGTAGTCTTTGTAATTCAGTCTACATATATTTATTGAGCACCTACTGAAC
>NW_011888789.1:2691311-2723614 GCF_000151845.1 Pteropus vampyrus | reverse complement strand
TGCCCATCTGGGTCTGTAAGGTGAGCCGGGGAGGGCTCAACAAAGGAACTTCCATCTCGGAGAAAGCTGCCCTTCTAGCCCTCTCCCTGAAGCCAGACAATTCAGTTCTTCTTCGTATGTCCTTGGAGCCTTTCAAGCTGCTGCTGCAGCACTGGAGCTCAGAGGAAGTGAGTCTGTCACCAAGAAGTTCATGTGGGGGCCTTTAAGAGGAACACCCGAGATTCCCCCAGCCCTTGGTCTTACTCAGACACAATATCTTCTGGTTTTCACTTCCAGAAATTTTGAGGGCTTCTCTTGCCAGCACTGGAACCCTGGGCTGGGGAGCCAAGTGTGGGCTGGGACTCCTCGATCCTCTGGGGGGACCTCTGCACTCGAGATATTTCTCCCAATTCTCAAGGGCCACATGTGAGTATAAGACCAACCTGTTTCGTGTCTCCACCCTTCCTACCAGTTTTGAAGTGGCTTCTTCTTTGTGTCCCCAGTTGTAAAACTTGTTCAGCTAGACTTCAGATGACTCCCAATGCTGGCTGTTCTGTAGTTTAGTTGTAATTTTAATGTGGTTTTGAGAGGAAGCAAGCACAGTGTTTAGTTACTCTGCTGTCTTGACCGGAACTCAAAAGTACCTGCTTTGATAGAATTTACCCCAACCTAGCCGCATGGTAGTAACAAAAGAGAGAATCCAAAGGGAAAAGAGAAATGGGAAAGATTACTTTTAAGCAGAACTCACAATTATGAATACCTATTAAAGGATTTAACTCATTCACACAACAAAAAGACATAAGAAAAGTTTGTAGAGGCTTCTGACAAATTCTTAGTTCATAACATGGAGCCAAGGAGAGCCACTGTTTCCCCCATGTGACCTGCACTGCTTGCTACTTCCTAGAACCTTGAGGTGACACAGCCTTAGGATGAATACAGCACTGGGCAAAGCAGAGAGAAGAAACGAGTCATTCGAGACCTGATTGACATCCTCGTTTTGTGGGATTAAATGATTCTGAAGCCTGTACTCCTTATGGATCCCCTTCTTTTTGAGATCCTATATAACAGTTGCTCTAGCATTGTAGGAGTTTCTGCTTTTTCTAGGTAAATATATTTAAATGGACTTAGAAATTGATGTTAGTAATGGTTGCAGTCAGAAGCCTCTGCATAACTGGAAGGTATTTGAAATGGGTAATCATCTGAGGTTGAAGGTAGTGGTATTTATGTATTATCGAGGTATGAAATTATGCTGTCCATGGTGTGTGGTGGTAAAAATGTAAATCAAGTATCATCTGAGGTATCCATAAGAGGCAAGGATATAAAGGGCTGAGCTGCCACTGCCAAGGAGAAACATTTCTCTCATGATTCTATTAACATGACAAAGATTAAAGATTAAAGAAAGAAAATATTGGGCTCAATTTTTAAAATCTTAACTCAATCTAGACTAAATCTCAGTGACTTTTGTGACTGCTGAATAAATCTCTCATCTTTCACTAGCAGAAGTGAACTAGCTGAAAAACAAATGTTCTATATATTTCTGTGGGTTGTGGATTTCCATACCAGTTGACTTTACAACCTTAGCAGAAATTTTAAGAGACTACTGGAGTGATGCTTGGTAAATATAGAACTCATAGCATGGGAATGAATTTTTCTAGGATAACCTAGAGGAGTAAAGGAACCCAGGTGTCTAACTCCAATGAACTTTCCATATTAGCTGAAGTAACCCCTTTCTACTTTCTAAGAGCTTGTCTGCCTTGCTTAAAGACTCAAAATCTCACTGGCTGGAGAGAATTCTATTTCAATAAGAAGCCAGTTAACCTTATCACTGCACTGTATTTTATTTAATCTACAACTAAATTAGATCCCATCATATGAGTGTGGAGTGGTGGTGGTGGGGGCGGGGGGTCAAATTACAAAATCAGGACTAGTAGGATATAACTTACCAAAAGAATCGGAGTAATTTTTTAATTCATATGAGAATATGTCTGTGCCTGCTTGAGTAAAGAGGGGAAATATAATTTTAGATCGGGCTGAATTTATCTATAAGAGTTCCAGAATTCTGTATTCAGCATGACTTCAACAGCTGGACGTAAAGATAATTGGTTGAGTGACTGAAATGAAATCTCAGGTGGCTCTTGCTAAATCAAACCGAGAAGGCAGAGCATTTTTAGAATAACATCAGTAAAGAAATTCAAAGATATTGAGAGATAAAATATATTGGAGTAAATTTAACACACGTGACTGACTTCTTTCCACCTCACTTTGACCCAGAGGGGGCTTGACACAGCTTTCATCAATGCCCTGATAGCTGTTTTGCTGAAAAGAATGCCAGCATGTCAGACATCTTTCCTAGCTGTTCATAGGTTAGAGCTGCTGGAGGAAGATGCTGCAGTTGAAATGACTTCCTGATATCAATGGATAAGGGAAGTTCCTGGGGGTGACAGGTTTTGGGTCACACTTAATCCCTAAAAGTAAGATGGATGTGATTACTAAAATAGGCATCAGGCACCATGTGATAATCAGAGTGGTCTGGTCTGGTCTGCAAGATTGATGGCGGTGGCTGGAAAACTTGGGATTCTTAGGATTAAAACAGATGGTGAGTCCATTAGGTCCTACTTGATTTGTATATTTAACCAAGGATAATTCAGGTACACAATTGCCATTATTATTTAGACACAGTAATAATGGCAACCCCTCATTCGATTCCCACAGAGCCTTTGATTGACAGGGAAGCCCTATTAGCATTCCACAAAGAACTTATATAGTTATTAGAAAAATAACTAACCATAAAAAAGGTAAATACATAGATCTTTATGGTCAAAAGGTAAGATTTAACCTATTAACACTGATTCCTTGCAGGCTAGCCTCCTGCAAACTTCCCTGGAAATTACTCTAGCCATATGTTTATAGCAATTGAGGGTAGTAGAGTACTGAGGTAGTAAACTCCAACTACAAGTTCTAGACCCCAGACCCTGGGAGAAGAAAATGGAGGCCAAGGATCTGCCTTTTTATACCATTATAACTATAAGGCTTGAGCAACAGCCTTTGATCACCCCAGGGTAGAGGCTGTTACTTCTCTAATCATGGAGCTTAAAAGTCCCAGAGCCCCCAAACTGGGGTACCTCTCTCAGCATCAAATGTTGGGTCCTGTAAGATTCATCTGTGCTTCCAGAATTCAAAAGGTCATGAAAGGTCATACACTATTACTTTTATCCCTGTGAGTCTCTTCAATGAATGCTGTCTTGGAAGACCTAGTGTATGTAGATCCTTCCCCTTTATTTGTTTGAATATGGTATTATTCAACAATTGCTTTTGACTAATTCCTGAGGCCATTGACTACAATCTACCAAGAACTGGACAAAAGAGGTCAGATGACAATAAAATTTTGACTAGAGGAAACGACCCAGCCCATGATTATTTCTCCAATTACTAAATGCAAAATTAAAACAGAGTCGGTCCTTATTATCCACAGATTCATATTTGCTTACTCACTAAAATTTATTTGTAACTCCAGAATTAATACTGGCAGAGCTTTTACAGTCATTCATAGACATCCAGAGCAATAAAAATTGTAGTTGCCCATTGCACATATTTCCAACTGAAGTCCATCAAGGCGATGCTCTGGCTTCTTGTTTCAGCGCTCATACAGATATGACCAAAGGATGGAGGTGGCAGGGGGCAGTGCAGAGCAAGAAGCTTCAGCACTATGGCTGGCTGGCTGGAGTTTGAAACTCAGCTCTTCAGCTTATACCGGAGTGGCCTCAGACAAGTCACTTAATGCATTTGAAACTTACTTTCACTTTTGTAAAGTGAACATTATAGGATCTACCAGGATGAATTGTTTTTAGGATCTAAGGTAATTTGTGATCTATTTATATATGTCTGTCTGTCTGTCTATCTATCTATCTATCTATCTATCTATCTATCTATCTATCTATCTATTTACATTTCCCCTAGGAACAATGGTTCAGTATTCACTAATCCAGTATTGATTAGTACATAACTACCATGATTAGCAAGAATTGATGGTAGATGCTTCTATCAACAGAAACCACATTGGTTCCTTGACCTGTTGTAATTCGTACTGTAAAGTTGGATGATAATACCATGTACCTCTTAGGGTTGTTATGAAGTTAGATGAATAAATGTATATAAATTTATTAAAACAGTGTCAGACAGTAGTAAAAACCATACGCATTTTTTCTATTATTATCATTCTTAGGAATGGCTAAGTGGGAGTTTCTGGAGTTTTTCCTATCCACAATAGGAATAAATCAAAGGTAGTATATAAACCTGGTAACATCATAAAAATTTGCTATATCATTAAAAGATTGAAAGATGTAGGAGTGGAGAATCTCATCACTTCCACAGTTAGCTGTCCAGTTTGGTTAGCAAAAAATATAAATTGATCACAAAGAATGACAATGGATTATAGAAGTTTAATCAAGTGGGAATTCAATATTGCAATTTTGTATAAGATGTGGCCTCTTCGTTGGAACAAATCAATATAGCTCTTCCTAAGCACCAATTGATTTGACAAATGCTTTTTCTCTATCTCCAAACTCAATAAACAGCAGAAGTTTGTTTTCATGTGACAGAGATAGCCATACATCTTCATTGTCGTGCCACAGGGTTATATCAACTTTCCAGGTTTGTGTCTCAAGTCATTATTCAGGGGCAAGTAATTACCTTGTCAGTGCTCAGGATATCACACTGGCCACCACCTTACTGACATCATGTAGACAGAAAACAGAGCAGGATTCCTATCACCTTGGTAAGATACACAAGTGCCACAACATGGAAAATAGATGCTATAGAAGTGCAAAATCTTTTTGGATATGAAAGAAAAATAAATTATATATTTGTGAGCTGCACTGACCCACATACAGTGGCCCTAAATAATTGCAGGTTTGACCCAAATAACAAGAATGCTCTCCCACTGGTGCAGGCTGCAGTGGAGACAACTTGGGCCCTGGTCGCTCAGTGGATCCTATGATTATAACCTGAATACGCCGTTTTGTCCTAAGCTTCTGTTGCTGTCCCAAGAGAGAAAATTGGCCTCTTTAAGGCTACCAAGGAGGCACTGTGGTCTTTACACTTGCTTTTCAATTATTTGTTAAATACTACCAGCTTTTCATTAGGCAGGACATTGCTTTCACTTAATAACAACCAACTAATTCTTCTGTCCTTTTGTGTGCTGTTTCCAGTGCTTTTTAGATACACCAATCATGGCATTTCTTTTCATAAGAATAGTCTCCCAGCCCCCACCAGTGACTCTACCAACTGGCTGCCTCCTTGAGCCAGGGACTATTCATGGCTCACATACCACTTGGGATGGTGTTCTTGCTACCAAGGAGCTGGTTGGTGATCCAATTCTGGACCCACATCTCTCCTACAGGCTTTCTTGGACTAGTCTTGGAATCGGCTGGGTTCTCTGGGAAGCAGACACTGGGATGGGTCTGCAGAAGGCTTTTGGAAAAGGAAAATGGAAGAAGGAGGATTGTGAGCCACGATGCAGATCTGGAAAACAGACAAACAAACAGACAAACAAACAAACAAACAAAACCTCTTCCAGGCCCAGGGGGAGCTGCAGAGGGAGTTCAGCCTGTTAGAAAGGTTCCGAGTTGGGTAGAAATGGCCAGATCTTCATATCTCAGCTTTGCTCCATTGTCGTCAGGGATCATCCTGAAAAGTGTGTGACTTTGGCTAACCACATTTCTCAAACTGAATCCTGTATCGAAAAGGATCTGAAGGTCTCATGTTTACAGTGAATTCAGGTAATTATATAACGATGAAGTTGACCTGCAGATTTTAAAGTAGAGCCAGGACATTTCTTGCCCAGCAGGAGAGCTTCCCAAGACTGGTGGCTTTAAAATAAGAACTCATTTTAGAATCAGTATTTTCTTGAGGATAAAAAGCAATATGAGTCCATGTTACAATAAAACTTCAGATATTTGGATCATTAATGATGTTTCTACACTATACAATTGAGATAAAATTACAGGTCTAATATTGAAGGCATTTGGAGTAACACTGAAAATTATTTGCCACTTTTCATGTGTACTTTAAAAAATGCTTACGTATATATTATCTCATTTTGTCCACAGAGTGACTCTAACAGGTGGGTAGAGCAGTGTCAAAAATTTCCCTTTCAATTTTATTGTGATCTCATAAACTTCTAAAGATATTTTCATGACACCAGAACAAAAAAAGATTACTACCCCTAGCTGCTATAGAAACAATCTGAGAACCACTAATTTGAAACCCAAAATACCAGCATTTTCTTAATGACATTATTCTTATTTGTTTCAGACTTTGTCATGACTTTAAGTTCACATGAATTCGATAAATTTAAAAGTTGTTATATTATTTGTTTGCCTTTGAATTGTGACATTGATACATATTATATTAAACATTAGAAAATTTGATAAGATATAAAAACTAATTATAACACAAATTTTAATTTTCTACTACCTTCCAATCTTTATGTACATTTTTACATTACTGTAAATATTTGTAATATATAATTTTCTACTGTGCCTTTTTAAAACTTAACATTTAATTTCATTAAATTCTAAATTTCCAAGATCTGTAATTACATAGTCACCATTACTATAATTTAAAAACTGTCTAATGTTATATCTAGTGTTTTAAAATGTTTTAAAGATGGTTTGAATGGGCATTTTCAAAATGAAGTTTATGGAAGATAGACATTAGGGGATGTATGAAGTAAAAAAAGTACAATTTAAAATAGTATTATACTAAATAATTTTTTTAAAAAAAATTTAAAAATATAAAAATGAATAATAAAAATTCAATTTTTCAAAATCCAGACCAAAAACATATGATTATAATCATTTATAATGTAATTCTTCCTTGTGAGACTTTAGCATTCTCACTGACCTGTTAGCCTGAATATAAAAATAGAAGACTTTATCATAGCCTTAGCCTGTAGACCTATTTTTAGATACACAGTGTCATGACCTCAACTTAATAAAAATCAAACACAAAGAGATAAAAGTGGGAACTTTCTTTGCAGAAATTCCTTTGGAGCTATATCCTGCCTCAATTCTACAAGAAAAATTCCCACAGAAATCAATAGGAGATTAAAATAAATATCAATGGCAGGATACACTTCAAATTATGAATGAAAACTTTAAACTTGACAGGTTAATTGTTTTTCGAAACGACTGGAATTTGAGGGTAGCATTTTTGTGAGGGAAGCCCAACATTTGACTGTAGATAAATTAGTACACCGCATTCTGTATAGCAGGGCCTTTTCTGTGGGAGTCATGTTGGCCCATTGTTTTATGACATTGGTTTTGGCCATGTTGAAGAGAGGTTTCCAGGCCAAGCATACTGATTTTACATTAGTGGGCCAAGTTTGCAATATGCTTTTACTTAAAGAAGGACAAACAACAGATAAAGTGAAAGAAATGTGTTTCCAACCCTTCTTGCTTAGACATATTATTCAGAAATTATTAAGAGACAAATTATGATAATATCACAAATGAAAGATTCAAAGGTGAGATTGGGTAATGAGTGACTTGAAGCCCATTGGTTACAAAATGTTACAACTAGTACAAATGTATACACAGTGTTCAGGCACCAAACTTATCTAGAACACTTGAATAGAAGTTTCTATAAAAGTTTTGCATTAATTATTAACCTTTGCCACCACGTCCCTAACAAATACACAGCCTTGGACACCTTAGTCTCTCTGTCACTTTCTCCTTTTTTTGAGAAAAGATGATGACAATACCTTTCTGTGAAATGAGGATGATATAAGAAAGAGCAAAATAAACATTTAAGAGTTTAGAAGTCAGGAGTTAGGCAACAATGGACAATGATTCAGCATTTCAGTGCTGAGAGGATTAGTTGCCCTGAGAGTCTTGTCTCTTTTCCTCTCCATTAAAAGTCGGCTGCTACACCTCCAGATATTACGTCTTTGTTCAAGACTTGTTATGAGGTAAAGAAATGACATCATTGATGCCTGTCCCTTTAATTAAAACAAACAAACAACCAAAAGACTTTCCAGAAGCTCTCTCACAACTATCATTTGATGTCTCCTGTCTAGAACTGTAACATATGACCAATCTTAGCTGCAAAAGAGTCTGGGAAATAGAGTGGAACATTTTCTGTAGAAGCACAATTGGATTGTATAGCCTCGTATAATTCCTTTTAATTATCTTAAAGGTACTTATCAAAATTACAATAACATTTTTATAATTTTTAAAATCTTTTATGTTTTTTAATTATAGTTGATATACAATATTATATTAGTTTCAGATGTACAACACAGTGATTAGACATTTATATAATTTATGAAATGATCACCCCGATAAATCCAGTACCTATCTGGCAACATACATAGTTATTACAATACTACTGACTATATTCCCCATGCTATACTATACATCCCCATGACTATTTTGTAGCTACCAATTTGTACTTCATAATCCCCTCCCCATTTCACTGATCACCCCACCTCCAAATTTGACAACCATCAGAATGCTCTCTGTAAATTTGAGCTTGTTTCTGTTGTTTGTTTGCTTACCTTATTCTCTAGATTCCACATATGACATTTGTCTTTTTCTGTTTGACTTATAACACTCAGCACAATACCCTCTAGGTCCAACCATGTTGTTGCAGATGGCGAATTTCATTTGTTTTTATGGCTGAATAATAGTCTATTGTAGAGTGTGTGTGTGTGTGTGTGTGTGTGTGTGTGTGTATTATACACACTACCTCTTTATCCATTCATCCATTGGACACCCAGGATGCCTCCATATCTTAGCTATTGTAAATAACTGCGTAAGCATAAAGATTCACATGTCCCTTCAAAGTAGTGTTTAAATTTCTTCAGATAAATACCCAGACAAATTTGTGGGACAAATTAATCCTTCTTTTTCTTTTGTTACAGTCTTTGTTTTAAAGTCTATTTTGTCTTGTATAAGTATTGCTACTCCAGCTTTTTTTCTTTGATTCCATTTTCATGATACATCTTTTTTCATCTCTTTACTTTCAGTCTATGTGTCTTTCAATTTCAAGTGTGTCTCTAGTAGACGGCATATGTAAGTGTCTTGTTTTCTTATCTATTCAGTCATTCTATCTTTTGACTAGAGCATTTAATCCATTTATATTTAAGGTAATTGTTGATAGATCTGTTGTTATTGCCATTTTATTGTTCATATTTTGTATTTTTTTCCCCCTTTTTTCTTCTTCTTAAAGAAGTTTCTTTAACATTTCCTGTAATACTGCCTTGATGAACTCTTTTAGCTTTTTCTGTCTAGGAAGCTCACTATCTGTCCTTCAATTCTAAATGATAGTTTTGCTGGGTAGAGTAATCTTGGTTGTAATTTCTCACTTTTCATCACTTTGAATATTTCCTGTCAATCCCTTCTGGCCTGCAAAGTTTCTGTTGAGAAATCAACTGAGAGTGTTATAGAAGCTCCCTTGTAGGTAACTAAGTGTTTTTCTTTTGCTGCTTTTTAAGATTCTCTTTTTGAATTTAAAGTTTGGCATTTTAATGATGATGTATCTTGGTGTGGGACAGTTTCAGTTCATCTTATTTGGGACCTTTGCGCCTCCTGAGTTTGTACATCTATTTCCTTCATCAGATTAGGGAAGTTTTCAGTCATTATTTCTTGAAATAATTTTCAATTCTTTTCTCCTGGTATCCCTATGATGGGAATATCATCATAAGGATGATATGCTTGAGGCTGTCCCAGAGGCCCCTTAAATTATCCTCATTGTTTTGGATTCTTTTTTCTTGTTGCTGTTCTGATTGGGTGTTTCTGCTATCGAATCTTCTAAATCACTGATTTGATCTTCTGCTTCATCTAATCTACTGTTAATTCCTCTTAAGGTATTCTTCATTTCAGTTATTGTATACTTCATTTCTGACTGGTTCCTTTTTCTCTTTTTTTGTTTTCTATCTCCACTTTTATGTTTTCTATTTCTTTGTTAAAGTTCTCACTGAGTTCCTCTACTCTTCCCCTAAGTTCATTGAGCACCCTTATAACCAGTGTTTTGAACTCTGCATCTGGTAGATTGCTTGTCTCCATTTTGTTGAGTTCTTTCCTGAACTTTGTTCTGTTCTTTTGTTTGGGACATGTTTCTTTGTCTTCCCATTTTGGCTGCCTACTTGTGTTGGTTTCTATGTATTAGGTAGGGCTGCTATGTCTCCTGGTCTTGGTTGAGTGGCCTTATGTAATAGACATGCTATGGGGCCAATAGCACTTGAGCCGCGTGCTCCAGGTGTGTGTCTTGTATAGGTTGCATGTACCCTCCTGTTATAGCTGAGCCTTAGTTGCTCTTTGCTAGTCCATGGGAGGCATTGACCCTTGGGCTGATTTGTTATGAGCACTGGCTGGTGACTATAATGGAGAAGTTGTTGTGCAAGGGCTGATCCTACAGTGCAGGATTTACTTTAGCTGGGCTCTGGTGCCTGCCCTGACTGACCCCAGGTGGTGCCCTGGCTAAGACCAAAGCTGGCCATCAGGCATTCGGGCTAGGGCCTTCTGGAAGGGATCCTGCTGCAGGCCAATTTCAGCTACAGCTTGTGCCCTGCTGAGACCACCTGGAATGAACCAAGCAATCTGCAGATGGCTGCCACCCATACTCTCTGGGCTTGGAAGTGCTTTGAGAGGCCCATCTGCAGTCCAAGGCCAGCTGCCTCTAGTGCCGGGCCTGAGGCTGCTCAGAAAGAGGTATGGGATACACTGAGGCAAGATGCTGTTTGTTTAGGTTTTGTGAACCTTTGAGAGATTTTAGGAGTGTCTGCAGTATGAGCCAAGACAGGCCATTTGTATGGAAAAGCCACTGGAAGTGGCTTGGGTGGACCTGCAAGTTGGGAGAGGCGGAGCCTCAGAGACTTACTAGGGCGGGGTGAATGGTGTTAGCTGTGTTGCAGGAGACTCAGACATGTCACCCACCTGGGTGCGCAAGCCGGGAGAGGGAGGGCTCAACAAAGGAACATTGCTCTCTGCCAGCACTTCTGTCTGGGTGAAAGCTGCCCCTCCAGCCCTCGCCCTTATGCCAGACAACTCAGTTCCTTCCTATATGTCCCTGGCGTTGCCGCCCCAGCACTGGAGCTCAGAGCGAGTCTGTTACTGAGTAAGTCTGTATGCGGGCCCCTTAAGAGGAAAGTCTGTGACTCTCTCAGCCCTCTGTCTCACTCAGCCATAATCTCTGTTGGTTTTCACAGCCAGAATTTGTAGGGACTTCTCTTCCTGGCACTGGAACCCTCTGTTGAGAAGCCCAGTGTGGGGCTGAGAACCCTCACTCTTCCAGGGGGACCTCTGCACATAAGATATTTCTCCCAATTCTCAACTGCCACACATAAGTGTGGGACAATCTTGTTTCGTGTCTCTGTCCTTCCTACCAGCCTCGAGGTGGCCTCTTCTGTGTGTGTCCAATTGTAGGACTTCTGTTCAGCTAGACTTTAGGCAACACCCAGTGATGGGAGTTCTGTAGTTTAGTTGTAATTTTAATGTGGTTGTGAGAGGAGGCAAGCACAGCATTTACCTACTTCACCATCCTAATTAAAATCTTCTCAAATTTGCAATAATATTTTGGATAAAGATAGGCAGAAAATAGATGTTCACTCACTTCCATAAGGTCAGTAACCATGCTTGTTTTGTTTACTCCTCTAACTCCCCTGTTAGAGCTCTAGCTACATAGGATCACTGTTACATGGCAGAGTGGTTGGCACATAATATGTAGCCAAGAAATATGTGGTCAAAGTAGTGGTATTTATTTCAAAGCTGATCTTTAATTCAATTAAGATTTTACAAATGTACGTTATGTTAAAGTTATATGTTAGGGGCTATAAGAAATATAATGATTCTAACAATGCCCAAAATCTAAAGGGGACTATAATCTGATGGGCAGGTGAACTTGAATCCAACCAACTATAATACCAAGTCATATTGGTTAGGACCATAATTAGATATTTAAATAAAGTACTCAAGAAATATAAAGAAATGGCCATTATTTTCCACTGTAAATTAATCAAAAAATTAACTGTAAGACTGAAGAACACAGGGAGGGTAGAATATAAGAGGGAAGGATTAATTTCTACAGTGATAAAGATTAAAATGACAGTGACAGTACTTTACGAAGTAATTCATTTATTTGGAAGTGGAAGAACAGACTTGTGAATGAATCTTCTGGGAACAGTAATGAGAGTGGTGAGTTTTGATTATTTAACAATTAAAAGTAAAGTACATAAAATGACTTCTTTTATGAAGTTAAACGATCCCAGTATGAAGATAACAGAGATATGGAAATTAAAATGAGATGTTCAGTCCACAGGGAATAAAGAGTATTTGGTTGAAATGGAAGCAATTTTTTCCCCTGTGAGACTCAAGATCTTGAACAGTAAAAACATTAAAAAAAAAATCTAAAAATGTAAGTACTAGTGGGAAAATCATACTGCCTCTGATTAACTTTAAAAGCTGAACACATATTGAATTTGTTATCAAGGAGGCTTTTAAGAGAAGTCCAAATAAATCATTATGGTTCCGAATTTACCTTAGGTTGAAATGGTCTGATCATATTTTTCCCCATACTGGGTGGAATGAAAACCTCTATCTAAAGCATGTTAGTGTTGCTACATCAGTTTCTTTTAATACTAGTTTTGGCAAATATTTTAAGGTGATTGAGCCATGAAAATCTGTCTGAGATTAAAAACCTGCCGTTAGCCCAAGGAATGTAATAGTAAGTGAAATGTCAGGAAGAATTCAATATACATGTTTGAGCTTGTAGGACAACTGCATTCTAAGGAAATTAAATTGAGAAGAAAATTCTGCTTCAACATAGCCAATAGATAACTAAATTAGTTTGCAAACCTCTTGTTCAGTGTCCACATCATAAACTCTTATTAAATAAGTATACATTCCCTTTCTCTGATTCTAAGAGGTAATGTTTGTTGAGCATTTACTATATTCCCGCTACTGTGTTAATTGCATTACATATTTTCTCATTTAATTTTCACAGCAACCTAATGAGTTAGGAACTATTTTTAATTTTCTTTTAGTAATGAGAAAACTGAGTAATAGTCTATCCATGGTTACAGTTATTAAGCAGAAAGGCAAACTAGGCCCAGGACTCTTTGTCACTCTTGACCACTCTTTCACATACTATGCCTAATGCCTGGATTCGCCAGATGTGTTTTTAAAAAAAACTTAGAAGATTGACATACCCTTGATATTAATATCCATGACTCTATCTTAACCTAATTATTAAATTTAAACTAAAATGCCAGTATTCTCAGATCTATAAAGAAAGGCTTCCTTTACATTAGACATTATTGTGTAGCCAGTTCCCACCGATGAATAACTTTATCTCTGGCAGTGAGTCATTCTCAGTGTTTGAAAAGATTTTGTTTATTTTGCTGGGAAAATATAAAATCTGTTCTATGTTATAGTAAGTGAAAGAGTTTAAGAAATGTATTGACTATAGTACTTAGGTATGTTTCCTTTTATGTATTCTCTTTAATGTTTAATGAGAAAATCTTTCTTTGATTTTCCTTCTTTAAAAGGAGAATGTTAATTCCCTAAGCTTATAAATTTAACTATTTACATATTACATGTAAGAATAGTTTTTAAAATAAAATAAAAAACAAGGACAAATATGCTACTCCAGTAAAATGGTGCCTGTGTTTGAAGATTGCTATTTGTCATTTTTAATAGCATTATACTGAGATAATGTTGATAGGAATACAATCTTCTTTCATGAAATAACTGCTTGTGTGGTTTCTACAAGCAATTCTACCTCCACACTGAGTGTGGTCCTAAGGCGCTATGTAAAGGTGTTAGTCCTGGGAGTGGTTTCTGTTATTTGGGGCACTGAACAAAAGAAAATAGAGATCTGAAGGAAGAAAGAGAGTAAACTAGAAGCTAGGAAATGTCTGAAAATTCGAGTCTGTAAAATCAGACAGTGTAAACACAGAAGCCCAAGTAAAGTATCTTACAAAGTATCTGTGAGCCAATTTGGAAAGTTGAGCCTAAAAGATTCCCTTTGGGCACAAGATATGAAGTAAGGCTTCTTTTATAGCTTGGCAGAAGTAGATCTATGCTGGGAAAGATATCAATTTTAGACACTTAAAGTTATTAAAGTCTCATTTTCACAACTGAGTCTCTTAACGGTGGGTAGTTCAGCTAATGGGATAATTTAACCAAGAAAGAAATTTATCCAAAAAATTCCTTAAGGACTGATATAAGAAACTTTTTACTAAGGCAACAAAATCAGAATTTATTAAATTGTACCATGATCGTCCTACAAGCAAATCTAATATTAAAAGTATTAAAAGATTTTTTACTGTAATATCCACAGGGACTTATATTTCTTGACCTCACTTTGCCCCTAGATCCAAAATTTATAAAAATTAAGTGGTGAAAGCTGACAAGATGCTTGAATTACCTTAAGATGACACATTATGAATTTAAAGTAGGAGAGATGATGATCTAATATTTGCCTGAAGTAACATATTCACTAATTGCAAGCTTAACAGAAAAATTTTTGGTGAGATTATATCTTAAGAAAATTACAATTTCGGGAAATTTCTTTATGATGTAAAAATCCTCTGGGTAAAAAAACGGTGTGAGATTTTACACCTAATGAATTTTACACAGTAAAACAAAATAGACTTTAGGACCCAATAATGCCAGCTCCCACATGTTGGGTGCCCTGTGCCTGTCAGACAGTGTGCTTGGGCTTGACTTGCATTCATTCTCTCATTTGATCTTACCCTTCACTCTCCAGAGTGCTGCTACTTCTTACTCTACAGATGCAGATGAAGACGCAGAGAAAGAAACAGGCCTCAGTGAGGATACTTGATTTGCTAGATCTGGGATGAGATATCATATGTGCCTGGTTCCAAAACTCAATTTTTGAGCACAGGAAAGATATGGCTATTAATTATACCTTTCTCATGGTATTTGTTGTTACATAAACAAGGAGAATTATGTACTCCAAAGGGAAGACTTACACCATGTATTAGATTGATCATGATAAAAATGTATAGTTAAAAGAAAATTTTGTATCATTACCTTTGAACATTTCAGGCTAAATCCTTTCAGTTACTTGAATTTTGACCGAAGTATTGGTTTTCCTCTTGGGGATAGAATCTCCTTCTTCTTTGTCCATGTTCAAAACAAACTGAGAAATAAGATGAGTAAAATACTGTATTATCTGACAGTTTCTGTGGTTCAAGAATCCGGGAGCACTCTTTCTGGTGGGTTCTAGTTCAGAGTCTCATGAGGGTACATGCTGTTTAGCTGTCATCCATGGCCGTCATCATTATTTCCAAACACTGAAGATTCATTTCCCAACTCACTCACATGGTAGTAGGCAGCCTATGCTTCTCACCAGCCGTTGGCCAAACACCTCAATTTCTCCCCGCATGAGCCTCTACACAAGCAGCCTGAGTGTCCTTAGAACATGGCAGTAGGCTTCCTTCAGAGCCAGTGGCCTGAGAGAGAGAAAGCAAGAGAGCGACATGATATTATCTATCATTTATGTACTAGTTTCTGACCCATACACCATATCTTCTTCTATTTCTTAGAAATGGGTCACTAAGTCCAGTAACACCCTCAACAGAGAGAATTACACAAGGGTTTAAATACTAGGAGGCAGGGAACATTGAGTGCCATCTTAGGGACTGGCTCCCTGAAAAAGGTCATGAGAAAAAAATCTTAATTTTATTCTCATCAAGATGCCACTGGTTAGTCAATACAAATTAAGTAGGATCTATAATTTGTTAATTTAAATTTAATAGGGGTTAATATCCATCAAAAGGGTTTAATGCAATGCACCTACCATTTCTGGGAAAGAAAACTGCCCCCGCCTTGCTGCTTAATTTCCATTTCTTCTCTGAGCTGTATATCCTTGGCGCTTCAGTGTTGTATGGATGGTGAGCTCTGTCAGGTTGCACAGCCAGCATGTGTCTTGCAGAAGGCGATTTTTAATCCTGTGCCACAGCAGTTAATGCCTTTGCCTCTTGTTATGAAATTGCTTAAGCCCAAGAAATTTGTTTCTTAACATTGGTTTTCATCTTGTTCCTATATATATTTCAATCAGAAAAAAAAATTTGCAACATTTTTCTGAAATGAAACTGCTGTGAATGCTTCTGAAGCCTGTACCCTTTGACTCTGGTGAGGGCCAAGACCCTGTCGTGTGCTCCACAGTACACTCTCTTTCTTCTGCTTGTGGATTCCATAAGGTTCTCAGTCAGCTTCCCTCGTAATAGAGTGAAACCACTGAAGCACCCCTACCTCACTCCACAATAACTACATCACCATGAAACCGCTCCTGTATTTCTTTGAGTAGTTTCCATTTGAGCCTGTGGACAAGTCTCATAAATCCAGTCTTTTTCCTGGCCCTGAAAAGAGATAATTTGGGGCAGTTGGTTGTTGATGATCTGCTGCTGCTTACCAAAGCCTGGTGCCAGCAATTTCAGATAGAACCTCAGAAATTCTGCACAGCACACATGAAACTCAACTGCATTGTAGTTCAAAAGCAACTGTATCAGCGCCTATACATTTACAGAAAAACTCAAGTTCTCTCTGCAACTTAGTTCTTACCTCTGCTGCCCTTGACCACCAGGACCTCTGCAGCCACAGGTACCTGTTTTGGCTTTTCTGTCTAAGCATCATATACAGGTGTATTTCAAGGCCAAGCAGCATCAACTTTAGCTCTGATCCAAGCTGCTGGTGCCTGCTGAGGGTTTCACTGCCCCAAGCATCTTTGTCAAGGCCCTTCTAGACTTAACTCCATAGAAAGTCGCTTTCTCATGGAGAAATACTACATAATCTGCAGCCATAGACCCAGATTAAAATTCCATGTGCCCTAAATCTTTAAGGCACTGGCCTATGCCACAACAGTTAAAAGTTGATCCAACATAAGCCATTACAAACCTCAAAGCATTTGCTGCAAAACTTACAGTGAAAAGTCCAAACCATATGTCTTAGCTCCAATGAAAAGGCTCTCCATGCATTTATTTCCCTTTTCTCCTCAGCTTTGCCCCTTACATTTCATTTCTCAGTGCTCCCAGCCAATACATCCAATATTGAACACTGGTGTCCCTCAATACTGCAGATTCTCCATCACAATAGGAGATTTGCCTGGAAATAAACAGTTATGACTTTTTTCTGCCCAGAGGCTGGTTCTCAGAGATAAATGGGGGAAAAAAAGCTGAGCATGCCATTTATTTTTCCAAATTTACCTACTATATAAGATATTTCACATAGGTTGTGTTTGCCTTAGTAGACAGGCAGAAAGAAGCTAGGAGTAAGTCACACTAATCAAATGTCCTCCAAGGGAAGAAAATGTCAGGAATGAGAGAAAAGCTTTTCTTTTCTTTTTTTTAACAAAACGATGAGTGCATTTCTTAGACTTATAGCACAGGCAAAAGGAGAAAAAAACATCTCTTGCCTTATGATTATGTTGAGTATTCTTGTATGAGTGTAGCTGTTGTTTTGTCACACTGTAGTATTGGGGATTTGAAGAAGAGGTGAGCATGTTCACCAGGAAAGGATCAATTTGATCAGAGAAAGCTATTGCTCTTCTTCGCTGCGTATCTGAGCCATCTGGTGTCAGATGCCTTCCTATCCCTGAGCCATTCTTCTCTAATGTCAGCACTGGTCTCCCGAATGCCAAAGCCAACAAATATTCCTCAGTTCTCCTCCAATGTGATCTTGCTTTGATATTTGAGACTATGCTTTTTGAAATGATATGTTTTATTTTTCAATATCTCTTTTTCAAAACTCTCTTCTGCCTTGGCTTCCTTAACCTTGAATTCTCCAGAGTCTTATTTCGGATCTCTGAAAGCTCCTTCCTTTTCTCTTAACATCATTTGTTCATTCCTTAAAGGAAGTAATTCCACAGGTGTCTGCCCCAGCCCTGGTGCCTAGTAACCATGTAGACACCTCTGCCATGGTGTCTACAACAATCTCCATAAGAGTAACTCAGAGCATTGTATCATTAGCCCTAAATTATATTTCTACGTATTTTCAATATTCAAAATAAATGTGTCCAACACACACACACACACACACACACACACACACACACACACGCACACACACACACAATTTTATTTTATTTTATTTTTTACCAGAGCTCTCCTTCGTATATTCCTTACCTCAGTCAATCGGATCCCCATCATCCCTCAAGTCACTCAGGCCAGAAACAACATGGGCGTCTTTGTTTCCACTTTTCCTTCATTTCCCATGGTCATCTAGGCAGGTCAGAGGGTGTTTATTGTAGGGATCTGTCCTGCTCTGGATCAGTTAGACCTGGGTTCAGTCCCAGCTTTACCACTTCCTCGCTATGTGATCTTGAGCGAGCCATTGAATGTCTCTAATCCTTAATTCCCACATCTGTAAAACAGACATCTGAGAACATGCCTCAGGGCTGTTATGGAGATGTAATGAGACAAAGTGAGTGGAGTCTTGCATACAGTAATGGACACGGAGAAGCCAGACCAAGTATATTACTATGTGTAGTAGACAGTGACTATAACGCTCTACTGCTATTGATATGTTGGTTCTAGCTTTGGGCCGTCTGGACTATGTGTCCTTCTTTCATTTCTGCTGCCCCTGCCTTCATTTATTTCCTTTTTTTTATGTGTATTATTGAATCTGACCAGACTCCTTGTTTCTCACCCTTGAAATCCATCCTTCATACTGTCACAAGCTTTCTCTTATTAAAGCCCAGGCCTATTCATGCCACACTCTGCTGCTTTAATGCTCCAGCGGCTCCCTGTCACCTACAGGATAATGTTCAATCCCTACACGGCATCTGGGCTCTCAGTAATCTGCTTACAGCGTGCTTTTCTCATCATACACTTAGGCTCAGTCACACTGGACTCTTCACCGTTCCTGAGTTCACTTTCATAAACCCATGGCTTTTTTCCAAAAAAGAAAAAAAATTCCTCAGCCTGAAATTCTCTATGGTGTTCATACTTCAGATATGAACTGAAATCCCTTTCCTTTTTGCTCGATTAGCAGATTTTCCTCTTAGTGTCCGCACCACTTTTAACCTCATTACAGTGGCTTATGTGTTCATTCCTAGGGACTGTGTCTAATCCTTTGGACACAGTCATAACAGCTAGCATGAATGCGGCAGATGATTAGAAAAACACTTATGTAAATGAATTTGTAACTAATAAACATTCTAAGGTAGGATTTTAAAATTGTGAGTTCTATTCCTTCATCAAGTTAATCCGTTTCTGTTTGATAATAATTTGCCTCTTTACTGCTTTGATGGCACTGTGCGAGGCAACACATGGCCTGTCAGCGGCAGCGTGCCATGCAGTGCATCTGTGAAGAACAGAGGGAAAGTGGGAGGCAGTACGTTCACAGTCGCGTAATTAAGATGTTAAAATTTAAATCTGAGATATAGTTGCTAGCTATAATAAGTAAACAAATCAATATAAAATTTTTAATTAAAATAGCAAAACGGTAACAGCAAGAATCCAGATGGAAGGTGTTTTCTAAAATTACTATTGGCTTTTCACACCCTGAGAATCGTCAGTTCTAACTTTACTTAGAAACAGTTACAGTTAAAAGAAATTCTACTTTATTTAGTACTACATAGTCGACAGATACCTTTTCAGTGTTCATGCAGTTTTCCTTCACTGTCTCATTTATTTCTTGGCTTTATTGAAGTTCTAGGCCAAATGTGAGCCCTGTGGAGTTAATGAACAAAAGCATCCTTTTCTATCTCTACTAAAACTTAACTATAGGCTATTTCACAGTGAACACACCTCGGATTCTTAAACAAGGTGCCAATATGCCCTGCACTACTTAGAGAGAAAATTAAGAAAGGCACCTCGGTGTCATGTATCGAAACCATTCCAAGTCCCTGAATGCCTGAGAATATGGTCTTTTCATTTTCAAAATAAATGAAAACTCTATTCACTTGGTTGAAGCACAATTTGTCTGGTTAAGTCTCTGCTTGTAAACATTTATCACACCCCATAATTTCTTTTGTGATTCTGGTGTCCTAATTGGAAGACCGACTTCCAAATATAAATGCTAGTAAACATAAGAAATTTTTTTGTTGTCTCTATTTCAAGTGCAATTTTGTTTATTTCCTAAATATAAAATTCATATGCATTACAGAAAAATAGGAAAATAAAAGAGGAAAAATTTACTTTACCATCCAAATATATCTACTCTTTGTAACACTTTAGATGTTTTCCTAAGTGTTTTATAACCTTTTATATAGTTATAATCTGCTAAATAGAGTCCTGTAGAGTTGTGCCCTCATTTTGTCATTTAACATTATAATGCATTTTTTAAGTTCATATAACTATTTGTGTATAAAATTTAATGTTCACGTGAATATATCATCATTTATTAGCCATTCTCTCACTATTGGGTATTTTAGTGTGTCTTAAGATTTTAGCCATTATAAATAATGATATCCTAAACAGTTTTTTTATCATAAAAGTTTTCTGCAAGTGAAATAGACAGAACATCTATTGTTTTTGCAGCCTACAGGTCTTCTCCCTTCATTGAAATAGAAGCCCATTTCCTGTGGGGAATCCATTTCAGTACCCATTTGAAATCAATGTCAGCCATGCAGTGAGCACACATGTAGATGGACTTCTGAACATGACTTTGTTTTTCTGGAAACCGTTATTGGTTTGGGGAAAGGTGTATGTTGCAGACCATGACAATCAGAGACTTCTCCAGGTCTTTTGCTTTGTTTTTTATTCAAGCTACTAAACTGATATGCCACTTTGCACATTGTTAGGAGTGAATATGCCTGAATGATGGAGAAAGAATAGAGCTTTGAACTATATCATTTTAGCCTTGCCTTGCTTAAAAGGCTCTATGCCACTAGGTTTTAGTTATTTGCACCAGTTATGCAATTATTTTAGCCTAAGCTAGTATCAGTTTGAATATTATCACAAGCCTGAAATAATCCTGATTAATAAAAATTGGACTTCACTGGAAGTTAAAAGATGGCTGAGAAGAAGCCCCAGACCCTTCCACAGAGACGTCAATTCAATGAGTACCATCATTCCCTGCAAAGACAGACAAACAGAAAACAATTAACAAAACGACAATACTAAGCTCTTAAGTTTGATCCCTGGTAAAGAAATAATAATTTATCTAATTTTTTCATATGTCAGAACAATTTTTAACTTTACTAGTGAGTTAACTTCTTTTGTTTATAGCTTTTCTCGTTGATTATTAATTTTGTTTCTAGTGAGCTGAAATTTCCTTTAATTTTAAAAGATTTTATGTCAGAATTAATAATTACCCATAGCTGCAAAATATATTATGTTTAGACTCTTCTAAGATTAAATGGCCACAAAATGCACTGAATTTCCATGGTATATGAGATAATACTCTTTTTTAATTTTTATTTTTCAATTACGGTTGACAGTTGATTAGTTTCAGATGTACAGTATAGCGATTAGACATTTATGTAATTTACAAAGTGATCCCCCTGATTAGTATCCACCAGGCACCATACATAGTTATTACAATATTATTGACTATATTCCTTATGCTGTACTTTACATCCCTATGACTATTTTGTAACTACCAATTCATACTTCTTAATCTCTTCACCTTTTTCATTCAGCCCCCCTACCCTCCTCTCATCTGGCAATTACCAGTTTGTTCTTTGTATATTAGATAATATTCTTGATCATTAGAAGGCATATATTCATTCATAACACATTAACATTCAAGATCCAAATGTTTCCACCTAAAAAAGAATCTTCAATGATTCCTATTATCTGAAGACTAAAATACAAAAGTCTTCTTGGTTTTCATAATTCAAGATTTGCCTCTAGTCTACTTTTAAATTTTCCTTTATTTCTCCTTACCTTCCTTTAAGCTCTAGACATATTGAGATGCTCATTGTTTCTTGTTGCTTTTGTTAATTCTTCTTTTATGTGGACACAACTATTCTTTATTCATTTATCCATAAACAATTATGGCTATTCAAGGCCTATCTCAAATGTTAGCTTCTTAAAAATTCTTCTGCTTCTCCCACTCTGAAGTAGTCCCTCTTCCTTCTTAATATTTTATGTGATATCTCAGTGTCCCTATTACCTTCTACATTGTACCATGGTACTTTAAGTAAATTTTTAACTGCCATCAATTCCATTAAAAAAAATCTTTATTTGATTTCCCTTCATAACCCTTGTACTACCTCTTATTATGGTGGATATTCAATAATCTTGGAAGAAATTAATATCTTATTAGTAAGAGCAAAATGTAAAGGAAAAAAGACTTTTAAAATTATTAAACTATCATATTCTTATTTAGAGACTTTACAAATATTAGTGATTGAAAATTTGTTATAAGAACCTGATGGAAAAAAATTTTTCTATTTTTGGTGTTATTGTTTTAATAAAAATTTATTCAGCAAGATTACACTAAGAAATAGGTTATACAAATTCGGTATCTAAATGTGAGTGAATAAAAATAATGTGTTGGGTGGAGTAACTGGTATCATACTAGTACTTCTACCATAAATCACTCTAAAATTAGAAAGATATATAGAACAAATATTTTCAAGTAGGTCAACAAGCAATGTAAGACTATACACATTGACAGAAGGCAATCTCCCGGAAGGTGCTCTCGTGACTTCATAACTTTCTGTTGGCGAGCAGATTTCCTGGCTATGTTGCAAAATGCTCAAGTGTGAGGAGAAAAGGATGGTCTTCAGATGAAATGGGTCCTCAGAGATCAGAGTTTAAGGCATCTGAAATAGCTTAAATTTATGTAGTGGGGCATGAGACAAGGGAGATCTGCAGAGAGGCAACTCTAAAAGATTGTGTGGAGCAATACCACAAGCCTAGGAGTAGGGGATGGCTCGTGCATGTACAGGGAACGACCATATGGTGTTTACCAGATTGAAGGTACTTTGAGATTAATAGTAGAACAGAGATACTAGAAAACGAGCAATGTTGGAGAAAAGTAGTAGTTTTCAGTGATCTCAATATTTACTTCCTTAGTACCTTTGGCATTCCCCTGAGACCACAGAAAGAATTTTCTAGCACCAGTCAGTCACCATAAACAATCCACTTTAGATTTAAGGACCAACCTCTTAAGTAATATTGTAGACCTACCTTAACAGAGCCTAAAATCAAGCTTCAGAAGGATAAGCAAATAAAGCAGTTTGGAGACTGACTCATACAAAGTTACAAGGATTGAAGGAATGCCTTGGACTTTAAGCAAATCTACACTAACAAAGCAAAAAATCAAATCTGATTTATTGTAATCAGATTTATAACACATGTAGAAGGAAAAGATAAAGTTGAAAAAAGGGCAGGGACAAGCAATTGGAATTGTAATGTTGTAAGGTAAATTACCTTTTTGATGTGGGAAGCAGGAAGTGGGATGCAGGAACAAGAAGTAGGAAATGAGAAGTTTGCGTTGAGTGTTATGAATGACAATGAGAAAGGAGGAATTTTAAAATTCAATGTGTGAAGTATGAAGGGTATCATATTGACTCTAAATAGACTAATAAGATGAATATTGTTAAATATAAGGCAATAATTAAAATGATGCGTACTGTTAGCCATAGAACAACTTAAAAAATCATCAAAAGATAGGTAGCTAAGAAGCCAGTAGAGGAAATAAAACAGACATGATAAAAAATATTGTGGTATATCCATTTAATGGGATACTAATTCAATGATAAAAAGGAAGAAATGCAGCAATATGGTTGTTCTGATAAAGATATGCTGAACAAAAGGGCCAGAATAAAATGTGTACATAGTCTATGATATTCTAGAACAGACAAATCAGAACGGTGGTAGCCTGGAGTGGGAAATGGATTGTAAAGTGGCAGGAGGAAACTTCTGGTGATGATGGAAATGTTTTTTATCTTAAATGAGGTAGATATGGTTATTTTAAGTCATCAACATGTACAGTTATAATGCGTGAATTTTCTTGTATATAATATATACCTCAATAAATTTTATTTAAAAAAATTAAAAAAAATACTGAATGGTATGTGTTTATAGATTTGTGTTAAATGTATACGATGTGATACATTTTGAAATTATGAATATCAAAGAAAGGTGTGGAACTTTTGTGTTTGTAAAAGAGTTGCAGATAAAAAGATTGAAAAATAGTGCTTTAGAAAAACAAAATTTGAGAAAAGCCTTGTTTTATTCATTTTGGTAGACTCCTAACATGTTGGTCAACTGGAAGTTATTGGTCAATCAATTTTTGTTGAAATTAATTCTTTAGTTTCCAGAAAATCGATTACCTGGAAATGTCAAATGATTATCTTTCACATTTGAGTATGTTCTTATTCATCTCTAGATTAAAGCCATAGATTTCTAAATGAAAGATCTTTACTTTTAATAAATAATAAATTGTTATTCTTGTCAAGTACTGTTCAATATCTTACTTGAGTTGGTGTTTCCAACACCTCAAGCATATTGGTTTTTTGAGCCATTTTTCCTTTACTTCAAGTTCTATTAAGAAATTGTTTCAAAACTGTACCATGCAACATATGGATAAAAATAATTTTCTATCAGAGAGATATGTTAAACTTTATGATTGATTTCTCTGGAGGGCTATATTTTATCATGTGTGAATGTCTTTCTCATCCACAGCTTTAATGAGATATAACTGACATATAACATGGTGCAAGTTTAAGATGTAGAATGTGGTGATTTGATATATTGCTAAATGATTACCACATTGAAGTTAATTAAACATCTATAACCTCATATAATTTTAATTTGCAAGTGTGTGTGTGGTAAAGAACATTTAATACCTACTCTCTTAACATCTTTCAAATATATAATACAGTGAATGCCTTTTAAAAGTGGATATACTAATTTTGGCTCAAAGATAATTTCTTTTTTAAAAATGAGATCAATATAAAGAACAAAATTTAGGTTTACATGGGAACTTTTTGGTTTGGATTAGGGTGAAGGATATACCATTGTGATACAGTGCAGTTGGAAACTGTCAAGCTTGTGAATTGCCTAACACTCTTTGGAATGAGGAGCTGAATACAGGTTTGAATCTGAGCCATTTACTATTATATATGGGAAGGCCAATTTCCTTAAAGAATATCTATTTAACTCTGGAGATCACAAGATCGCTGATAAATTTTAAGAGTTAGCCTGCACTAAATGTCTGTTTCAAAGTTTAGCTCTTCTGCCTTTTCTTCAAAATGCATTTTTGAAGCTCATTATGTCCCTGCATATAATTTATCCCACATGAAAAATGGGGTCCCATTCAGTTTTGATTATAAAGCTCTTTGGGGTTATTTTCCTTCAATCTAATTTAATTTATTTGCTTTTTTTCATACTTACTGACAAATATTTATATTTGTACTTTAAAAATAAATAAATAATAAAACTAATTTGGGGGCGATGTTTAGTAATTAGGCTATCTATTTCACAGTAAAAATTATTTAACAAGCTTGAAGGAAATGTTTTTAAATATTTTATTAATTATTATAACATTATCTTATATAAATAACTCTTCATAAAGATCAAATTACTTACTAGGTAGTCCTTATTGAAACCCATACTATATTACAAACAGATTAGGAATTGACATAAAACTGTGGATATAAAATAACAGTAGCGAAGCAATAAATCTTGATTTGATTAAGGTCCTTCACTCATCAAATGAGGACTTGAGAGCTCAATAACATATTACTGATTTTCCTATCCTGAATTACTGTTCTCTTTCCTCCTCCTTCTTTCCCTCCTCCATATTAAAACAAAACAAAACAAAACAAAAAAGAACAATAAATAAAAAATAAAAATATTGGCCTACAAGGAGCAGCTCTTGTCTGAACATCAGTCTGAAGCCATAGCTCTTGTGAATTCCATATCAAGTCTTGCGGAATCTTTCAAACAAAAGTCATATTTTTAGGGTCGTTTAGAGTGTGACTAAAATAATATACCCACTGGAATTCAGTTGATTGTCAAGATAAATCATTTGAAGTGGGATGGGGCATTCACAGAGTCCCTGAACCAATTAGACAAATGTGCTGCGTATTTTCATTCAGTCCTAACTTGGACACTTAGCCTGATAGCAGATGACATGAACACAGTAGACACCAGAAAGTGACAGGCCACTGAGACTGCATAAATAAATGTATAACCGTGCATACAAGTAGAACCTTAAGTATGTACTTTATAAAAAGACAAGTGAAAGATCATAGGGATACCAAGTTTTAGTGTGTGATGAAGCCAACAAAGGCACATGATCTGCATGTGGAAATATATGTATATGAAATTCACAATTCAATCGTTATATTTAAAATCAACTTAGGGTAGTAAGACCAATAATTAAAAGTTTTGGAGATATATTTATAAATGTACATAAAAGATATATATATATATCGGTAGATATATATCTTATATATATAAGTATGTATAAACTTTTAATCATTGGTCTTAACAATCTGTAGTAATTTTTCAGTTATTGGACTGATACACTTAATGTTTAAGAAAATAATATTTCAAATCTTTCTTTTTATTTCATAAGTAGACTATTTCCCAACATGCTCACAATCAAGAAGCATTAAAAATAGATGAAAAATTTTTATGCCAGCTACTTTTATAGGATATATATCCTAAATGTTAATGTTGTCCTCATGAGTTTCCTTTAATGACATCAGAAGGCTAATAATAAAAAATGTCAAAATGCTAAACTTATTCATCATAAAATTATTAACTTTATTTTTTCCTACTTCAAGTTGATTAGTATTGATAAATTTAGTATTGATAAAATTAGTATTGATAAATTTAAGCTCTACGGTGAATTCCACTGTTAATAATAGCATATTTTTCTGTACTAGTAAAAAATTATATGGGTAACATATTTTCATTTCAGATGTATGTTTCTATTTGACATCATAGTGTGTAAGTGATAAATAAATAACGAAGTCCACACGTTCTTGCTGTTGTAAGTACAGTTCTGCAGTTCTGAAATTAAGTGGTAATAGTTTTATTCTCGACAAAATATAAGGTGCAAAGAGTTACACTTTTTCTTTCTGCTGATTCAAACTTTTCATATTAAAAGATGAAGTGCAATGTGTCAATGTGTGCTTTTTAAAATTGTCTTTCAATCAATATTATTATTAATACAATAAACCAGGTGTCTTGTGTGGTGTTTGACAAATGTAAACAGGTACATTGTCTTTGATAACCCGATATCACCTGGTTAGCTTTATTAGTGACTAATTTATATTTTATTCCAAGAGCCCATATGATACTTTGCAATATAAAATTCAGGAGGCTTTTTTACCTTATACTCATCCATCACAAATACGTCTTTACTTTTATAAGCGTTTTAGGTTTATTTCAGCAAACATTTTAAGAACATGTGCTATGGAAAATGCTCTGCCGGACTTGTCACTTGGTGGTCTACTCATGCTCTTGAGAGATCTCTCTTATCATTTCTGATACATTTCTTGTTTTAGGAGACATTGAGGAATTCTGGAGGTTCCTATAACTGACTGGGAAATGGTGAACAATGAGTGATAGATTTTCTTACCCCCAAATAGCAATATCTCTGTACGACTTTGTTATCACAACATGAAAGAAAACAGAATAAAGCATCTCAAAGAATCTCAGGTTAGTTTGATTAGGGAAGAGATTTCTAGATGCTGCCTCTACGTTCTCTGTGACTTCACATACATTTTTATTTTTCTCAAATACATGTTCTTTTTAATTAGGAGTAAATTGAGAAACAAGTAAAAGATGTTAAGGCCATATGAGAACTTTGGTATTTTCACTATTGAAGTAGTTGATATTTTTCATAACACTTCAAACATTTATTTTAGAACATTTAATTTGCTTCAGATTTCAAAATGAGCAGGTACTTTGAATGGCTTACACGTTTAATTCAGAAACACTGACTGTTCACAAACACTTATTGACTGTCTACTCTAGGCTGGATACTGGACTATAAAATGAGTAAGAAGCCATCTTCTCTCAAAGGGTTTCTTCTTGGTTGGTAGAGAGAGACATGTAAACATAGGTGCAATTCAATGTTGTATGAGCTGCAATGTGTACAGGGCACAGTGGAGGCGGTGGAGGTGGAAGGCGTCCATTCTACCTAATAAACCTCATGAAAGGATTCACAGAGTGGTGACATTTGATTTTTATCTTCCTTGTTGAAGTTTGGTAGGCAGATGGGGTGAGGAGAAATGAACATTCCATCAGAGGTAGAAACAGGAACAGAAATACAGAAGACTGAATAAGACTTGAGAACAGTTGTTCTTGGTGACCGGAGTGTAATGAGGCCTCTAGTATGGAGGAAAAGGATCAAGAGTGCATCTTGTAGGTGTGTATAGTGGACCTAGATAATATATTTTATATCTTTGTCAAAACCTTATTAGTTTTTAGTGAATAAAAATGTTTTCAGAGTTTCGAATGTAAAATTCCAGATGCTGAACTTTGAATCCTTATTTAGAGTAAATATATCAGGAACGATAAGAATCACAGTTGCTAACAAGTATGCAATATTAACCTATCAGTATATGTGACTGCTTGGTCAAAGGGCACACAATGATGGTTACATGAAATAAGCAGAGAAAAACCTACTAGTTAAGAAAGTAAAAACCATGGGGATTCACATTGCTTTCATAAAAACGTATTTTCCGTAGTTCACACCAAAATTGCCTGTCATGCTTGTTGAAAATACCAAGTCTCTGACCCTCCCCGAGGAGAGTCCGATTGAGTGAGTCTGAAGATGAGACTCTGGACTCTGCATTTCTAATAAACTCCCCAGGATTGGTGTGTGCATGGAAGCATGAGAACCAGAACTTCTACAGTGAAAATGTATTCAATGCTAGTTTTATGAATTTTAAAGCACATTTATGTGCTTCAAATATATTTGATTGAGAAAGTGGAAATTTCTCCCAGTAAATTCTGATAACAAGACATGGCTATGTGAGGTTATAACCAAGCTAAGCCATTGCCTACCTGGATAGCAGTTCACTTCAATTGAAGGGCTAGTTTCTGTCCATAGCATTGGTCCTGAAAGCATAGACATGTAAAGCAATGGAAAATACAGCCTCTACACACTCATTAGCATTCAATCTACCTATTCACCACATGTAATATTCTAATCAGGAAATGCTGCGTTGGCTTTCATTTGAGCTAGTATCAGCTCTTTTCGGATGTATCAACGGACACAAAGTTAAGTAATTAGGAGAGTGATTTAATTGCTGTGGCACCAAAGAGGAAGCTTCATTCTCTCTTTAAATGCTGTCTGGGAACATCATAGAATACCTAGCAGAGGGGTAGGCATTGTCTCTGCTGAATATTATTTGCTTGGGCATATTCTTTTTGGTTATGTTGTTATATTTTTAATGATGATAAATAAACTATTGACTTATTTAAAAAACATTGGGGGATTGCAGATTTGATGTTAAAATTAAAGTTCTAAAAGATGGAAAAAATGGGGAGATGAAAATGTATGACTCTCATTCTTCCCTCCTTGAATTCCCACTGTCCTTCTCTACTTTCCCTTCTTTGCTCTCTCCTCAGTCTGTGGCTCATTCACTCCACTTTTCCACTATTCTCCTGATCTTCTGTTAACACAGGCAACAGCAGGGCAAGCTGAGATTCTCTGAAGGGTCAGTTTTCCTTTTTTCTGATCAGATTATTTCCTGGAGTTAGTTTATAATGTATGGTTTAAAGTTTATCCTCATATTCTGATTACTAAAATAAATAGTCCTTGTAGTTTTTATGTTGTTTTATGTTACATAAACGATCATTGATATTTAATGTGTAATAATATTCATTGTTTAATTTACATGTTAAATATTGTACGTAGAAATAAAATTGTCATTAGTTCTCTATTGAAAATGAATTAATATTGTTTTTTATATTTTAGTTGCCAGATTAGGCAAATTAGAAAATGATGAAAAAGTATTTTTTATACTTTCCTCATCTCAGTTACTGGTGAGGCAAGAAAATTTTATTTCATAGGGATTCTTTAGAAATACCATAAATCCCAACAAATTTCAATCTATTAAACTTCAAGTTCTAAAGCCAGAAATAGATGAGAGGGTTTGTTGTTTTATTTGGCGCTTTTGTGATTATTCTGTCTAATAACATTAGAAACAGATCAGGAGTCCTTGAACTTAACTTAAGACTAAAACACACTAGATGGTGCTGTTATCCTAACAGCAATCATGCATCAGAAACAGTGCTAGAATGAAGTTAGAATAAAGCTAGAATAACGGAAATGATGCCCAGTGTGCATACTGGATTTTGTCTTATACCAGAAGATACACTAATATCAGATTATATAATTCACATGCATAGCATTTGTATTTTACTCATAAACGATTTGCTGAAGTTTTGCACTAGCACAACCTTGTTTTAATAAATGTGTGTGGGTGTGTGGACACAAACACACATGTGTGTGTTTGAGACATTATTCTGGTTTTATCTGATTTTATCTCCCATGACTTCCTTATAGGTGTATGGTATTCCAATCAGAATTCCCTGGACATAGTTTACATCTCACTTCCTTGTCTCCCACACGTTTTCCTCCATGAGGCATATTTCCATCACCGGTTTCTATCTATGTTTTGCTTATTCTACAAGACCAGTTTCAAATGCTATGTCTTCCACAGGTTCCTGATTGCCTCGATCATTCTTTCTTTCTTTGAATTCCCATAACACCTCCTTGGTACTTCTCTTATGCATATCATACTCCGTCTTACCTTATTTGTATACTTTTCTTATTATCCTATAAACTCTTTGGGAATATAAACAATTTCTTATGCAGTTTTTTTCTAATTCTTCCTATTTCAATCTTATATAAATACTACATCTTGAATGTAATTGGTGGTCACAAATGTGTATACAATGAAGAAATAAAAGAATGATAAATGAGAAAAGCCTTTATTTTAGATACCCTGTTTGCTCTCCATCCTTCACCACACTACTTTGGACCCTGAGAAATTATCCTCTATTGATTACATCAATCATCCTTTCCCTCTGGCTTCCAGTTAGTGTGGCCAATGGAAAGCACAGCAAGAATTATGAAGGTAAGAGAAAAGAATAGTAGAGGTATTCATTCTCCAATCTCCCTTTGAGCCAAGCCACAGTTGGCCACAGCTCCATTTCTCCCATAGGACCGCAGCTCTTGACAGTACCTGGTAACCGCTCCCCTCCTTTGCCCTTTCAAGCCAAAGGCTGGTAGCTCTGGATGCTTCATTGTCCCTTGTTTACCTTAATGCTATCCCTTTATTAAACTTTCTGCAATCACCCATTTTGAGTGTCATCTATGACATATATACAAACTTTGACACACAAAAAGCCGTTAGAAAATGAGTTGGCTCATATAAGAAATTATTCTTTCTGATGGTATGACCATGGCATCACATCTTAAAAGGACTGTTTATAGCAAAAATTTGATTTTACTTTTACTCTCAGCTTAGAATACAGCCTAATTTGACACACATAAATGCTTACTCTCATTTGCTAAGGAGTTCAAAATAAGCATCTCAATTATTTGCGAACATTTGCTAACTTCTTGGAAAAGAAACTATCTACAGTAATATTAATGATAATTTTCCTTATATATAACTTAAGTGCCATTTACATATTTCTTATTTTAAGACATTCCATCAATTATTTTTCTGCTAACACACAGAATCACTGACTCAAAAACCTGAAGTAGTAGTTTTCAAACCATTCTCTGAGGGACCTACGATTCCCAATTTAAATTTTAGCTTCAACATAAAAAATAAAAAAAATACATTTTACTTTTAAGCTTTTAGTGAATATCTGATCAAGATGGGCTTCCAGGTATTGACAATTATCTTAAAATGACAATATTAAACATGTCATGTAATAAGATTCACATGAAAATCTTTTCTGTTCACCAAAAAAAAAAAAAAAAAAGACTTATATTGGTTGAGAAATCTGTTCATTGATTCTCTTCCAAGACAGACACTAGCTATGTGAATTTTTCTCAGCTATAAAATAGCAGTAATTTATGTAACTCACAAAAGTTTTAAGATGATTAAATTGCATAACATAGATACAGCATCCTGCTAAGGGCTGGCCAAATGCTCTCCACATATAGTAGTTTGTTTTTCTTTTTCTCAGAGTCACACAATCATTTATTAGACAATCAGATCTAAGCCCAGGCCCCCTAATTTCAAGTTCAGGGCTAGTTCTAGCTCACTGATATTGCCCCAAATTGCCTTTACATATATTAATTTCTTTTTCAGATATAATTTTCTATTTTGCAGATATGTAGAATAGCATGTCAGGAAAATATAGGCTACCATATAGATTTTAGGCAGTATTAGAATTTCTCAATTTTTTTTTT
>NW_011888789.1:2686587-2691261 GCF_000151845.1 Pteropus vampyrus | reverse complement strand
AAATCTGTTCATTGATTCTCTTCCAAGACAGACACTAGCTATGTGAATTTTTCTCAGCTATAAAATAGCAGTAATTTATGTAACTCACAAAAGTTTTAAGATGATTAAATTGCATAACATAGATACAGCATCCTGCTAAGGGCTGGCCAAATGCTCTCCACATATAGTAGTTTGTTTTTCTTTTTCTCAGAGTCACACAATCATTTATTAGACAATCAGATCTAAGCCCAGGCCCCCTAATTTCAAGTTCAGGGCTAGTTCTAGCTCACTGATATTGCCCCAAATTGCCTTTACATATATTAATTTCTTTTTCAGATATAATTTTCTATTTTGCAGATATGTAGAATAGCATGTCAGGAAAATATAGGCTACCATATAGATTTTAGGCAGTATTAGAATTTCTCAATTTTTTTTTTGTCTATAGCATATATAGTAATGGTTTTAGATATTTGTTAATTTTCTTTTCAATATTAACAAACTATGAAATAAGAAACCATAGCCTGTGCAATTAGAGCATTTGATCTTTTATTCCTCATCTTTATTGAAATTGTGAATTAATTGACCCCTTTGACTGTATTTGCGTTTCTAGCTTATACTCTGCTAACAGTACTAACTTCTTAACATTGGCCATCCAAATTCTGGAAGGACAATACAAGGCTTAGGTGCCTGTATCTCTTGCAATCACAGGCAAGTCAGCTTTCAGGATTCTATTTCCACGAATCTGATCCATTCTTTGACTGACTGACTCACAGGTCTGATATTGGGAGAGAAAGTAATTCTGAGGGAGATGAGTTTTTGAACTTGTTTCAAATGTAGGAATTTGAGTCAAATTTTATTGCTGATTAAAGGAAATTTTAGTTCTTGGCAAATATTAAACCTACTTGAGTTGAAACCAGTTTGATAACTTTACTTTTTGCTATAAAGGAAAGGACAGACTAGCCACACAGAATTAATGGATAAAGATGAAAACACCATATAAAATCTTCAGAGGAAGAAAACTGAATTTCAGTTTCTGAAAAATAGAATATAGCTCTTAATTTTTTAAAAAATTTTCAAAGTTTCTCTGGAATTTTGACCCTCTATGTAAGTCAGGCATCAAGTACATATACATATACATTTATATGTGTGTATAATTTGACTGTAAGAGGATGTTTTACATGTGTGGATATATATATATTCAGGGGTAGAAAGATAGTAGATCAGTAGATGATAGAAATATATTCACTCACTCACACATTAATTTTAAGATCATTCTTATATTTTCGAGACCTGATTTCTAGATTTTCATGGGGAATCAAATTTGTCTTGCTGATGACATTGTCATACGTGGTGAGTGACAGGCAATGATTATTTTCAATGTAGAAGCCCATAAAAGAATATTTCATCTAGTATGTAATCACCTCCCCAGAAGTTACAAGCTAATCATAACACCCACTCTCTTCTTATAGCACCACATAGAGCTAAGGAGAGTGAACCGGGGCAGAGGAGGGCCAGCCATAACATCTCGCAGTACTCCATGTGCTAAGATCTCTGCTTGGGGCCCAACAATTACTTCAAATGAGAGAGAGATAAGAGATGATGTCCTAGTATCTTTCCACCTTTGTCAAACCAAGGTTACTGGAGGAAAACTAGGAAGACACAGCTCAAAATAGAGAAATGAATCTGGTAGTATGGACACCAGGAATAAAGGGCAAAAACTAAAATAAAAGATGATGTTTACTATTGCCATATGCAGTACAAATATGATTTTTACTTCAATATTAAAGAGATCATTGTACATAGTAAGATCTTAAATGAAGTAGGCTTTTTTTTTTTCCCCCCCTGAAAGGAGGGTGTTTTTTCTCTAGTGGTAAATCACTGTGATTTGGCAGAAATTTGTCTCAAGATATGCAGATCGTCATTTAAAAATAACAATTGCTAACATTTTTGAGAATTTACTATGTTACTAAATGTTTTATATTTTTACTGAACACTTACTACCACCCTAAGACATGGATATTTTTATTTCCTCCACTTTATTGTAAAGTCCTAAAGAGAATGGGATGTGAACAGCAAGTCAAACATGCTGTTAATGGTGATCCAAGAATACAAATGGCTATCCAGTAACTGTGCATAATCCTGAGATTAAAAAACGAAAGGACTATCGATGACATACAAGCTTCTCATTTATAATTGAAGATACTAATGAGATAGAAGAATCATTCTTGAAGAAACCAGAGGTATTTATCAAAGTGATCTTTCCATACCTACTGGCAACAAGGATAAAATAGGAGGACACCACATAATCATATTAAATAGCAATGATTAATTTTGATTTTTGTTAACATGTTTTGTCCTTATGAAAACCAAAATAATCTCAACTCTTGTCTACATAAGCTTGAAGCTAGCATTCACTTAAATGATGTTACTTATCTGGTTTTTGCACACTTGAGGGCTAAGATCTTGATTATGATACTTGAATGATCTTAACAGCTGACAGTTGAAGAACCAAATGTAAATCTTAGAGGTATATTAATATCAAAGTGTTTTCAAGTCTCTTTGTTACACAGCCGAGCCTCTACCTTGAAGTGATATTCAAAATATTTCAAAACTAATGCAGCATAAGGAACAACCAGTGTTGTGCTGAATCTTACTTAAACTGGATCATGTGGGCCAAATGTTAAATATTCAAGAATTTTACTAGCCAGTTATTAACTCTTCCATAGTTTGAAATATAGCCCATTGGCCAGTATTTACACCACAGAAATTGACAAATGCCACAAATCAGGGCTTTTGGTTCTGAAGACTTGGATTATCATACCACTGTAACCAGCCACTCACATTGGATGCTAATACAGAGAGACTAGATGCCAGGTGTAAATAACAATTTCTTCTACATCAGTGAATTTCAGTTGAACATCAACTCTGTTTATTCTCTAATTAATACGTTGGGCATACAGTTTAACTTCAACCAGATGTAAGTATAGAAATAATAAAACAAACTAGGAGCATTAATAATTTTGTGTTAAGTTTGGAAATTATTTTGGTGTGTGTGATATTTAAGTATTTGTAAATAGAATTTGGCATTTTAGAAAACGTAGGAGATTTGACTTATGTTCTAAATTACAATATAATTGAGCAAATGATTTAGACTCGTGATTTTAAATTAGAAAGTATGAAAAATTGTATTGTTTATAAACAATTGTGTTAAACATTTAGGATAACTTAGTGCTCACTGTATTTATAAGTCAAATTTATCAGATTTATGAAATGCTTAAGTACTTAAAAGGCTTTGTTTATAAGAGGCATTTAAAGTATTTTAAAAGAAAATCAAATTCAATAAACTGACAGTTGCAATTAAACATGTTTACTAAAATGCTTGTCTTAATGATTGTCAAAATTTCCCAGATTACTAAATAGAATAAAATGACTTAATAGTTAAACTCTACGGATTTAGGAAAATATAGAGTTTTAAATTTGACTTTAAGAAATCAAATATTGTTTTTAAAAATCAAATTAAAATATTTCCTAGTTACTAACGATGCTTTCAAGGACATAAAGGATACTCAGTGACATATAGAATCTGTCGGACCCGGTGTTTTTAGATTCTTAAGTCAAGGAACTATAAAAAAATGTTTAAAGAGATTTAGGAAGAATGACTATCTCTATACTTTAGGAAGAGAACCAAAAGGATACACCATGTAGTTCTGATGGGTGTTTCCTTTTCCATTTTTAATTCATTGGGAACTTGTGGTAACACTTTGTCACTGTGATTCAGAGAATGACCTTGTAGGCCTAGGTGCCTCTTCTTCCATTCTGATTTTTATCTGTGTTCCACAATTGATATATTGCTTTCCTAGCATCCAGGGACCTTATAACTATTTTCAGATTCTCCATCTCTACTGATACAATTGCTCAAAGTTTGCCTCAATTATTAAACATATGTTAATAGCTTTTTACAGATATTAAAAGTGCTCTGGAGAGTGCCAGTTGTCCAATTGGGAGTGTTATCATGGGAATGACTGTATTCCAAGATCTCTGTCTTGTGCACTTCATTCGCAGCTCTCTCTGAATTGCCTGCCTTGCGTCAGCAAAGAGGAAGGTTTTAGTCTACATTTTTCTTATGAGAAGAGTTTCCTCTTGGCTGGAAGTGCAGTTTGTAAAGAATAAATACAACCATATTAAGATTCTTCTTCTTTACACAATTTAATATCCTCCCTGGTCGTAGTGGTTCAGGAAAATCCTTATTTGTATTTTTACATTTTTCTGTATGTATTTTCTGCTTGTTATGCTGAGGTTACTATTATACCCTAAGCTAAACCTTGATAGTACACGAATGACAAGAACAATATTTGGCTGTGAGACCTGATTAATTCAGCATACTCTGTTGATGCTTCCAAATTTTAAGCATACATTTTTGCTTGTGCATTTGTATTTACAAGCACTGCCAACCTCACATCCACAGGAGGACGTCTACAGGGAATACCATTGTTTTCACCCTATCTAAGCTTCAGTGCATAACGTGTTTACCTTCCTCTGGAAAAAAAGGCTCAAGATTCAATATCGTATGATTATTATCGAGATTTTTTGAGAGATTTTCAGAATCTGTTATGTATTATTCCTCATCCAAGAAGATAATAAAAATTTAAAAACTTAATTATTAACTAGAGAACCAAGTCACGAGACTGGTTTGTC
>NW_011888789.1:2681390-2686537 GCF_000151845.1 Pteropus vampyrus | reverse complement strand
AATTGAGCAAATGATTTAGACTCGTGATTTTAAATTAGAAAGTATGAAAAATTGTATTGTTTATAAACAATTGTGTTAAACATTTAGGATAACTTAGTGCTCACTGTATTTATAAGTCAAATTTATCAGATTTATGAAATGCTTAAGTACTTAAAAGGCTTTGTTTATAAGAGGCATTTAAAGTATTTTAAAAGAAAATCAAATTCAATAAACTGACAGTTGCAATTAAACATGTTTACTAAAATGCTTGTCTTAATGATTGTCAAAATTTCCCAGATTACTAAATAGAATAAAATGACTTAATAGTTAAACTCTACGGATTTAGGAAAATATAGAGTTTTAAATTTGACTTTAAGAAATCAAATATTGTTTTTAAAAATCAAATTAAAATATTTCCTAGTTACTAACGATGCTTTCAAGGACATAAAGGATACTCAGTGACATATAGAATCTGTCGGACCCGGTGTTTTTAGATTCTTAAGTCAAGGAACTATAAAAAAATGTTTAAAGAGATTTAGGAAGAATGACTATCTCTATACTTTAGGAAGAGAACCAAAAGGATACACCATGTAGTTCTGATGGGTGTTTCCTTTTCCATTTTTAATTCATTGGGAACTTGTGGTAACACTTTGTCACTGTGATTCAGAGAATGACCTTGTAGGCCTAGGTGCCTCTTCTTCCATTCTGATTTTTATCTGTGTTCCACAATTGATATATTGCTTTCCTAGCATCCAGGGACCTTATAACTATTTTCAGATTCTCCATCTCTACTGATACAATTGCTCAAAGTTTGCCTCAATTATTAAACATATGTTAATAGCTTTTTACAGATATTAAAAGTGCTCTGGAGAGTGCCAGTTGTCCAATTGGGAGTGTTATCATGGGAATGACTGTATTCCAAGATCTCTGTCTTGTGCACTTCATTCGCAGCTCTCTCTGAATTGCCTGCCTTGCGTCAGCAAAGAGGAAGGTTTTAGTCTACATTTTTCTTATGAGAAGAGTTTCCTCTTGGCTGGAAGTGCAGTTTGTAAAGAATAAATACAACCATATTAAGATTCTTCTTCTTTACACAATTTAATATCCTCCCTGGTCGTAGTGGTTCAGGAAAATCCTTATTTGTATTTTTACATTTTTCTGTATGTATTTTCTGCTTGTTATGCTGAGGTTACTATTATACCCTAAGCTAAACCTTGATAGTACACGAATGACAAGAACAATATTTGGCTGTGAGACCTGATTAATTCAGCATACTCTGTTGATGCTTCCAAATTTTAAGCATACATTTTTGCTTGTGCATTTGTATTTACAAGCACTGCCAACCTCACATCCACAGGAGGACGTCTACAGGGAATACCATTGTTTTCACCCTATCTAAGCTTCAGTGCATAACGTGTTTACCTTCCTCTGGAAAAAAAGGCTCAAGATTCAATATCGTATGATTATTATCAAGATTTTTTGAGAGATTTTCAGAATCTGTTATGTATTATTCCTCATCCAAGAAGATAATAAAAATTTAAAAACTTAATTATTAACTAGAGAACCAAGTCACGAGACTGGTTTGTCACAAAAGAAATCAAACCAGAATTCGTCGTCAAAATCTGTTAAAATTTTTTTTAAATAAATTAGGAAGTAGAAAGACACATCATAGATTCCAAATACATTCTTGGGTGCTTAAGTTATTGGCATTGGTTTTCCAGACAACTAAAGGTCTATTAAAGCCAAACATGTTTAAGCTATTAAGTGACTGCATAGTTTTGATTGACAAAATCCTAATTAAAACATTTCTGGGAGTGGTTTTATTTGGTTTGGCATAAATGATTATCAACTAGTATTGCATTGCCAGACAAGACCATTCAAGCGTCACCGAAGGCATCTTTGTCATGTACTTCTTGGCCTGGCAGGACATCTACAGAAGCTGATAGCAAGGTATTCTTGAAGCATTACTGCAAAATTAGATGATTGCAAGCAGGGTATGGGGAGAATTGCTTTCAAATTTTCTTAAAATACAACCTCAACGATATTGAAAGGGGTAAATAACTAAGAACAGTAGCATGTAACAATCAACCTGGAATAAGGAAATCAAGTACAGCCTATGTCTCATAAGCATATTCAGACAGAAGAGGCAAACAACATTAGATTGCAGAAAAATGTTCTAAGAGCAGTTTGCAGCCCTAGGAATGTATTAATCTGTATATAATAGAAAACACCAATATCTTTTCTGCTAGAATTATACACAAATGTAGTGACATGCTTGAATAGAGTTGTTGCTACATGTTAAAGCTCTTAATAATTATATTTGGTGAGTTGAATAAAAGCAGATTTTTAAGAAACTGTGTAATCAAGTTTCTAAAGTAAATTCTACTTATATTTGTTACTTTAGCTTACATCCTAAATGCTAAGCTCTTAGGTTGCTTTGTTTTTGGTTTTTGTTCTTTTGTGTGTGTGTCAGGCTTCCATTTCCTATTGAAACATGCAGCTAAAGCATCCTCCCTCACTTTTCTCAAGAAAAGATAGTTCTAAAAAAAAAAGTTATTTCTAGAAATGTCCTCTTAGTTCTACTAGACTTGTCTTGTACAAATTGATAATAATGAAAAACATTATAGCTAATGAATAATTTTTTACATAATTCAATATTCTATACATTGCATGATTCTATGAATCTGCCATAATGCAATGAGAGAAATATCAACTTTAATTTTCACATAAAAACATTTTGATATACTAGAGTGAAGCTATTTTGGAAAAATAGAAGTGTATGCTATTACAGTATGGACAAATGAATATGTGCAGAGATTGGCCTTTTAAGTTTGCATGTGTAAGCCTCCTGAGAGCACTGTGCTGCCTTGACATATCACAGAGTAGGTCAATATGGTAGGTTAAGGATGTTGAATCAGACCAAACTGTATGTCACTCTCTTACTCATGCTTGCTTTCTTTCTCTCCCCATTGCCCTCTCCCACACTCTCTTATTATCTTTTGCTTAAGTCTGAACCTTAGCATTATTGCAATAATGTAGTTTGCTTGTACCAATAACTTTCTTGTCAGGAGACATCTGTTCCATTATGAAAAGTCTTTCCTAGTAAAGCATCAATCATGTCTTACTTGTAAAGAAACACATTTTTTTTTTGTCCCTAGATAGCAAAATACTGCTGCGAAAACAAATTGTGCAGAAATATTAACTGTGGCATATTAATATACATATTCTAAGCATTCTTTGTCTACCATTGGTGCCATGTGATTCTGACAGTATGGGCTGCTGACCTCTTGTCTCTGGAACCACAGAAGACTCGTTGAAGTCTTCCTTAAAAGCATTATAATTGGCTGATTGCCACGGAGAGCCACATGATGAGAATATGATGCTGTTTTTTAGGCACTGTGCTCTCATATGCTAAAAACACAACTGTTATAACTGTTGGAACTGTCAGAGTCCCTTTCAAAGCTGTGGACACATAATGTCAAGCTACCTGAGAAGTTTCTGTCAGTCATCTGGGAGTTTCCAAACACTTAGATGCTTTGCATCATGGACATAAAGCATCTGAATGTTGAGCCTAAACTTCTACTTGACATCCTGATGTTTTTGTGCTTTACTGACATGCTCATGTTTACATTTATAAAATAAGATTCTCTGCTTTGAGGACCAGATTATTACTTTCTAAGTGCCAATCAACTTCATGTATAATAGCATGTGTCGAGTGGAATTGAAAGTATATTGCTCTTTGCCTCCATCAAAGCTTGAGGTGGGTATAAAAGAAAATTTTGTGTCTTTTGGGTAAATAACTTCTACATGGAAAACTGCCTTGTATGTTGTTAGAACTAAAAGCGATGTGTCAGTCCATGTCCAGTCACAAAAACAACAGCATGCTATGTATTTTAAGTAGAAAGGGGTTATATACAGAGGACTTATAAGGACTGAAGAAGCAAAAGGGAGAAAGATGGGGTAACAAGGGAGTGAAAGAAAGGAGTGACGTATAGCGATCAGGAATCCACTTGTGCTCTTGTCAGATGTCCAGAACCTGGACCTGCAGCCTTCTGTGGAGATTCTGCTACTTCTAGAGCTGAGGTCACCAAGGCAAAGCTGTTGCTGCTGCCACTCTGGGCAGCTGAACCTAAGGGCAGCTCATCCCTGCTGCCCTTACCCCAAAAGCTGGTGGCTGCCAGCAAAGTCCACTGTTGTGGGAACCTGAAGCAGAAACTTCTCTGTTCCTTCTGCTCTACTTGATCTCCTGTCTGCAGTTTCAAAGGACAGAACTAACAGGAGGCCTTTTGGGAGGGGAATGTGGGAAATGTAGTTTGCAGACTAGCAACCCCAGAAATCCAAAGCAGACCACAGAGGGACAAATAGGGAATGAGAGATATCTGGTAAAGAAGCAGAACAAATGCCAGGCAGAAGCAATGTTGTTTTTCATGGTTAACATCAAATCAGGTTATCATTAGCATGAGCAACAAGATACAAATGTTGGGTATAAAGGGAAGTACAAAAAAGTGAGGGTTGTCACAAAAGACCAGCAAGTGATCCATGGAACATACAAAAGCAGGAAAGACCTTGTCCTACATAGCCTGCTGGCCTGCCTTTTTCTGTAAAATAAGACATCAGAGCTTTAAAATTATTACTTTTAAATTTCTCAAGTAATACATGACTATATTCTCCTTGTAAGCCATTAAAATTAATAGTGGCAGGTTAACTACCAAGACACCTTAATCTCTTCCTCAGAAATAATTGTCAGTTTAATGACTGAATGAAATGGAGCATCATTACACTAAGGAATATTTATGTTGCTTTTTATGAGAATAAGTAAATACATATGACTAACAGGAATTGAATTTGCAGCATATATATAGTATTTTCCATTTATGAGTTTTCTAGAGAAACACAAAATGAAATCTTATTTTAGCTCTAGCATGGCCTCCAAACTGATCTCTGCCCTGTTGCTTCCCATATGTATCCGAGCCAACCCTCAGGTTGATTCAAACTCCAGCCTTTTACCTCCATACTGTCTCGGATGCTCTGCTGCATTTCCTACATGCAATTGACCAGAAAGAAGAGTGGTAGAAATTAGAAAAAGAGAAAACAAAAGGGTAAATAAAAACGAATAAAGCATAGTACAGGCAACATCTTGGAAATTCTTTGTTATTGTGAAAACTGAATCA
>NW_011888789.1:2655324-2681175 GCF_000151845.1 Pteropus vampyrus | reverse complement strand
TAAATAATGAAGGTATTGATTAAAAGAAAAACTTTGTAAAAGATTGTAATTAGTCTTTCGGTGAAATCTTTGTTAAGCTCCTAAAAATTATATGTTTAAGGGAAGGATTCCTGAAGAAAGAGCCTCCCCTCGCCAAAAAAAAAAAAAAAAAAAAAAATTTTAGTTGCACCGAACGTCATTAAACAACTCAGATAGTGAGGGACCATTCAAATTGTTTCAGCTTGAGTCTCCCCAGAAGCTGACCTGAGAGTGAGGGGCCAGTGGACTGAAACTAGGAAGGTAGGCAATGTCAATACAAGATGTGTTATTGAGCAGGTCATCTCTGCATATGATGGATGCATGACTGCACCATGACTTTCCAAGAACCTTTATGGAATGCTCTCAGATTCACAACTGTCAATCTGAAAGAAGAAAGAGAAAAGCACTTTTCTGTCACTTTCCTTCCTCAATTTTCCAAGGATTGTTCCATTGGTAGTCAACTCATCTGCATTTTTGAGTTGTGCAAGCATGGGTGCCAATAGTTCATACAGTTTTCTCAAGCTGCATGGTTGGAGAAGATACTGGGAAGTGAGTGAGAGAGAAATAGTAAGTGCCTGAGATGAGGCATTGCTAGGTTTCACTTGTGCAAAGATGACAGCAGGCTTCATGAAACTTGTTACCACAGCTGTAGCTGAATGTGAGGCCAACAGAACTTGGACACAAGAGGTATCAGACCCATAATTCCTGAAAACTGTTAAAATGCATCTCCTGAGTTACAAATTGGTGGTGGAATGGGAGGGCTATATTATATTTAATATGTATTTGATCTGCCTTTCTTTCATTACCTATCATTATAGGATAAAGGGATTCTAAATGGGAATCTATTTTTAAGTGTTCCACAATTTAAAAATCTATTTGAACACATAAAGTGCATTCCTTGAGAGCAAGAACCATGTTTTATCTATTTTACCATTCATATGGCTAGTAGAGGGACAGGCCATTATGGGAGTACATAAATAATTAATCATGGGTAGAAATGAAAAAGATCTTCAAAGACACTCAGAAATAAGATGAATCCAGTCCAATTATTTCTTTAAATACCATACAGGTTTGAAGGGTAAACCCCTTCTCTGTTCATTATCTGCTTTCCTTTTCCTTCTGGTAAATGTGAAGGCAAAAGAGAATGCTGAGTATTAGAATGAGTGAGTAGGACATAGTGGTAGAGTGGGAAAGAATTAAATACTTTGCCAAATGCTTGATAGTTTATAAACCATGCATCCTGACCCCAAGATATGGTAGTATATCATGCTCAAGCTTTGTTTTTCTTCCCTATTTTCCTATCTCATTATTTACAATGTCTGCCTATGAGCTCTCAGTCTATTGTTTTGTTTCATTTTTCATGTCCACTCTGTTCAGCTCCTATTTTAAATTCTAGTGTGAAAATAGTTATTAGCTTCGGAAGTGGTATGGGCAGAGCTTGAGGTTATGGAGTATTATTTGGAACTTGCTATGGGCCACCCTGAATTTATTGCTATCCTGCCATTAACGTCTCAACAACTGAGCCAGATTTCAGAAAGAGTAATCACTTAAATGAGAACAATCAAAAGTAATTCTAACTCAGTTAATACTGTCTCTGCTTATCCACAGAGCTCCATCTGAGAAGGATACTGGCTTCTTCTTCTGTTGGTCTGTTTACACCAAACTGATGTGATATTTTTATCTGTTTACAAAGTGGTGCAAAATGTTTACATAGTAGTGACCTGGTTTCTGTGGATCTGGGAGTGCTGTTTGCAATCGAATGTTTTCTAATCTTCCATGAAGCTCTAATCGTTTGCATTTAGTGAGGCCTCAGTTCCAGTTGATGGGAGGTGTTTGGAGAATGGCTCCACTTCAATATTAATCTTGTTTTCATTTGCGTTCAAGAGAGTGGTTTTAGAAGAGCTCCCTGTGCACTAGACTGCTTGTCTTTTACTTTAGATTTGATTCAAATTAAACACTCTAGATTTCTGAAAATGTGTATTTTTAGCCACGAAGAGTTTGGAATTCTGCCTGCACTGTGTAACAACAGCAGGAAACAGACTAATAGGACCTCTGGTTTGCCACAATTTTCTCAGAACCATAATATCCACCGAAGTGTATCTACCTCCTCCTTAGTCTACATAAATTATTTTTGGATCTATCCCTGGAAAGCACAACTAAGTTTTTCTACATCATAACAAGTCATCATCTCATGGGACAGAGAACTTTTCACTTAGGGCTAGCTTGTAAATCTTGGTAGAAAGGAAACAAGGACAGCCCAACTCACCTTGCAAGGCAGATGGAACTGTCAAATACAATAATAAATTTGATGGCATTTTCTATGCAACATGAAACTGAATATGTAGCAAGTTAACATCAATGTATATTTTATTTGATTCCAACCCTGAACTCTATTCCTCGACTTAAATGCATTAGTAAGAAATACGTGTGGGAAAAGCACTGAAATGGAAATCACCAGCTCTATGTTTTCAACCACTGTAAGTACTGTATATGAATAATATTTGATAAGTCTTATCTTCTCTGGGCTTCAAACTCCTCACTGGTAAAATTAAGTGGCTGAGTAAAGTGAGCTCTAAATTCTTTTCAACTCCATATATAATTCTTTGTAGCAATGGTACATATTCCTGGTGAAATAGAAAAGCCTGACATCATATTACTTAATTTTGAAATAGAGTCTTTCAGCTTTTACTCACTTTATTTTCAGATAATTGGCTTCATGAAAGACCTTTTAAGTGATTTTTAAGGCACCTCCCTTTGCCTGCTAATTCTTACAGCGAAATAATAATATCATTTTGGTTCTACAATATATTATAAAATATATTATAAAAAGACGTATATATATTATAAAAAAACATATCAGATTTTTTTTAAAAAGTGCAGGACAATTTCCACTCTAATTAAACAAATATAATTTTAATTTAGATAAAACTATTTTTAATAAAAATGGAATTTGAGGAGAGTCTGGGAAAGAATACATATCCCCTACCACCTGTAGCCCTATCCCCCACTTGAGCCAATGAAGCGGGAGAGGATTGATGCCTGGGGAATGGAGTGACGTTTTGATGCTTTTTAAGCTACGCCTCTAACCAGTGTTCCTCAAAGCGTGTTTCACAGAACAGTAGTGTCATGAGATGTTATAGATAAAGCATGAAAAAAGGTTCACAAGTAAATGACTTTGTAAAACATTATATTGAACAAACGTAAATAGATTTCTCGACTATGAAACTTTCTCAAGGTTTTTATGTATATATATGCTAATGTATATTCTCCATCTCCAGCAGAGAAATATGACATGTATATTGCACAAATGTGACTGACTACAAGACATTACATTTGAGGAAGTCTCATTGGACTAGGTACCTTGGAACATACCTTAAGAAATTTGTTTCTTGTTTTTAAGGAACCAAAATTAACTGAGAAAAGTAAAGGAAAGAAAATTCTATAGTAGTTCAGTAGAATGTGCTAGTGTGAATATAAAATTGCATCAGACTGAGAAACAGTAAGAGTTAGTTATTAGGTTTATATTTCCTAAAACCCACTTCACCAATTAAATTAGTTTGCATAGTATGGTGCTCAATGCACCACCGGTGACATGTAGACTTTTCATAAATGTTTCAGACGCTGAAGTTAAAAAATCATTAGACTGTGTTTTGAGCTTATTAGTGAATATGTCATGGCTACCTTATTCTTTACCTCTTTTCTTCCTTCATTGTTTATTCATTAAGTGCCTAGTCCTCGATGTGTCTCAAAGCTCTAGTGTTGCATATCTGACCACTAAGAGACCCTTCTTAAACAAGCCATGATTCCGTAGGAGAAGCAAAAGTGTATTAAACTAGAATATAACGTGACAAATATTTAAAGCCAGTGCTAAGCAGAAAGAAGATAAGGTACAGAGAGCAAATGAAAGAAGAGATATGTTTTCTAGAGAGACACCTGTCTGATTATTGAAAGTAGAATAGAACTTTGTTAGAAAAAACGTGTCAGTTGCTTCCAGTACCAAGATTAAAAATTTCAAAGGCAAAGAGATGGGAAACAATTTGATGAATGTGGGAAAGTATGAGCAGCGTGTATTACATGAACACTAAGTAGAAGAAGCAACATAGAAAGATATAAGGCTTAAGAGCCGTGCAAAGGTCAGATTATTGAAGTTTTGTATAATAGCTCAAGAGTGTGACTCAAGCAATGAAGTACTAAGAGTTTTTTAGAAAAGGGAGATCCATGATAAGTAAGACTTTAAATGCTGACTTTTAGTGCTGTGTAGAGACTAGAGGTAGACAAACCAATTAGTAGGTATTAAAATTATCCAAGCAAAAGATGACAGGGACTTAAACCAAGCCACTAGCAATTTCATAGTCCAATAGGACATATTTGAGATATTGATAGTATAGATCTAATCATTCTCATTACTGATTAGGTTGTATGGGGTGATAGGGAATGGACAGTTATAGATGACTTCCAGGTGTTTATCGTTTACAGGAAGGGTCTGTCAGCCTTGACACCATCTTGGGCCAGATAATACTTTATAGTATGCGGTCATGTTGAGGTGCGGGATGGAGAGTCTAGCGCATTAAAGGATATTTAGTAGCGTCCATGACCTCTTTGTACTGGATACCAGTAGCATCCCATTGTGACAATCAAAAATGTCTCCAGACATTGACAAATACCCTGAGAAAGAAGGCAAAATTATTCCTGGTTGAAAACCCCTGGACTGAAACAGAAGGCAGAGGAAAAGATTGCATATATGAGAAAGAAGGAAAAAAATAATATTGCAGAATCCACTGAGGTAGGAGGCTCTGGGTTTCAGAACACAGAAAAATGTGCTTCCTTTATACAGAAGAGACATATATTCCTCTGACACTAAAATGAAAGAAAAAAGGCATTTAGGGCTGCTAGGAAATTTGCATTTGGGGACGGAACCCTGGTCAGAGAATCAAGGGATGACTTCTATTTCCTCTGTGAGTTAAGATGAGGTCTCTGATAAAAATGAACACACAGAGAGGTGAATAGGAGTAAGGAGTGGAAAGCATTCAGGATGATAAAGCTGAAATGAATGTGAGAGGAAAAGGCCAATAACTTTTTTAAAGTCTTGAGGAATGTAATTGAGTCCACAAATTTGGAAAGCATGAATTTGAATGAGTCCCAATTCCAACACATGACTGTTTTTCCCTTAGCCACATCTAGTCTCTTGGTTAAAGAAACCAAGAGGGCTACTTATATGATTGCTACAGCGTGGGATGTTTGTAAGTCAGTTGGGAAGATGGCATCGTAGAATAGCTTGGATCACAGACAAAGGCAAGTAAATCACACATAACTTCAGAGATTAGTGGATCTTTGGCAATATCTAGTTCAGATTTTCAAATTAGAGTTAATCAATGAAAAATCATTTAAAAAAATCTAATGATAGTGTTTCAATCATTTCCAGAAGTGATGTCTGTACATATGAGTGAGGGTATGTTTCATAATTTAAAAACCTTTTGTAAAGTCTCTTCTGTGTGCTGTATATCCATATTTTAACTACTTAAAAATAATATGCTTTTTTTCTTATTGATTTGTCAGATATCTTTACATATTAAAGAAATTAACTCTGTTATAAGTATTGCAAATATTTACCTCAGTTTTTTGTTTGTCTTCTAACTTTATCTGGAGTTTTATTTAAGAATTTAAAAATTATTATGTATCAAATACATAATTGTGTCCTCTTATAAAACCATAAGGAAGGAGGAAAAGTTATTCCTGTTTGAAAATCTCTGGGCCGAAATAGAATGCAAAGGAAAAGATTGAGTATATGAGTATAGAAGCTTTGTAACTTACTTAAAGTAGGTTTCCCTATACGGATATGATAAAATCATTCTCTATGTTTTCTTCTAAAATTTCATGGTTTTATTTTTTTATATGCTTACACTTGTGGGTCATCTGGAAATTTATTTTGGCCTAATAATTAAGGTATTGATGCAAGTAAGTTATTCTTAAGAGAGTATCAATTACCCAAACATAATTTATTGAATCCTATTTTCCCCATTGTTATGAAATAGTGCTTTTTCATAAAATAAATGCATGCAGTTATTTGTGTCTGTTTGTATACTCTCTATTTATTACATTGATCTGTTTGTTTATTTTTGGATACACATATATTTAAAAGCTCTATCAGTAATACATATGATGATAAAGAGTGATTGATTAGGTCTAACTCCTTTTGTGATGAAGCTCAGAGAATTTAAATGGTTTATCAGAGATCATCCAGGTGAGGAAATACCACTAGAACCGAAGACAGATGTGTCTGTGTTGGGTTACACTAATGCTTCACTAGCTTCTTATGCACTAATGAGTTATTCTGTTATATTGCCACTGACTAGATCTTGGATAAGTCAATCACTTGAGTGCATGTACCTTTAGTCATTATGATGACTAGATGAGAAAGTTCCACAGATGGCGGATGGGAAGAGAAAATTACTCAATAGTCATGAAAGTACTTGATTCTTCATATTCTGTTGCAACTGAGGACAAGGAATTGTCAGACCTTGCGTAATGGTGTTGATATTGGGCTGAGATGTGTGGCCCTAGAATTAGAATTTGCGATGTGCCCAAAGAAGAATACACAGATATTTAACATAAACTATGAAATAATTTTCAATGGTTTGTGTAAATGTATTTCTTTACAAGAAATATACACTGATGGAAAACTTTTGTGTGTGTGTGCCAGCATAAAAACAGAAAAAAAGAACATCTATTGATTAGTTGTATTTGTGCAGTTTTTATTCCAAAGTTATAACATCATTATGACTTTGCATTTTCTCAATTTAAAATGGATAGATACTGGACTACAAATTTTTTTGGAATTATTTTTAAAGTTTAGGAAAATAAGTGAATCATGCAGTTTTTAGAACCATCTCCAAAAGACAGAGGAACCAGTTACTTGATCATTTAAAAGTTTGTATATGATCAACAAAGCACCATGGAAGTCCTTGCATATATAAAATGCCAGTTACAAGTCAACTGTATCACTCGAAGTAGGAGAAGAAGTGGTTCAAATCCCATAAAACCCTAAACAAAGACATCGGCTGCTTTTCTGCCAACACATACAGATAGATATATGAGGTACTAGAAGAAAGATTGCATAGACTTTACCCTATGCATAGAGTTATTACTGCTAATATTTAAATTAAGTGCAGCTTGAATCAGCCTCACACAGTGGATTTTTTGGCAGATTTTTATTAAGTCCAGGTCTTCTTTGCTGTTTGTATTTAACACAAGGCAGAGACAAAAAAAAAATTGACTGCTTTGAAATTTTAACCAATTTAAGAATTTGATGCACTCTTATTTGTAAATTGCCTCAAAATAAGTGTTGAGCAAATAATTACATATTGGAGTTATTTGCTCAACAAATAACTGGAGTGAAACATATTCAACCATGAGACTCTTAGTTTAATTCTCTATAGGAGACTTAGGACTCAAATTAAATCCTAAAGTGACAGAAGTTAGATTTTCCTTATGGATTGTGAGTTGTCATGTAAGCATTACATTTTAATTTCAGATGCATCCTTCTTGGGGCAAAGAGGACACTTTGGGAAACTTACTGATTAAAAGTCTCAGAATTGGAACTTTGAGCTTCTGGAAAAATTTGAAAATTCTAGAATTCATGTCTAAGCCTGGAGCAGCTGAGTTATAAGTGAATTAGGATATAATTTATGGTGACTCTTATATAATTTAATGAAGCACTTAAAAGATTGATTTTTTTTTTCTTTCTTGGTGGATACTTGTCTAAATTAATTCTTACCAACTTGGAATCCAGTTTAGTGACACTGATACTGTGTCATTGTAGCCAATAGCAGAGTTCCAGAGTGTCATTAGTCATATATGTAAAATATGAACACAATCAGTCTCTGAACAAGAACAGCAACGTTTACTATGTCTCAGCTTATCATAGAGTAGTGATGTGGTCCAGATCTGAAACGAACCAGAATCTTTTTTTTTCCTCAGTCACCTAAAGTCTATGCCACTGTGGCTAAAACCATTGGCATATGTAGTAGCTGTCTACAGCAGTTCTCGGAATAAAAGAACACTCTTCTAGTTTCCCTTCTGTGTGATATTCTCTACACATATCAAAGACCCCAACCTCTTCCATATTCTCTGTCTTTCTTTATTAATACATGTCCTCTGGAAGGATCCAAGACCAGCTATTTTTAAGTTAACATGAAATTAATAAACCATTGCCTCCAGGTTAGTTGCATTTAAAGCCTTTTTGAAATTACAGATTGAAAGTATGTATTACCTCTTAAAAATCTTCAATACTCATATTGCACAGTTATCCTTATGATTGATTTTAAGATCAATGATTGATTTTAGAATTTATGATTGGTTTTGGGAGTTTTAAATAGTTTCTTGAAAACCTTATGACTATGTGTTTGTGATTTTGGTATATCAGATGCAAATATTAAATATAATTTTTTATATTTGAATTAATGCATTATACTACTCATATGTACATAAAAGAAAATCTTTCGTTTATAAGCTAAATATTTCCTCAGAACAATTCCACATAGTGGCAAGCAAGAGATATCGTTAACAGCCTTTTTTTTTTTTTTAGATGAAAATTTTGAAGCCCACATCCAGATGATTCCTGGAGTAGAATATAGTATTCCTAATGGAGTTTATTCCTCATTCTGCCTAAGAGTTGTTAGACAAACAATTCTAAGGAAAAAACTGCAACTTCCATTAAAAATTATTTTCTTTTCTACCTATTTGTTGAGCAAATGTCCAGTCAGCAAACTAAGGTATAAAGCTATGGCAAATATTGTTACAAAAATTCAACTGTTGAAACTTTCACTTTCTCACGTGCCCACAGAATTTCAGGGGCAGCCACAGAATGATGAATGTTGCAATGCTATGCCAGATGTATAGACTCATGTTGAAATCTTGGTCAACAACTTAGAAAAAGATAGGGAGATATAATGAAATCACGAATTATGAGTAAGGTCCAAGGCCATGGTTACAGAATAATTTCAGATTGGGTATACCAGTTAGTAGAGGGGAGGGAGGGACTATAAAAAGTAATTTTAAGTAGAAAGAATAGTGTTAGCAAAGCCACAGGGATGATCAGAGAAGGATGAGCCTGGAGCCCAACAGGGTACAAGGAGTGTTTAGTTGATAAGATACACTGCAAGATATTATGAAGAGCTTTAGATGTCATACAAGAAATTTGGACTATGTGCTGTAGGAAAAGATACCTTGTGATCAAAATTATAGTTTGATGGCATATAAAGTAGATGTGATTAAGAGAGCGATGGATTATACAGAAAGAGAAAAGATGTGGGTTTGAATAAAAGCAGAGGTAGTGGGGATGGCATGCAGGAGGCACATCTAAGAAGAAGTTGATATACTTGACTAAGTTTAGTAAAAAATTGAATGTGGGCATGGCAGCAGAAGGAGAAATAACAAGGACCAAGGATAACTTCTATTTCTAGTTCAGAAGTCCCCGGGGATTTAGAAATGCCATTAACTGGTCTCTAAATATCTGAGGAAAAGCAGCTCTGGAAAATTGAGGGGGTGTTGAGAAGAGTGATGCATTCATTGGTTTTGGACATATTGACGGTGCAGTTTCAATGAACCATCTAGTTTAAGCTGAAAGTGAATACTACACGTCTGGAGTTAAGGCTAGAGGCAGAATTTATAAATACAGAGTTGCAGGCTTATTAGGGTCCATTAGGATCTCTCTCAGATAAGAGTTGAAATGATGAGAAGACAACTTAGATCAAGAGGTAAAAAAGAGAACCAAAGAAAAGTGGTGTCAGAAACCAAAAGAAGGTCATTTGAAGGAGGAGAAAATGGCCATCAAATTCAGTCATCAAACTTTACGTGGGTGAGCACCGAAGAGAGATTATTAGGTTTGGTAATGTAAAAGGTGTTTGATAATCCCAGCTGAATTTCCAAGTATTATCTTAATATTTGTTTTATCTCTAGTTACATCTGTGTTTTTATTCTAATTATTTCTTAATCTGTCTTATTCGGATTTAGTCTATTTAGTTCTTTATAGAAAACCAAGATTCAATTCTATTATTTACATATTTTATTTCATTGTATTCTGTATTTCTCTTTACTGTCCCACCTTTTATTTGCTTATTCCATTACTGATTGTCTAACTTTTTGAGTTGAACCTTATTTGTTTTCAATATATTTTGCTTTCTGACATGTGAACACACACACATTCAAAACTGTAAATTTTCTTCTAAATGTTGATTCAGTTGTTGCACATAAATTTTAATATGTGCTGGTCTCATTGTCTTTCAGCTTTGTGTTTCTTATAATTTACACTGCACTGCCTTTTTAACTCAAGGGTAATTTAATAGTCTGTTTTTTTTTCCTTTGTAAATATCTGAGACTATTTTAGTTATACTTTTGTTATTTATTTCTAATTTTGTAGCATTACACTTTGCATCATAGGTTGCCTGATGTTGATTCTTTGGAATTTTTAAAGACACACTTTGTGACCTATTATAAATTTGCTTTTTATAGCTCCAAAGAATGTATTTCATGTCCTTGTTAAATGTAGAGCTGTATATATGAATATCAATCTAAGCTATTTGTATTGTTCAGCTTTTTCATAGCTTTGCCCATGAAGGATCAGCATGGTGAAAAATGAGTCAAATTCCAAATTGTGAAATTTAGTTAAAATTAGTTATTAGTTACTGAGTACTTCTTGTTTGATAGGCACTAAGCTAATTCCCTAGAAGTTATTAAGTCATTTCATCCTCAAAACCACCCTCTGAGATCAGCATTAGTCAGTGGTAGATTGTGGCAACCAAAATAACAAATTCAACTCAGTATGCCTTAGATGGGGACCAATATCTAAAATTAGGTAGATAAGAGTCTGGCATTACTTTATAAAAACCAGTTCTCATCGTGTCTGGACAGCTGTGATGACTAAGTTGTACAGATATTGAGGATCACACTGGGCTCATTCAAAGGAAAACGAACAGGTCTGGAAGCCAGCCTGTCCTAGGCTTCCATTTGTTGAATTGTTATGCTGAAATCAGAATACACTAATTTCCATGTTTTCAGAGCAGAACTAAGAAAAGGGAAGAATATTATGACTCATTATAAGGACTTTTTTTTTTTTCAGTAATTAGCATGATCTAGCCATAGAATGATTTACCTGTACAACAAGGGACCTATGTCCTTCCAGAGTCCTGCAGATGCAGCCAGATGTTACAGGAAAGTTGTCAGGATTCTTACAGTGAGTTGACTTTGAGCTGAATAATGTCTCAGATTTTTTTTTTTAACTCGCAGACTCTGTTTCTGTGCATTTCTGACAATAGGGAAAGGTGGCAGTGATGTGAGGAAGCTGGTGATGAAAGGAAGTTCAAAAGACCATCTTCATTTCATGGTTCTGCAAGGTCCTTCAATAATCCATCAGCAAGTCAGATGAATTAGTGAGATAATTTTCATAACTATCTGATTTCATATATGGACATAATCTTAGCAAGGCCTGAGCTGGGAGCTAACTTAATAGAACCAGTTCAGAGTAGATTTCAGGCTATGAAACCAGACCGACTTGGTTCAAACTAGTAGGTGTCTCTGCTATATATTAGTTGTGAAAACTAAGGACGGTTATTTATCTTCTCTATGCTTCGGTTCCCTTATTTGTAAGATGAGAATGATAATAGTATGTCATAGGGTTGTTGTGAAGATTGAGTCATTCAGGTAAAGAACACTGTGCTTTGTATACATAATAAATATTACTATCCAAATGTATGCTGAAAAAGAAAACAAAAACGTGTAACTCCTTACAGCTAACATAGACTCAGCATCATATCGGTATTTTCATTCACTTTGATATATTAGTTAATCTCTAAGTGGGTTTACCAGTTACATTCAAACACAAGAGAAAACATTAATCTCTGCTGTCTTCCTTCTTTCCTCACTTGAAGAAATGCTTGAAAATTTTTTACATGTACATGCCATGAAAAGCACATTTTGAACTTAGATTAACATACCATGCTCCAGTGCACCTGCAAAAAATTTTTACCAGACAATTTCTCTCCATTTACGTGGCCTTGGCCTAATTCAAAGTTTTCAAAAAGAGAAGTGTTTGAGGCAGGAGGAAGAATGAAGAGAGAGTAAAAAGAGAACACTGCTCTCTTCCTTTCCTTGCCATCCATGCCTGAGTCAGATCTGAGGTGAATTGTGTGTGTGGCGAGGGCGGGAGGGGAATCTGGGGGGAGTAGAATCAGGGAGAGAGAATTTTCTAGATTTGATACAAGACTATGAGCCTAAACATTTACATAACTAAAAACGAGACAATTCTTTACTATACGAAAGGACATAAATCCCTCTTTCAGATTATTTTCTAAGGCCCAGAAAAGGAAATCCTTCAGATTGAAAGTAAAAGGCAGCAGGAAGGAAGAGTATATGTTTTGTCCTCTGCAATCCCATCCCAAATGCAAAGCTTATCATTTGGTTGCTGTTTTAGCTAGGCATAGAATTCATAGAATTCATGAAATCTTTTCTTGACATTAAAATGAACAAACATAAACCAAAAAATTGCTCTTACTCAACATTTTGTGGCTTGCTCTGTTGTCAATTTATGATCTTTTTCTGTCATTCACCTCAAGAGAAGTAAGATACATGCACGTTCTCAGAAGATTATTTCTATGATGATTCTATAAACTACCAGCAGTAATTGAAGACACAGAATTTGAGTTAGAGATGACATTTTCCCTACCTTTATTTTAAAAACTCCCTACTTCTTGGCTGAGGAAGAGAAATAGGCAAAGAATTATGGTCGGCGATGAAAGTTAAGTGAGGCCACATCTGATTCTCATGGGATATTTTTGAAGAACATTTTATCCTTAGAAAAATATTGTTCTTGTTTCATTGCCAAGGTCAGTAATAAGAGACAGTCCTCTAGGTATAAACTAACTATTTTAAATGAGACCTGGCAAGTAATATATTCAATCTATGCTCTTTAACTTAAAAATATTTGCATCATTTCTCATTCACGGTAAGTTAAAATATATTTTACCACACTTCCTCATTTTTCCCTATTCCTTTTTGTTTTAGAAGAAGACAGTAGATACATTTCCTCTCCAGAACCTGCTTTGTACATGGCTCTGAGAAGCAGGTTTCCCCATCAATTGTCTAAATCATAGATGGAAGAGTGGGAGGACTTGAAATGATACTCCAGCAAAGAAAAAATAACATTTTCAATGATACTCCAGCAAAGAAAAAATAACTTGAAATGATACTCCAGCAAAGAAAAAAAAAAAGAGGCAAATAAGTTAAAAAGAACTGCAGAACGATCATTTGAAAAGAGAGTCACAAAAGGATGCAAATTATTGGTGTGGAGATTGAAAGTAGACATTTTGCAACTTGCATAGTGACTAGCCTGAGTGGCAAAAAAAATTTTATGTCAGCTTTGGGAAGTCTCTGAAGCCAGGTTTCCTATGTCCTTTTTTATTATTTATTTATTTATTTTTTAACAAGAGAAAAACAAAACATTTATTAACATGTTTACTTCATGAATACATGGGAGATACCCAAGGTAAACGAGTAACTCAAAGAAGTATCTTAGGACTTCAACTTATATATCATCTTTGACAAAGAACAATAAATTTGTAGAGAAATGACAAGACATCTGAAAGCAATGCTTAAGCTTCCAAGGGTAATAGACTGTGAGAAGATGAATATATGGGAGGAAAATAATGAGATAATGTTTGTTTGCAGATTCCTCTGATGCCGTCTCTGGGCCAATAAGAGTCTTTATCCAGTAAAAGGAGAATTTATATTCTGTCTTTAGGCAGAAAAGGGGAAGAGTAGAAAGAACCTTGAACAGATTTATTGAATGTATCATCCCTTTGATCCCACCCACTCTCCACTATGCTTCGGTGCAGAAGAGAATGGCCACAACTAGCAAGATGATAATTCTTGATATTGCAGTATGTGTCAAGGCCATTTTATGACTCAAATTGCATAACCGTAAAATAAACATCCATACTTACTATGAGGATTAAATGATGTAACTTCTGAACTGTGCCTCAATAAATGTCATTTCCCTTTTAACTTCCTTGATATCTGCTTAGCTTGTTTTTGGAATAAGATTGTCTCTACCAGTTCCACCTCTTTCCCTCTCTGTTATGCATAAGCCACCCTATTATTGCTGAGACATTGGGCAGCTTTCAACCATGTAATTCCAGAAGAAACATTAGATGATGTAAAACTGCATAAAGTGAAGGTGTGCATAGGTGTGAGTTTGCACAGGGTGGGAATGGTCAGAGCTGGAATGAAACTGTTTTTACTTGCATGTTAGAGCTCAGCCTGTGTTGGGACCAGCTGTCTCTATTCTCTCAAGATGAGAATCATCATCATCTCTAGGGTTTCTCTCACTTGTGTTTCTTTAGGGCAACTGACTTCTATGGAAATGTTTTTCCACTTAAGCTGTAAGTGAACAGAAGTGTTCTTCTGTTTGCATCAGTGCCCCACTGAATTGCATATCCCTTTCTGATTGTGGCTGGGCATGAGCCAGTTCTATGAGAAAACCAAGGAAAGACTCCTGATGTTCAGCTAATTCAATGGATTCAGGCTGATTCTACCCTGGTACTAGCTGGGAGTTGCTATGGGTTGAATGTGTCTCCCAGAAGATATGCTGAAATCCTACCCTGTGGTACTGCTGAATGTGAATTTATTTGAGAACAAGGTTTTTGCAGATGTAATTAGTTAAATTAAGATGATGATATACTGAACTAGTGTGGGCTCATAATACAATATGACTGGTGCCTTTATAAGAAGAAGGAAATCTGGACACAAAGAGAAAACTCCACATAAAAAAGGAGATAGATTGGAGTTATGCTGCCACAAGATAAGAAATATCTGGAGCCATTAGAAGCTAGAAAGACACAAGGAAGGATCCTCCCCCAGAAGCTTCAGAGAGAACATGGCCAACACCTTGATTTCAGACTTCCAGTTTCCACAACAGTGGCAAAATAGATTTTTGTTGTTTTAAGCCACCCAGTTTGTGGTCCTACATTACAACAGCCATAGAAAAATAATAATGGGGGTGTTGTAAATGAATTTAAGTTAAAGAAGGAGGAGGAGGAGGAGGAGGAGGAGGAGAAGAAGAAGAAGAAGAAGAAGAAGAAGAAGAAGAAGAAGAAGAAGAAGAAGAAGAAGAAGAAGAAGAAGAAGAAGAAGAAGAAGAAGAAGAAACTAATAAACTTTTTCAAATCTGCATTTTTCAAGGACCCAAGAATCCAAGCAAGATGACTGCTTTTTTTCATGGTTTCAGATATCCCTCTTGGAAAAGAGAGAACAGAAGAGGAGGTGGAATGACTGTGTGCCTCCTGCCCAGCTGCTGTCTGCCTGGGCAAATGTGGAGGCCGGTCACCCTTGAGGCTGCTCTCAGCAAGGGGCTCTTGTCTATCGGTGGAACTAGATGTTATTAAATGTATGAAATACATTTCCAGACATTAATTACATCTAGTAAAAGGTAATCCCATAATATTTCCTTTGAAGCTTTAATTACTCAAGCATAGTGGCCCTCTATGATTCAAGATGAATTAAACCTCATATAATTATTACATTCAACCCATTAGGTTACATAATAAGTCACCATTAAATGAAAGTTCACATTAAAAAGATCATATACGAGAGTCTCTTAATCAAAAGAAAAGAACCATCAATAAGTTAACATTTCTGAAGTGGATATTCACAATTACAATATTTCAAGAGACTACATTGGTTTTCTTGCCCTAAATGGTTCTACTGGCTCTTCACACAACACAGAGCAATGGTATGTTCCTGGATGATCCTGGTCACAAAAAGCAGAGACCCATTTTCAACTCTGCTTATGGAATTCTTTCTATAGAGATCTAAAGGAGGCCTGGGTTAAGGCTACTTTTTAGACAACATTATTATTTAAATAATGTCCTTAGTGGCAAAGACTTTCTACTAAATAATAAAAGCACAAAATTGTCTGGGGTTGCATAAAAAGTCTACTTTCCTTAATCTCTGCAGATGCACATATTTTCAGTTTTAATATAAGGGAGCACCTTACAAATATTTACCCAAAAAGTAAATTACTGTTACTCTTGGGAACATTATGTGATATTTTCTTTTGGAGTTGGTTCACTAATGTCCACCCTTACCCTGAATAATATTTGCTTCTCTGTGCTGTGCCCCAGGTCAAGAATTATAGGCAAATAGCTTGGATCAAGAGTAGTTTCCTCCATCAAGGAGTTATTGGCCATTTGGGAAGATAAGAAACAAACACAACTATCTAACTATCTAAATAGCACATTAAATTGGTATCTGGACTCTATAGTCACTGATAATTTAGACACATCCAAACTTTCTTGAAGAACCAGTGAGGCAAGTTGGGGATCTGAAAACAGACTGGTTGAGTCGGAGAGTGACCTACTGGGATTAAATATTCTGGTAATGTAAGAACAGGTTCTCCTCCTATTCACAGTCACTCTGTTCTATGACCTGACCACAAGTGTGTTGCGCATTAATGCAAAAGTGTAATTATTTCAGGTAACCATAGTAATTTGTGGAATAAAATGGTGTTAGGCCTGGAGTTCTAGGTACAACTACAGCCACAACTGCACCATCAAAAGGTGACAGCAAGAAGGTTGCATGAACATTCCTAATTTCAAGAGGTGAGATAGTATAATCCTCACATGTACAGGAAGCAGGACAGAGCTAGGCACTGGTGACAGATGGGAATGTCTACCACCCAGAGTAAGCACAGTTATTTCACCGTCTGTGTCCAGTTATGCTAACATGTTGAGTTTCTGTTCACTGTTATTTCGAGAGCATCATATCATGGGGATTTATTTACTTATCTGCCAGATTATTTCTGATGGTGTGATGCTCATTATTCTGAAAAATTATTTCCAAGAAACTTTGAGGTCTAATGTAACTGTATCATATTGAAGAGAGAATTTTCATTAACTTCTGCCAAGCACCTTTAGACACTACTAGTCTGAAAGTAAATAAAAATTAAAGCTTAAGAAGCTGCAAATGTGGGCTATGAGTCTGCACAAAGGATGATTATTTTTTAGTTTAGAGAATCCCTGGGTGTACATCCCCTGACTCCCAGATTAAACTGGAAGAGGATGCAAACTAATTCTCTCTGTGAATGGTCCTTGGGCTGTGTTCCCTTCCTCCCCCAAAACTACCAAAACTGGATCTTAGCTTGGTAGCTGTTTCTTCTGATGTATAAATGCCCTCAGGACAAAAACAGTTTGGTGTGCTAGGTTTACCCCTCTGGAATATTGCTTTTGTTCAAATTTTGGTCCCATAATTCTTCACTATCTTTTCAGTGGTATAAAAAATATTAACTCTCAGTCGTCTCTATATCTTGGCCACCGTGAATAATGCTGCAATGAACATTGGGGTGCATATATCTTTACAGATAAATGTTTTCAAATTTTGGGGGTATATACCAGAAGAGGAATTGCTGGGTCATATGGTAGATAGATGATTAGATAAAGAAGATGTAGTATATATATGCAATGGAATATTACTCAGCCATAAGAAAAGATGAAATACTGCCATTTGCGACAACATGGTTAGATCTTGAGATAATCATGCTAAGCGAAAAAAGACAGAAAAAGTTGAGAACCATATGATTTCACTCATGTGTGGGATATAAAACTGAAAGTGAAAAACAAAAAAGACAAATGAACAGAAACTCATGGACACAGACAATAATTTAGCGGTTACCAGAGGGAACGGGTGAGAGGGAGAGGCAGATAAAGGTAAAGGAGGTCAAATATATGGTGATGGAAAGAAATTTAACTTTGGGTGGTGAATACGCAATGCAATATACAGATGACATATTATTGAATTGTACACTTGAAACCTATATAATTCTATTAGCCAATGTCATCCCAATAAATTTAATAAAATATTAACATATTTTATTGATTTATAAAAGTTGCCTTCAATGAGAAAGAAAGCGAGTTAGATTCTTTCACTTGTCATAAAGAAGAAACTCCTAAATTGGGATTTTTCAGTCTTAGCACTATTGACATTATGGAGTAGATAATTCTTTGTTGGAGGACACTGTCCTGTGCATTGTAAGATGCTTAGCGATATCCATAACTTCTACCAACTAAATGCCAGTAGCAAACCTCCCTTCTCTGCATTAGTCATGACAATAAAAAAATGCCTCCAGATCTTGTCAAGTATCCCCTAGGGAGCAAAATTGTCCTTAGCTAAGGACCACTGACCTAGATAATTAATATTTTAAAATAAAGTTTTCTGAAAATATTTGCAGTGTATTATGAATTAAGAATAATTATATTTTGTGCATTTGCTTCTGATTTCAGCTTTATGATATTGAAGAAGTGGGCCTTGAAAATCCAATGGGAAATTGCTGAACAATGTCATTTATAGAAAGAACATTAACTTTAGAGCCAGACAGAATTGGATTCTAAACCTGCCTCAACTATTTACTGTGACAGACTACTAATTGCATGGCCTCAGGCAAGTTACTTAACCTCTTTACCCTTATTTCTACTTCTGTAAATTATGATTCCCAAAGGGTTGTTTGTAAGTAATTTCCTTCTCATTTGGTTCAATTATTCAATCAGAGCATGTAGAACATGCAATGTTAACTTCTTTTTTCTTTGTCAGATACTTCCTAAAGTATAGGCTTTTTCACCAAAGGCTTTATTATTAAATTAGTGGTGGGGGAGGGGACATTGAATTAAGTATGTTAGTCCACAAAATATTTTATTTAAAACTTGAATTCTTAAATAGTCTTCAAGGTAAGACTCAGTTTCAATCTTATTTTAAAAATTATTTATGGATCGGGGAAAAAAGGCAGACAAATTTTATATAAGGCTAAAAATCTCGTTTCAAAAATTTGTACTTTTTTTTGAGGTGTGTTTTTATGTTATTGTGTACAGATTGAAGAGGTGGGAAATAACAATTTCGGTGTAAGACAAGTAAAAAACACAATTTTTTATTAGTTCTCATATCAACTTGAATCAGAGAAGTCAACAACATCTTGACGATACTACAAAGAAAATGGATTGAGTACCATTTGCCAGGCACCATAGTAAGTGGTTTTTATTTGTCATATCATTTTATTTTCACAAGACACATATGAGGTAAGTGCTATCCCATTTTTCAGATTTAGGAATCTCAGGTATATTGAAGTTATCTGTCCACATTCATACAGCTAGAAACAAATAATCCCATTCTGGCTCAGTTCATATCCAGTGCCCTTAAAGAAGACATCATCTTGTCTCTGATAACCAAATGCAAGAGGAGAAATAAAGATGCATGGACACTAAAGCATAGTGTCCTATTGGAGGAAGCATGAACTTCATGAAATATAATGGGAAGGGTTTTTGAGGAAATGCAGAGGTTCAAGATATGAAAAATTTCAGACAGGATAAACAAGGGAAAAGAGATGGAGGGTGTGACCAGAGACATGGGTTTATAGAAAACTCCTAACTTATCAGATTAAAGGAAACATCTTTATTTTTAGTTAAACAGAAAGTCCCAGGACATCTATTCAATTTTCTGTGTTTAAATATGGGATTATAAATGATTCTCTCCTGCCCACCAAGAGTTTACTTATGGACAATGAACCTCCCTTTGATACAGAGACAAGCTTCTTAATCATTAGATAATTCTAGCATTTAGACATTTTTAGAACCAGAGAATTATATTTTAAAGCTTCTGCTGAGCACAGTAGTGCTTGATGGGCATTTTGTCTCAGTGAGATCTTGGCCTGTAGACCTTGGAGAGAAAAGACTTTTGAGATTTTCAGGTGGATTTTCTTAGCATGGCAGAAGAAGTAATGAACACTGTTATGCAGAGCCTTTAAAGAGCACACTTCAGCAACAACTGCTTAGCAAGACCTAACACTTCAGATAGTATCGGTCAAGTGAAGATTAAGTATATCCTAAGCCACTTCAGAGTTCATCTTCCATGTAAGGATCAGATCTGCGCTCTCTCTCTGTATATAGCAGGCACTTTCTCCCAAGAATGATGAAAAAGTGGTAATGGGCATGGAAAATTGTGAGCATTTGTTTAGTTAGCATAATTTTTTCTCTTGGTAGCTATATATTTTTAAATAATTCCGTTCCCTATTCACTACCTGGTATTAAATGTATTTTAACCTCCTCTTGCATTTGGTTAAATGGATATGTGGGCTTCCAATAGGGGCTTAATTTATAGTTTATAAATGGGTAAAGGAGTTTTTGAAGAGAAGCCAGAATTGATATTTTGATGTGATATTTCCCTAATTTTAGTTATTTGCAACTACTTCCAATATTTGTAAATACAACATAGTTGACACACAGTCATTCTGTGATCTGAGGTTCGAGGGCTGCCAGGGTAACACTTCTAAAGGCAAACAGAAATTAACAAGATTGAGTTGACCTAGGCATTCTGTCTGAATATTCCACAATGGAAAGAGAAGAAAGAATGAGATTTGGAGCCATGCTGTTTTGGAAATTAATGGTTGTGTGTAGGGGGGCCAATACTTAATGCTTATTCTCTATTTTATTATTAAAAAAATAGGGCAATGGAACCTGTGTCAGTGGGCTGTTATGAGGAATGAATAAACCAGATCACAATATGCTAAATGAGTGAGCATCAGCTCAACATACATTTCAGTTCTTCAATAGGTTCCAGAGATGACCAGTCTATTCAGAGAGTGATCAGACCTTGTTTTGGAGACTCAAGTAATTAAGCACCTACAGAAGTTCAATGTAAAGAGGAAGAAAGGACTAGACAGAAAAGTAATGTGAGTGAAAAGTTGGGAGTAGTTAAGTACTGATTTCTGAATGAAAAGTCAGCTCTACCTGAATTCAAAGCTGTATTTGTATACCTGTTGTCTGTTGGCCTTAGGGATCCCAACTTAATTGTTGCCTTACTTATGGTCATTTTTGGGGTTTTGGGGTTTGATGACTGGCTCTTCAGAACCTCCACTTGTCACATCCTTTGTGCTGGCAGTAGCCTCAAGCTCTCCCCAACCCCAGAGCAGTACTCAATTCTTTACCCTTCTCTGCATCTCTGTTTCTATAGGTGCTGAAAATGAGGATGCAGAAAAAAGCATCATCTAGATTCTGCTGAACTTGAGTGGCAATGAAACTTGAGGAAGCTGGGGCCTATTATCAATGGGTTCCCTTCCTCTGTCTGGTCTTTGTGTGGTTGTTTTGACAATCAACAAGAACCCAATGCCTGTCTTTGTTCTTAGTTTTCTATCAAATGTGAAGGATCATGATGGGAAAGTACCTTTTGAGCAAAACTTAATCTAAAAGAGTTGCGATGAGACATTTTTTCAAGCCAGGTTATAAGGCTAGAAACAGTAACTTGGAAGTGAAAAATGAAATGAAATGTGAATGATGCTTTTTAAATGAGTGCATTGGTTTCATGAGACATCAATACTCCAAGATAACATAAAAGTATAAATTTTAAGTACATATTTTAAGAGAATAAGGTGAGCATATACTATACATATACACACCTACACATTTTACTGCCAAATTATGAAATTCATGCACGCTATAGCATATACAGAAAGTCCATACATTACTTGGCAAAAAACCAATCTCAATTATAGGTGCTGTGTGGAATCCAAATCTATTTCAGGAAGGGAAACAGATGGCAACAGAAAATCACTCAACTGTACATCTAATAGGTATCAAAGTTCAATTTGCTGCAAAGCATGCAGATAGTTTGCCACTTGAAAAGCCAAGTTTAAGATAAATCTGAAAGTAAAATAACCCTTAAATTTGAAATGTTTTAAGGAGTTGTCCTGATGTGCTAAGTTTAGTCATTGATTGTACTTAATTTTAATTCATCCTGTGCTAAACTTCCTCCAGAACTTCCCTGAGCTATCTATTTTAATGATTCTTTCATACTATTGTATTTAAATATTTGCTGGGCCTTGTTAGGCTAACAAGTGTCCATTGGTGCACAGAATTTCAAATGAATTTCACTTTGTTAATTTCTAGTTTCCTGTACTTTAGCTCCAGCATGTTCTTAGCTGAGGTTCTGTCAGTTACAGTGGTTGGATATTGGGATATAGTCAGGATCACTGCTTACTCTAAAAAACTCTCTCAGTGACTCTCCAAGAACACATTACTATTGTGAACCAAAGATGAGAACTCTTTCAGCAGTCATTTGAGATAAGTATTTTGTTAGCAATAAAATTCTTATGTACAGAATCAACTGGACAAACATTGAAAAGATGTTTTTATTATGTAATGAGGGCATTGACTTTTATTTCTGTATCATACCTCATCTAATCATCTGGGAAGAGGTGTGAGAATAATTTAATAATACATATTATGGGGGAATTTGGAAACCTGATGTTTCTAATTACAAGACCCTTAAGATAGAAAAAAAAGCAATTTTATTTCTGGAAACTATCTGCATTTTTATATGTCTATAAGTCATAATTTTAAGAAGTAAAGTCTGGCGTGAACTCGAACTTGTACATTTAAGTTAAAAAATCTTAACTAATGATACATTGCAGAAGATAAGACTCCCATCTTTCTCTTCCAAAATATATACACACTCCTCTCCCTACTCCTTTGGATGGCTTGTCCCATTTCAAGACAAAGTTGAAATATTTCAACCTAAGATAACAAAGTCTCATTCAAGATTTTCCTAGCACAACTTGGGAAAATGCCAAGCATAGCAGCCTGTTGTTCTCAACAGGTACAACTCCACCAGTTCCTTAAGGGAGAGAAAAATTTACATGACATTCCATGGGGCAATGGAGCAAATGCCTTGTTGAGTTACGATCATTGAATTATATTTCTTGGCACATTCTGTTTATGTATTTTATAGAATGGCTTAAAAAAGATGCTGGGCCTGAAAATGAAATACAAATCTTAGTAGTAAGGCTTCTATGTGGTCAATCAACACTGTAAGAGATTAGAGGATTGTTAGAATTTACCCCAGAATGAATTATTTTCCTTGAGCTCTTACTAGAACCCCAGATAAACACAGAAGTGAATTGTGCATGCACATAATACTGCTTGGCCTTTTCTTTTTGCAGCTAACAGGCTGTGGGCTGTGTCAGCAGTCAAGACCTGTTCCTCAAGGATATCTCCTATGTGTGTCTTCATTATGTCACTGTCAGACTCCACAGCTCATCCTAGGATGTGAGCTAGTTATTTCTGAAGCGGTCGAACGAAGTTTTAGTCTGTATGTCATTAGCGGGCAGAGAATCAGAGCTTCTCCAGGGATGTAGTCTCAAACACTGGTCAAGTAAGCCTCAACTTATCTGAGGTTTTTAAGGGAAAAATCACATTTAGAAAATCAGCATTGCTCTCCCTTTTTATAACTTCCCTAGTCTTAAGAAAGCAGAAAACTTGGGGAAAACATCAGTTTCGTCCTAGTAGATGGTATGTATATTTAAAACGGAGGAGATATGCTTAAGGGGAAAAAATGTTGTGGGTTTTTTTTTTTTTTGGTATTACTACTAGACATCTAGGCAGTTTGTAGGCAGCCATGCTGGGCAGATGGGAATCTAGGCTATTAAGAAATATCTGCTGAGAAACACACTTCACAGTTGCTCATTAAACTAATATGGATTATTTATAATGTTTTTTTTATAATGTATTAAATATTATTTTGCACAGACGGTGCCCAAGCACAAGTCCATCATCATAATTATATGCAATTATCTGGGAGAAACACTTTTTAAAGTAAGCAATCATCCCTAGGAACTATTTTAAGATAACTAAGTGAATGTATATCTATGAACACTCGAACCGTGGGTCGAAATATTTAGAATTATTATTAAAGCAACCACAAAATATGAGTTAATTCTAAGAGAAATTATAAAAAATAAAAATTATAGACACTGGTGGGTAAGAACAGTATTTGGTGTTATGTTCAATACATGGGACTTGGCTGAAGGGAATATTGGCATCTGCTACATTTTGCTATTCAGAGGTTGACTTGCCCCATCTCCATCAGACTCATGACCTTATAATCCTTGAAGCAATGCACATCAAAAGATATGTTATTGCTGTCCAAGTGACCTTAAAGACATGTATAGATGGACTCACAATTCCTGATTGCTTAGACAAGTATATGAGGTTACTCCCTCTCCATTAACAAAAGCAAAATTCTAGGAGTATGGAGAACAGTAGAATGGGTTTTAGCTAATGACAAAACTTGTTAAACTTCCCCATGTGACACCTCAGTCTTTACCTAGCTAAAGCCTGGATTCAGTAATTTGTGGCTAGGCCCTCTTCTTTCACTGTTTAGTATCCTACACAATTGGGTTAGGCATATTTTATACTTGTCAAATCACCATAGATGTCTCCTGAACCTTAAATAAGTGGCTAGCATTCAAATCACCATAGATGTCTCCTGAACCTTAAATAAGTGGCTAGCATTCAAATCACCATAGATGTCACCTGAACCTTAGATAAGTGGCTGGCATTAATCAGTCCAACTGATGAAATGTTACCATAAAAAATAATAAAAGCAGAAAGAAGTCATAAAGGTAAAATTTTTTTTGCATTAAAGTCATAATCTAGTTTCGTGGTATACATACAATTTGCATAGAAAAAATATGACCTGACTAAAATTTCGTGATCCTGATTATGCCATAAATATGAGATTATGTTGTCTGTGTTTGGAAACTTTGCTTTGGAGATGGATGACCCCACCTGGATTCAATGCACATAAGAAGGTAACTGAAGAATTTTGTAAAGAGACTTGGTTTAGGGGTCTAACAGATCTGGTTTGAAAAATTATTTCTTTCACTAACTTGCATTGTAGCCTTAGGAATGTCATTTCATCAATTAACCTGTTTCTTCACTATAAATTCGTTTTCTCGTTTTCTTCATTTAATAATTTTAACTTGAAGAATTGATGTTAGTATTAAAGAGTTGGCATATGTAAACACTTGGCACACAATTAACTCTCTGAGGGCCAGTCATGTGCACTAGCTAAGAGCATAGATTCTAGAGCAGAAATGGCTAGGTGTAGATCCCGGGTCTACCTCTTATTATCTCTGACCTTAGACATGTTACTTAACCTCTCAGTGCTGTAGTTTGCTCTCCTGTGAAAGAGAAATAATGGTAATATTATTATAACAGAGTTGTTATGATGATTAAATGAGTTACTACATGTGAAGTGCTTAGAATAGTATTTGGAATGCAGCAAGTAAATGGTGCTTACTCAATAGTAATGACAAATATCACTATAAATAAGCATTAAAATTCAATTTCTTCTCTTCTTGTACTTGATGATGATGACTTTGCAGTTCTGGGCTCTTGCTTTGCCTCTAGTTACATCTATTCACCTGTACTGCAGAATACCAGCTCAAGAAGGATACAGTGGTCTAGTGAAGGCAAGAGTCCACTAGGTCCTCTTGAAGCCCCATAGTGTACTCTAGAGCCCCTTGCACCATGAACTTGAAGCCCCATAGTGTCTCTAGAGCCCCTTGCACCATGAACTTGAAGCCCCATAGTGTACTCTAGAGCCCCTTGCACCATGAACTTGAGCTGTTGTACACCTTAAAGATCAACAGTGTGCTGAGGAAACATAATTGTGATGTTAATTGATGATTGTGATAGTTAATTTTATGTGTCAAGTGAACTGGGCCATGGTGTGCCTAGATATTTGGTCAAACTTTTTTTAGCTGTGTCTGTGAGTGTTGTTACTGGGTGAGATTAATATTTAAATTTATACTGTAAAGCAGATTGCCCTCTCTGGTGTGTGTAGGCTTCATCCAATCTGTGAACGGTCTGAATAGAACAAAAGTATTCCGAGTAAGAGAGAATTAATTCCTCCTGTTTGACTGCCTTTGAACTGGGACATCAGGTTTTTCTTGGCTTTGGACTC
>NW_011888789.1:2652126-2655064 GCF_000151845.1 Pteropus vampyrus | reverse complement strand
TTGGTTCTGAGTCTCTGGAGAACCATTACTAATACAGAAGTGAACAGTTCCATTTAATTTAAAATTTTTCCAGTTTAATTTTTTTCTCGCCTGTGGAGTTAGTCTTTCTAACAAGGATTTTATCTGACACACACACAAAAATGAACATCTAACACCACTCATTCATTTATTAAAAAAAACTGTATTTATGGTCTATTATGTACCAGGCACTATGCTAGTCTCAAGTTTATAATAGGAAAAAAATGATTCTTTCCCTTATGGAAATTATAGTCTGGTAGTAGAGAGAAGCAATGTAGAAGTAAACATGCAAAATATAATTATATTTTTAATAGATTCTATGAAAACCATGAAAAGGACAGAGACCCTGTGAGGTGATGTCAATTAAGCTGAGGTCTGAATGATGAGAAGGTTTTAATCATATAAACAAGAGGAAGGGAATTCCAGGCAGAGAGGCCACAGGAAAACCCAGAGTGGGGATGCTGATGTGCTGGGGAAGTTGACAAGAAGAGCTCTGGACTCAACAGAAACTGCAGTAAGTGAAGTGAGAAAGATAGGGCTGGGAAGGGGGTTATGGGCCACAGTAAAGAGAATTAATTAGAAATAAATATGCAGCTATGGAAAGACTTTTGGTGGTGGATTAACGTGACCCAATTCATGTTTTTAAAACATTTTCCAGGACATTGAGAAAAGAATTGATTAATGAGGCAGTATGGAAGTGGGAAGACCACTCCTGGGCCAGTGGTTAGCGCAGGGATATTGGGTTCTGGATGAGAATGGTGGCAAAGAGAAGCAGCGATGGGAAATGCATTTTCTCTCTCCTACACTGCCCAGAATAGATCAGAGACCCTCTACCTTCTCCTTGTAATCTCCATGACACATCACAGTTTTGATTAATTAAAATTCTTAAGAATAAGGACTTTCTAATTTTTTTTTCAGTATTATATACCTAGGATTTAGTTATAATTATCTGGCACACAATTCTAACTTAATACATATTTTTTGAATGAGTGAATGAAATTAGTACTATATACTCTGTAAAGATAGAAAGAAAAATCCCAATTTCCAGAAAGATAATAGGAAATGAAAAGAGTAGAGTAAGAAACTCTTTGAATATGTCGTTCAAACTTGGTTGAGACAGAAATTCTAGAAACATTAGTTGCGTAAAGCTGTCTGGAATCAATATAGTTTATATTTATCCTGGAAGCAACCCTCCCACCCCCAAAGCCCCTAATCTGTAGTGAAGAGACTAAAACATAAATGTCTTAACTAGTAAAACATTCTCTGATTCTGTACCGCTGGTGGAAGTTTAGTCAAATCCATAAGATTGTAAGGTGATATCCCACTGAAAGTCTTTAAGTCTCTGGCGCAACTGCACTGGCCAGCATTGTCCAGTTCCATCTGCTACAGATATAGCCAGGCCAAGGAAGGTACAAAGTTGTCCACTGCCTAAAACTCTGGGGAGCCATGATGGACAAGAAACCCTGCCAGCCTAGCAGTGATGAGGCCCCTACTCAGTATTCTGACTCATGAGTGCCATTTCTCTCTGCACCTTCTGTGCATCCTTGATTTAGGCTTAGACTACCTATTAGATTGGTACTCTCTCTGCTCCGATGAACAGGAGGAGTGTTAGGATTAGGAGTAAATTTTGTTACCAACTTCTTACCTGCAAATTAGAGAAAACAATCCAGCCTCTTTCACTAAGGATTTGTGGGACTTCTGCATGTACTGTTTGCCTTCATTTTACTGGTTAATTCTAATAACCTGTGTCATTTATTTTTTCCACTGAGTTAACCAATGATTTAAATTAAGCCGAATGGCTTGTAGTTCTGGTGTTATGTAAACAGAGACTATTTGTGATAAAGGATCAATAGTGTGAAAAGATCAATCACTTAGATTGAAATAAGTGTTTTTCAAGCCTGTATACGAAGAAAACATGTAAAGAGACTTCCTGTCACTCCCTCTTCTGAAAAAAATGAGGAGCCCCAACCTGTTAGCAGTGTCCTGTAGAGTGGGAAAGAAACATGAACAAAACTGTACACAAAAGCTGAAACCTGAAAACGATCTAACATGCTTCAACAGGAGAGTGAAGATAAATCAACCGTGGTATGTTCACATAAAAAATATGCAGCCCAGAAAGCAAACACACTGAGTGGCATGCGACTCTAAGGATGAATCTTAGTAATATAATACTAAAGTAGAAGTTAAAAAGAGGTGAAAGCTTAAAATATCTATTTTAGGAATATATTTATATACCATGAAGCTACCTAAATAAGAAAGTAAGGGGTTCAGAATGATGATTCCTCAGGTTGCATGGAGGCAGAGTGATAGGATGGAACCAGAGGAACCACAAGGTTAGATGTAGATGTAGATTACCGTCACCACTGTAGCTTGATTTGCATTGCAGGTGTTAATTACATTATTAGGAAGAAGGGAAGAAGGAAAAGGAAAGGGAGAAGGAAGGAAGGAGAAAGGACTTTGCATATAGTAATAATGAGAATGGGTCATAGAAAAATGATAAATCCAATTTTATGCACCCAAGCAAAAAAAAGACAGAGAGAGAGAGGAAAAAAAAAAAACAAAATAGTTGATCAAAAGTCTTTCCTGGAATGCAAAGCAAAGGTCTCTTTCTAAGTTTATCTGTTTATATGGGGACTGAAGCCAGAAAACATGACTTGTTTTTCCTGGCACCACTCTTATCCAGGACACAATATCCCCACACTGACCACTGCCCTAGGAGTGGTCTTTCCACTTTCGTTCTGCCCAGTTTAATCAATTCTTTGCCCAGTATCCTGGAAAATGTTTTAAAAAACATGAATTGATTCATGTTAATCCATCACTTAAAATCCTTCCTTAGTTTCCCATGTATTTCTAATTAATTTTATTTACTATGGTCCACAACCCCTGTCCAATCTTCTCCCTCCCCCACCCATAAACATAC
>NW_011888789.1:2638529-2652076 GCF_000151845.1 Pteropus vampyrus | reverse complement strand
TCCTTCCTTAGTTTCCCATGTATTTCTAATTAATTTTATTTACTATGGTCCACAACCCCTGTCCAATCTTCTCCCTCCCCCACCCATAAACATACTCCATCTTAGAAGACCCTTCTGTGGCAAGAAAATCTGATTCTACTTGCAGAAGTACCAGGAATCCCCACCTCCTGAAGGGTCCCACTCTACTTGTGCTTGGTCACTCAGACAGGCAGAAACAGAGGACAAAAGACTAAAAGACTTCTTATCTGCAAATTAGAGAAAACAATCCAGCCTCCGTTGCTGAGGATTTGTGGGGCAGTCCTAAGAACTCAGGTGAAGTCAGTTGGAATTGGCAAGGTCTTAAAATTTTATCGATTTTTTTGTGGATCTAGTCTGTTCCTGTTCAATCCAAGTGTTCCTGGATGGGGATGACTCATACGTACTCTTCATACGTAGTCTGCCAACTTCAACACGTATCTCCCAAGGTTACATTGCAGATAGTCTCCAATCTACCAAGTTATTTTCAGAAGTGTACCTCTGTGGAGGCCATGGGTCCTTCTTTGGGCCAAATTTGCCAACTTTTCTTTCTTCAAACTACATCTCATTCTCCACATTCAGGCTTAGTACCTCCTTGCCCATCACCTGGGACTTTGCCATGAATGACTCCTTCCCAGGATTGCTCCCAGGCATCTGTCTGTCTGTGTTCTGCCCTGTCAGGAGTAGGCCACGAGTGTCCATGGGGAGGGTTCACTCTCTCAGCCTTCCTCCCTGGTCACACTGACATGTCCTACTGTAGACACAAAAAAACGGCTCTGGAAATGTGGCGCTGCCCAGCTGGAGAGGAGGTTTCACAGCAACGCAAGGATGTTCCTCTTCCAGGCCACTCCAGCAGCCAGAGCTCAGGGTGCCATGCAGAGTCATGTTGTAAACTAGAAGGCATTTTAGCACTGAGGGGTGAAGGGGTCTGACAATCAGAGCTGCTTAGAGGAGCCTCCAGAGATTGAAGCCTGTTACTTACATCTTCGTGGAGAAGCATTTAGTCCACAGTGTGGAGTTCATTATGATTGTTGGGGTTGACAAGTTTGAAATCCATAGAGCTGGTGGGCAGGCTGCAAAATACAGGTAAGAGTTGAAATTACAATCTTGAGTCTGAAATCTGTAGGGCGGGTCAGACAGAATGGAAACTCAGGCAAGATTTCTGTGTAGATCTTGAAGCTGAATTCCTTCTTCCTTTTTTTTTTTATGTATAATTTTGCTTCAAATCTACTGGGAAGGAAGAAGACTTTCAAAAGAGGACAAAGAACACACACAATAACAAGAAAGCATAGATGGAGTAAATAGGAAGAGAAGAATCTCCTTTTTGGGTATTGATAGAGATTTATAATTCAGAAGTTATTATCCAAAATGTATTATTCAGAATGCTCAGAGGAAGAATCAAGTGCTCTCACTTGACCTAACTCTGAGCACAGTCGAGGTAAGAGATGGACTTCCTCTGCCCACCCGCGCCCACCTAGCCATCACACAGAGTCCCTAGAGCTTTGCTTTGGGAGGGGAGAGAAAATGATGAAGATCGTCAACCTTTAGGTTTCCCATAGGCTTGAGAAACGATGCTTACCATTTCTCCTGATTTGGGGAGTTACTCTTCCCACAGCAGGTCTTTTTCAAACCTCTTTGAACGTGAGTATAGGGGTTTCCCAGCACAGTGGAATTGTGACAAAGCCTTCGCTCTGACACAGGAGACGTTGACCTGATTGGCACCAAGGCCTGCCTCGAGCAGATTTCCTGCAGTGAGTTGGGTCAAGGGAACTTTTTCACTGATGCCTAATTTATTTTACATGACCACATTGCTTTCTTCCTTCTTGGGGAGTAGTGTTAACAAAATACTCCTTAGCATTTGCTCAAATGGCATTCACTGCCCGATGTGAGAATATTCTCGTTTCTTTGTGTAGCCCTGGGATGCTTGTTAAGAAAGATGTTTTGTTATTTCAGCAGTCTTCATACAGGTAATACATACATTTCCACCGGGTTGAAACTTCCTCTCATTTCCTAAAGGAGGGGCTGATTGTTCTGACTGCTCCCAAGGGATATTCCAGGCTCTTGAAATGACTAAAGTGACCACTACGTCATTCCCTTACGCACACTGTCACAGAGAAAACCTAGGAAAAGGTCATTTATAATATCAGCATTAGACTTTCTCTGAAGCTAAAGAAACTATCAAATAGATTTACCACAGAAAATGGTAGAAAAGGCTTAAAACCAGTTGAGATTCTCTTTTAGAATATGTGGCTTGCACAGAGTCACTTGTAGAAGTCAAGGTTACTTCTGAAGAGCATGAAGACAATAAGACTTTCGACACAAAGCACAGATACTCCTGCCTAACACAGGACAAGCAACTACTAACAGAATAGGTCTCGAAAAGATAATAGAGATTTGTGAAAGATGATTACTTCTCCTCGGAGCTATGCGTTATGATTAAATTCAAGTGTATATGAGGAAGAAGTGAGCAAAGGTGAAAAAGCTGTACTGCCGCCTGCTCAAAATGATTAAATGACTATATGAAAGAAAATTTCTCACAAGTGTGGAATGTGCAGAATTCAGTTGCTTCCAGTCCTGAAATAAAGAGCTATAATTTGACAGTCATTTAAGTTGATATTTGTTTCAATAGTAATGCATTGCTCATTTTGTAAATGAACCCCAAATCGTTGGTCCTAGTAACTCACTAAACTCACTAACACTGTAACTTCAGGGATTTAATCATATAATTAAGAAGTGATCAAGGTATCACCAAAAAAATTAAATGTAAATTGTCTTGAGTGTTTAGTGGGTCTATCTAAAATGGCAACATTATTGGAATTATTAACATGATTTTATGAAATATTTATTTTCATAAGGGCTAGGAAATAAAGCTCTTCTTATTTCTTTCCTGACCAAAATTTTAGCTAATTTGGATGTTAAGATTGGTCATTAGGTGAATGCTATATTTTATCCTTTTTCACCCCAAACCAAATGTTATTTTATTTCTTTTCCTGGATGGGGATGACTCATACGTACTCTTCATACGTAGTCTGCCAACTTCAACACGTATCTCCCAAGGTTACATTGCAGATAGTCTCCAATCTACCAAGTTATTTTCAGAAGTGTACCTCTGTGGAGGCCATGGGTCCTTCTTTGGGCCAAATTTGCCAACTTTTCTTTCTTCAAACTACATCTCATTCTCCACATTCAGGCTTAGTACCTCCTTGCCCATCACCTAGGACTTTGCCATGAATGACTCCTTCCCAGGATTGCTCCCAGGCATCTGTCTGTCTGTGTTCTGCCCTGTCAGGAGTAGGCCATGAGTGTCCATGGGGAGGGTTCACTCTCTCAGCCTTCCTCCCTGGTCACACTGACATGTCCTACTGTAGACACAAAAAAACGGCTCTGGAAATGTGGCGCTGCCCAGCTGGAGAGGAGGTTTCACAGCAACGCAAGGATGTTCCTCTTCCAGGCCACTCCAGCAGCCAGAGCTCAGGGTGCCATGCAGAGTCATGTTGTAAACTAGAAGGCATTTTAGCACTGAGGGGTGAAGGGGTCTGACAATCAGAGCTGCTTAGAGGAGCCTCCAGAGATTGAAGCCTGTTACTTACATCTTCGTGGAGAAGCATTTAGTCCACAGTGTGGAGTTCATTATGATTGTTGGGGTTGACAAGTTTGAAATCCATAGAGCTGGTGGGCAGGCTGCAAAATACAGGTAAGAGTTGAAATTACAATCTTGAGTCTGAAATCTGTAGGGCGGGTCAGACAGAATGGAAACTCAGGCAAGATTTCTGTGTAGATCTTGAAGCTGAATTCCTTCTTCCTTTTTTTTTTTATGTATAATTTTGCTTCAAATCTACTGGGAAGGAAGAAGACTTTCAAAAGAGGACAAAGAACACACACAATAACAAGAAAGCATAGATGGAGTAAATAGGAAGAGAAGAATCTCCTTTTTGGGTATTGATAGAGATTTATAATTCAGAAGTTATTATCCAAAATGTATTATTCAGAATGCTCAGAGGAAGAATCAAGTGCTCTCACTTGACCTAACTCTGAGCACAGTCGAGGTAAGAGATGGACTTCCTCTGCCCACCCGCGCCCACCTAGCCATCACACAGAGTCCCTAGAGCTTTGCTTTGGGAGGGGAGAGAAAATGATGAAGATCGTCAACCTTTAGGTTTCCCATAGGCTTGAGAAACGATGCTTACCATTTCTCCTGATTTGGGGAGTTACTCTTCCCACAGCAGGTCTTTTTCAAACCTCTTTGAACGTGAGTATAGGGGTTTCCCAGCACAGTGGAATTGTGACAAAGCCTTCGCTCTGACACAGGAGACGTTGACCTGATTGGCACCAAGGCCTGCCTCGAGCAGATTTCCTGCAGTGAGTTGGGTCAAGGGAACTTTTTCACTGATGCCTAATTTATTTTACATGACCACATTGCTTTCTTCCTTCTTGGGGAGTAGTGTTAACAAAATACTCCTTAGCATTTGCTCAAATGGCATTCACTGCCCGATGTGAGAATATTCTCGTTTCTTTGTGTAGCCCTGGGATGCTTGTTAAGAAAGATGTTTTGTTATTTCAGCAGTCTTCATACAGGTAATACATACATTTCCACCGGGTTGAAACTTCCTCTCATTTCCTAAAGGAGGGGCTGATTGTTCTGACTGCTCCCAAGGGATATTCCAGGCTCTTGAAATGACTAAAGTGACCACTACGTCATTCCCTTACGCACACTGTCACAGAGAAAACCTAGGAAAAGGTCATTTATAATATCAGCATTAGACTTTCTCTGAAGCTAAAGAAACTATCAAATAGATTTACCACAGAAAATGGTAGAAAAGGCTTAAAACCAGTTGAGATTCTCTTTTAGAATATGTGGCTTGCACAGAGTCACTTGTAGAAGTCAAGGTTACTTCTGAAGAGCATGAAGACAATAAGACTTTCGACACAAAGCACAGATACTCCTGCCTAACACAGGACAAGCAACTACTAACAGAATAGGTCTCGAAAAGATAATAGAGATTTGTGAAAGATGATTACTTCTCCTTGGAGCTATGCGTTATGATTAAATTCAAGTGTATATGAGGAAGAAGTGAGCAAAGGTGAAAAAGCTGTACTGCCGCCTGCTCAAAATGATTAAATGACTATATGAAAGAAAATTTCTCACAAGTGTGGAATGTGCAGAATTCAGTTGCTTCCAGTCCTGAAATAAAGAGCTATAATTTGACAGTCATTTAAGTTGATATTTGTTTCAATAGTAATGCATTGCTCATTTTGTAAATGAACCCCAAATCGTTGGTCCTAGTAACTCACTAAACTCGCTAACACTGTAACTTCAGGGATTTAATCATATAATTAAGAAGTGATCAAGGTATCACCAAAAAAATTAAATGTAAATTGTCTTGAGTGTTTAGTGGGTCTATCTAAAATGGCAACATTATTGGAATTATTAACATGATTTTATGAAATATTTATTTTCATAAGGGCTAGGAAATAAAGCTCTTCTTATTTCTTTCCTGACCAAAATTTTAGCTAATTTGGATGTTAAGATTGGTCATTAGGTGAATGCTATATTTTATCCTTTTTCATCCCAAACCAAATGTTATTTTATTTCTTTTCTGTTACCAAATTATTCAAGGATATTCTAGAACATTTAGAAAATACAGATAAATTAAAGTAAAAAAGTAAAATATCTTGATATTCAACCCATTTCTGTCAAACTTTAATTTTATCATGAAAATAAGCCCCATCCAGTTACATTAAATTTTACAGATATTATAATAATAATGTTCAAGAAGATACTTCGTTAAATAACAGAGTGGATATAGAAAGCTGAATAAGATCTAATTGCCCTCAATAAGTTAAAGTGGAAAAACAAGTAGATAAATGACAATAATGTAAAGATAAGAAAATTAGAAAAATTCCGAAGAGCTTGATATTATTACATCAGATTTAAGGAATCCTTCATTTAGCACAACATTCATTCGTTTAGTTTGATTTGATAAATCATTAGTTATAATACAGTTTTTAAATAAATATATGCTAGTTAATCGGAATAAAATGTTTAATTCTGAAAATTAATTAGTAAGCCAAAATGACCCTTAAATGATGATCTTTACTACAGATAATTATCAGGTATTTTAAGGATGGAATTATTATATACTTTTTATCTTTCATTCTATTGATATGATGTATCACATTTGTTGATTTACATATGTTTAACCTTTCTTGCATCCCAGGAATGAATTCATTTGATCATGGTATATGATCCTTTTAATGTGCTATTAAATTTGGTTTGCTAGAATTGAAAATTTTTGCATTTATTTTCGTCAGGAATTATGGCCTGTTGTTTTCTTTTCTTATAGTGTCCTATCTTGCTTAGTATCATGGTAATGCTCTCCTTATAAAGTGGATTAAGGACTGTTCCCTACTCTTCAACTTTTTGGAAGAGTTTGAGAAAGATTGGTGATAATTCTTTAAATGTTTAGTAGAATTCACCAGTGACACTATCTGGTCCTGGGCTTTTCTTTGTTGAAAAGTTTTTGATTCCTGATTCTATCTCCTCACTCATTATTGATCTGTTCAGATTTTCTATTTCTTCATGATTCATTCTTGTAGGTTGTATGTTCCTTGGGTTTTTCTGTGAGTCAGAAAATATTTAGCAGCATCTCTGGTCTCTGTCTACTAGTTTCCAGTAACACTCCCTCAGTTATGGCAACCAATGTGTCCCCACAATTTTCCAAATGTCTCTTGAGGGCCCAAATCACCTCCAGTCAAGAACTGCTTATCTAAATATGTGTAAGACATCAAGAGCGAACCCGAGGACAGAACAGTAAACTTTACTTGAATATATCAGGAAAGGCTTCCGACAGGAGGTAATGTTTGATGTTACTAAGGACTCTCTAGGCAATCAAGACATTTGGGAAAAGAATTCACAGTGAGGCATTATTAAAAAAACTTGGTAATGCTGTTTATTAACTAATTAAGTCATTATGTGGAGGCAGCTTGTTTGCGCATTAGTATGTAAACTGAGGGCCTTGATGTTTAGGTTTTAGGATGTCAACATTATCAAAAAGAATCATTGCTGCTTCTTTGTATCTAAAATGAAAGAACCCTACATTTTGCTTAAGTTACCCCTTATAGTGACCCTGAAGTGTCAAACTACTGCAAAAAAGGGCACAAATCAATTAATATGAAAATGTCATAAAGAGTAGAATTTTTCTCACCATTAGATATGTGACCGCAAATAGACCGTGAAAAACCGTGGGAATGGCCCTGTGCATTATGAAATTCTATATCCCAAAACATATACAATCTCTACTAAAAGTTACATTCTGTCATATTTTTAGAAAATATTTGAGCTCTTTTAATATTATTCCTTCTCATTTTTGTTCTTAGTCTTCTCTTTAGCATGTCAGTAGATTTTTATGTATAGTGCACTGATACTATAATTGATGTTAAATTCAAGACTGCTCTTACATAAAGTCAAAATCAAGATAATTAGAAACAACCACGGGATTGACTGCACAGCTATTTTTCATTCCAAATCCTGGCCTCAAGTAAATGCAACACAAAATGTGACTTTAGACATTATGCTTATTCAGACTTGTTATGCTAAATACCAGAGCCTATACAATGAACTGCTTTTCTCACCATTCAGAACATTTTTATTCTTGTGACCAGTTCTCATTTGGTTTTCAACATCTTTTTTTTTTTTTTTATGATGTGATAACCTCCTAAGTGAAAATAACATGGATCAAAATTGTTTTCTCATCTGGAATGCAAGTAGTTCTTTATGAGTCTCAGCACACTGCTTAGCATCTTGATTCCCCAAAGGCAGTCCTCTAGATGACTTCCATCTTGATATTGGGGTTGACATAGTCAGATGACAATGATAATCAGAAATTGAACAAACTGTGGGAAAAGTCACTTAGTTCAGGCCTCTGATGCAAAGGCATTTCTCATAGCATATGGTTTTCTCTTTTCCCATCAAAAAGATGAGAGAGAATGACCATTTTGGAGTAGTCTGCCAAAAAACAGTGTTTTGTTCTCCAAATACATTTTAAGTAATTAGACATACACTAACATATGGGGGTTACTACATGTGTTAGCATGCCTTTCATCATAAGAATGCTATTTAATAGTATTTTCTATGTGTGGGTTTCCAATTGTTATTTCTCTTAAAGTCCCAGGAAAAAAGCCCCAATAAAAGCTTCTCTCTAGCCAAAGGACCAAGAAAGAGGCAGTCTAGCAAGAAAACTTTTAGACAATAACCGCTCTACCACAGCCAAAGGACCAAGAAAGAGGCAGTCTAGCAAGAAAACTTTTAGACAATAACCGCTCTACCACAGCCAAACACCACAGAAAAAACTGTGGCCCCAATTCCACATGTCAATAAAGGGCAGATTAAACTGCCACTCTAGTCAGACTGTAGTGAGGTTCCCCAATTTACCCGCCAAGATGGTACCAGAGAAGGTCAGGTAAAGAACTGGGACTTTCATCTCTGCCAGGTGGTAAGGATACACTCCCTCTACCCTGTCCCCACAGTGTACGTGCAAATGGCTGAGGAACCAGAGTTTCCCGCCTTATCTGTCAGAATTGACACATCCCTCACTGTCCCTGCTGCAGTGATATCAGTGGAAGGTTTTCATCCCTGCCCAGGGGCAATGAGACACTATTCCATGGTATCAGTGGAGGACAAGTGAGAAACAGTAAAGAAGGAATTCCTGCCCCTCCCATCCTGTGTAATATCAATGGAGAACTAGAGGGAAAATGGAACTCCCACCCCAACCAGGAGTAATAAGGAACTAAATTTGTTTTAAAGAAACTTTCTCTCTAAAACCATCTTCTTTTTAGAGTCTTTCCTGATATAATTTATTTTAACAAATGTTTTAGTATTTATATTATTTATATGATACTATAAATATGTCATTAAATACATTATGTGTGTGACAAATTTTATTTTATTTTTTTCTAATACAGAACAAAATGTTACATGAATTTAATTGAAAAGTCAGTCAACACTAGTGAATTTGTATTCTGGTCATTGTAAATAGGCAAAATTTGCAGTGATTGCATATTGTTCTCAGGCACATCATGAGAGGCAGGGTTCTTTGAAAAAGACTATAGTGCTGGAAAAAAATAGAAGACAGTAGGAAAAAAGGAATTCCAAACATGAGATAAATTGACTCATAAAAAAAGGAATAGGCCTGAGTTTATAGGAACTAAGCAGGGCAGTTGAGGATAGGACTTTGTGGACATTATTTATAGGGTCTCCATGAGTTGAAGCTGACACAATGGCACATTAAGGCACACACACATTGCTCTATGTGATTGCATATCACACTTTGTGTTGGGTGCTGCGAGGTACACAAAGATGAGTGATATACACCTTTAGAGATATAATCAGGGAGGTATGAAAATATGTATATTTATTAGCATGTCTCTATTATAGTCACTAATGAAGATATAGCTTATGAGATATTATGTATAGTATGATACCATGTTTAAAGTGTACACCACAACAAAAAAAATCTGCCAAGAATATTACATCAAAATGTTAACAATATCTCTTGATAGAACTAAAAATTTTATTCTTTTGTTTGTTTATTTTTGAGTGTTTTATAATGAAGTTACATATATTTTTTATGACCTAGTTTCATATAAGAATAGTTTTAAGAAAATGTGGCATTACTAGGAAAGATAAGAAATCAATAAGGTAAGCAGGAATGGGACAGCCTGTACCAAAGAGAGAATGGCACCAGGAGAGTATAGTGTTGGGAAAAGTGAAGGGATATTCAAGAGAGAAGGAGGGTACAGTCCGAACTTGCCAACAAGCAGGTAGTAGTGGAAAAATTTTACTGGGATTTCTGTGCAGTGCTTTGAAAGTTAAGGGGTGTTTTCTGCTTACAATCTGGAAGGCGACATTGTAAACGCTTAAGCAGATAATATAATCAGAGTAGTGTTTAGGAACATTATTGTTCTTGTGGTGACTAACTTAAGTATAGTGAAAAATGGAGAGGAGATTGAATAAAATAATGTTGTTATTTTTTTTTTTACTTATAAGAATGAAAGATATTTGATCATGTACATGAACTAATTTGAGAGTCAAGCTTACTTTAAGGATAAAAAAGAAAAATGATATAATAAGTAATTTCTAGCTGTACTATAGTCTTCCTGAATAAAAGACCTACATATTTCTCTGTGAACCCTATGAAAACAGCCTTATTTACGAAGGAGTTAGTGTCTATATACTAAGGTCTTCCTTAAATAAAGTCTTTGTGTCGTATTAACTAGTTTAAGAACTAAGAAAACTTCTATGTTAGTGTTTTAATTGACAAAGTATTTTTGTGACTGGCATTTTGTATTGCTAGTGATCTGGCAATTGAAATGTAACTCTCAACCCAAAGGAAGTGTTATGTGGTTGAGTTCTTTTACTGAAAATACATTGGCTACGTCACAGGAATGAGCAAAGAATCAAAGATAATTGGACAAAATATTCTAATAGTACAACAATTTGCATTTATCTCTTGACAGCTAACTTTAAACTTTATCTTAATAAGCATGACTCTTCAATCCATAAACTGGCCATTTATTTATTTAAAATCATAATTCTAATATTCGAATTTACCTACATTTCCAAAAGTTAAAAAATTTCCAAGAATTTAAAAAACTTCTTTAATTAGGGAATAAAATTTTAGAATTCTCCTCAGTAATATATTTTTAAAAACCATTTAACTTTTTTTTTCTTTCATTCCAAAATCCAATGATAGAAACCAGCTCCGTACTTCCAAATGTCTGGAGTAGTTTCAGATAAGTCAATATAAATGCCAACTTTCTGGTCTGTTCTGGTCTATGGTGATTATTTTAGTGGTATTTTGATATTTGATGCTTTTTAATCCATTTATAAGAGAAATGCATTCTTTTTTCACTTTTTTTTTTGGAGAAAAGACACTCAAGCAAGGCATGTTTTTTCTGGTGTTTTTCTTTTTTCTTTTTCTTTTTTTTCCCAGTGTTAGTGAAAGAAAGAAAAAAAACCCCAGAAACATCTGTTTTCCTTCAACTCTCTGTGACTTTCCACGTCCATTCTTATAACCAGCAACTGATTGTAAAGTGGGTGATTTTTCTAGGATGCTCTGTACTGAACAGGAACAAATAAACTTGGGAATATGGTATTTCTGAACCCATAAGATATGCACTTTGGATTGGCAAACAGTTTTCAGCTCTTAAACCAAACTATGACCTAGGTTAATTTATTATTTGAATCTTGTGTGTGCTTATCTCATTTCATCAAATAGTCTCCATGCATTTGAGGATAGCAGCATTTGGAAGACATGAGAATGACACTGAAGCATAATGGCCCATAAGTTTATGTAAGACTTAGGCTGGGTCTGCAATGGAATAATTACTCTGGAATTTTTCAGATTCTGCCATTAACTTATTTAACAATCCTGGAGGAGTTACTTAAATTATTCTCAAATTTTATTAGCAAAATGGGAGTGAGTGTACTTACCTACGTCATTGGAATTTTCCAAACTATGACAAATATAGGTATTAGTAACTTATTTTATAAATTAATAGAGAAAGAGAAATGATTACTATCAGAATCTACTCTTCTAAAAATTAAGATTGTTATAAAATTAATAGAACATTTCCAGGTCTTATTAATTACACTTGAAATAAAATTCACCAGATAGTTATTATTTTTTTTCTCTTATACATATTGAATTCTCCCACTAAATATACATTGATATTACTAGTGTAGCCCAATTCCATACATGTTGGTACACCCAGAATTCATGTTCAATATTCATCTGCTGGTGGCTCATTGCTCTGCCTTAATTTGAGTATTACATAAAGCAAAAGGTTGACATGTAGTGGATGCCCAATAAAAGGATACTGATAAAAAATGCTAATACCTGAGGTTAACAGGGTTTGAAGTAAACACTGTGTTTACAACCCACCTGCAATTTTATAGAGTGCAGTGAGAGTTTGGGGATTTCTTTTGAGTGCTCACTATGTAGAAAGCATAAAAGTACATGTCTTTCCCCTTACTAGTTCATTTAATTTCTCATGAAAACCCTATGGAATGTGTACTACTTCCTTCTTTTTCTTACAAATATAAAACTTGAAGTTCAGTGTGATGAATGAGTATGTCATCATCAGAGCATTGGTCAAAAGCAGAAATTCAACTCGAAGTTTGCTTTTTGACTTTGAAACTCAGATCCTATTGATAGGTCACAGTTTCTAAGAGTTGAAGCTGGCGGTCTAAATTGGGAGGGATGAAGGTAAATTAATTTATTTTGTTTGTTGTTTTTAACAATGTGGTTTTGTTGATGTTTACTAGATGTGGTAGGTAAAAATCTAAGATGGCTGTCATGACCTTTTACCACTGGTGTTCTCCCCTTGATTATGCGATAGAAGGGATTTTTAAGATTTTAGGGTTACTAACTAGTTCACCTTAAAATAGGGAGAGCATCAGGGTGGGCCTACCCTAATCATATGAGCCTTTAAAAAACTTCTCCAGCTGGTTGCAGATGATTAAGTCACAGATATTCTAAGCATGCAGGGAATCTATGTGAGGAAAGTTAACCACTGCTGAGATGGAGGGTCCCTGGGGCAAGGACCCTAGAGTGGCCTTTAGGAGAAACTGAATCCTGCCAACAGCGTCAATGAGCTTGGAGCAACTTCTTCCCCAGAACTTCCAGATGGAGTTCAGCCCAGCCAACACCATGCATTTTGCCTTGTGAGACTTTAAGTAGAGGAGTCAGCTCTTGTAGACTTCTGACTTAAGTTCATAAATGGGTGCTGTTTTAAGCTGGTAGAGTTCTGGTAATTTGTTATGCAGCAATAGAGAACTGATACACTGAGTGGTCAGATTCACATTGTTTGCACTTAGTGACACATGTCAGTATTGCTCTCGACACAATTCTTAATTATGACCTTGGTTTCCAACTTGGATAATAATATCACTTTGTTATTGCTCTTTAGCATGAGAAGATTTTCTTACCTGGGAGCCTTATTCTTCATTCGAGCAGGTTGAGTTGTGCCAAATCAGAATAATGAATAGATTCCGTCACCATCTAGTTGTTCTTTTTTAAAACACTGTTTGTTTAAAAAGAAGGTCAAGTTTAGTTTAATATTTCTTATATTTACAAAGAGTGAGCCACGTTTTCCATAAGAGATGTAAAGGCCTACCTTGCAGCAGAGCGCCGCCTGTAAAATGCCCACGTCTGTTTGTGGAGGAAACAATTACCACAGAAAAAGCATCTTGTGGACTGTTAATAATTAAAAATGCTTTGAATCCCCTAGAATAGTTGGCAACTTTGCTATAAAGTCTTGTTTTCATTAAAATGGTTTGGGCTGAACCTTTCTTTGACAATTTAAAATTCCTTTCCACTTTCCTTTCTTCCCGCCTCCAACCCCCATGCTTAAAATATCATTGGTATTTTGGCAGATTGGGTGGACTTAAAAACAAACTACTGGCTTACATTTTGTCAGCATCTGTCTAACAATCACACAAAAACATAATGACAAGCACAATTTCTCCATGA
>NW_011888789.1:2627399-2638479 GCF_000151845.1 Pteropus vampyrus | reverse complement strand
CATGTAGTGGATGCCCAATAAAAGGATACTGATAAAAAATGCTAATACCTGAGGTTAACAGGGTTTGAAGTAAACACTGTGTTTACAACCCACCTGCAATTTTATAGAGTGCAGTGAGAGTTTGGGGATTTCTTTTGAGTGCTCACTATGTAGAAAGCATAAAAGTACATGTCTTTCCCCTTACTAGTTCATTTAATTTCTCATGAAAACTCTATGGAATGTGTACTACTTCCTTCTTTTTCTTACAAATATAAAACTTGAAGTTCAGTGTGATGAATGAGTATGTCATCATCAGAGCATTGGTCAAAAGCAGAAATTCAACTCGAAGTTTGCTTTTTGACTTTGAAACTCAGATCCTATTGATAGGTCACAGTTTCTAAGAGTTGAAGCTGGCGGTCTAAATTGGGAGGGATGAAGGTAAATTAATTTATTTTGTTTGTTGTTTTTAACAATGTGGTTTTGTTGATGTTTACTAGATGTGGTAGGTAAAAATCTAAGATGGCTGTCATGACCTTTTACCACTGGTGTTCTCCCCTTGATTATGCGATAGAAGGGATTTTTAAGATTTTAGGGTTACTAACTAGTTCACCTTAAAATAGGGAGAGCATCAGGGTGGGCCTACCCTAATCATATGAGCCTTTAAAAAACTTCTCCAGCTGGTTGCAGATGATTAAGTCACAGATATTCTAAGCATGCAGGGAATCTATGTGAGGAAAGTTAACCACTGCTGAGATGGAGGGTCCCTGGGGCAAGGACCCTAGAGTGGCCTTTAGGAGAAACTGAATCCTGCCAACAGCGTCAATGAGCTTGGAGCAACTTCTTCCCCAGAACTTCCAGATGGAGTTCAGCCCAGCCAACACCATGCATTTTGCCTTGTGAGACTTTAAGTAGAGGAGTCAGCTCTTGTAGACTTCTGACTTAAGTTCATAAATGGGTGCTGTTTTAAGCTGGTAGAGTTCTGGTAATTTGTTATGCAGCAATAGAGAACTGATACACTGAGTGGTCAGATTCACATTGTTTGCACTTAGTGACACATGTCAGTATTGCTCTCGACACAATTCTTAATTATGACCTTGGTTTCCAACTTGGATAATAATATCACTTTGTTATTGCTCTTTAGCATGAGAAGATTTTCTTACCTGGGAGCCTTATTCTTCATTCGAGCAGGTTGAGTTGTGCCAAATCAGAATAATGAATAGATTCCGTCACCATCTAGTTGTTCTTTTTTAAAACACTGTTTGTTTAAAAAGAAGGTCAAGTTTAGTTTAATATTTCTTATATTTACAAAGAGTGAGCCACGTTTTCCATAAGAGATGTAAAGGCCTACCTTGCAGCAGAGCGCCGCCTGTAAAATGCCCACGTCTGTTTGTGGAGGAAACAATTACCACAGAAAAAGCATCTTGTGGACTGTTAATAATTAAAAATGCTTTGAATCCCCTAGAATAGTTGGCAACTTTGCTATAAAGTCTTGTTTTCATTAAAATGGTTTGGGCTGAACCTTTCTTTGACAATTTAAAATTCCTTTCCACTTTCCTTTCTTCCCGCCTCCAACCCCCATGCTTAAAATATCATTGGTATTTTGGCAGATTGGGTGGACTTAAAAACAAACTACTGGCTTACATTTTGTCAGCATCTGTCTAACAATCACACAAAAACATAATGACAAGCACAATTTCTCCATGATGCTCTTGTGCACGTATTTGATTTTGCCCTTACTCATGTATCATGAATGTAGCACCAACTGGTCTCATTATTCCTTTCCAGGAGCTTTATAACCCACGAAAAGTCGGATTGTTAAAACCATAGAGGTGAGCATTTGTAGTATCGGTGTCTGTTCACCATTCTGACATTTCTTTAGTCACTTTTTCCTTGACTTCTGTACTCTTTGTTCTTTTCTTGTTTTGGTTACTAGTGCTATGGAGCAAATTATATGTATTTATTACTGTAAAACTGCAGTAATTGTGTTATGTTTACTGATTGTACTTGTCAAGAATTCAAATAGGGTACAGTAGGGATAATTTGTGTCTTCCCCATAATGTCTGGGCCCTCGGAGATGGGAGTATTAAATATCTGAGGCCTGGAATCATCTGGAGGCTTCTTCACTCATATGTCTAGTATATGGGTTGGTTTGACTCAAAGGTTGGACTCAACTGGGACTGTTGACTAGAACATCTACTTGTGGCTCCTAGAGGTGGGTTATGATACACATGACATAGTGACCAAGTTCTGTGAGAGCACATACCAACAGTCACTGTTCAAAGAGTGAGTATCTCAGATGACCAGGACCATACAAGAAGCATGGCAGTTATGACCCAGTCTAAAAGGCACATGGCAGCACTCGCACTGTACTCTGCTGATTGAAACGACCCAAGCCTACCCAAATTTCAGGGGAGGAGATAGACTGCACTTCTTTATGGGAGAGTAGCAAAGCCCATTTCAGTGAAGCGCTTTGGATAGGATATATTTAGTGGCCGTCTTTAGGAAATCTAGTATGCTGTAATTGGCCCTCTGGCCACAAATATTCATATCTCACAACAGGCAAAATGCAATCACTCTCAACACTGCAAAAAGTCTCATTCTATTTTGGCTTCCAGCTCAGGTTCAAGGTCCAGAATCTTGTCATCTAAACCAAGTGATATGTAGATGAGACACCTGAATGCAATTTCTCACATAGGATTTCTTTCAATCTGATCTGTGAATGAAAGAGACAGGTTATGTGTCCCTCAAAGCAGCAAATATGCAATGGTCAAACTGATTTAGGATAATCATTTAGGATAATTCCATTTTGTATTGTCTGTCCCTTTTAGTCTCAGTGAATAGAATGTCTTTAAAAACTTTGTGGATTATTTGATATGTTAATTTATTAACCTAATTATTTAGGCAAAATTTATATTCACAAATGTCTGAGAGATAAACTGATTTCTACTCTGAGTCACTTGTATGACTTCTGTGGAATAATATCCTTAAGGTTTTTAGAAACCCTAATTTTTTTCTAAACAGAAGCATTCTCTGAAAACCAGTAGAAAGCTTTTTATCGATCTGAACGTATCTAGAGGTCATGAATGTAAATCTTTCTGAGATCTTCATAAAGTCAAGCCTAAGGTGGCATCTTTGCTCTGTGACAGTTTTTCTGCTAGCACTCTGGGTTTAATATTTGAACCAAACATCTTTTCTTATTTGAGAAACTTTTTCTGCCTGGAAATGCTTTCCTAAACCCTCTATACTTGCTCTTGAAAACTGAATATTGTTTATTTTTTGAATCATCTCTCTACTCTCACGTTATACCACATCCAGCTAGAAGAGGCCATGTGCAGCTCAGCTCCTCTCCTAAAGCCTCTTAACCCAGCCACTGAGTTCGCTGGTGTATTTCTTCTTTTCCACATGACCGTAAGTATGTTGCCAAGCTCTCCACCACTGCCCATGAGTTGCCTTTCCTTTGGTTTCTAGAACAGTCTCTTTTAAACTGTCACTGACTGCCTTTTAGAGGGCTATTCTTCCTATGGTGGTTCAAACAAATTACCACAGGCTGGGCGGTATAAAACAACAGAAATTTATTCTCTCACAGTTCTGGAGGACTAGTATAAAATTAATTTTACTAGGAAAAATCAAGGTGTTGACAGCACTGTCCTTACTCTAGAAACTCTAGTGTAGACTCCATTCCTTTTCCAGCGTTCGTGGCCTGTGCTGACCTTGCTCTGACCTCTGGCTGTTTTCCTGTTGCTTTCTCCTCTTTGTGTGTCATGTTTTCCTCTGTCTTTCTTGTATAAGACACTTGTGATAGCATTCATTTTAGGCCCACCCCATCACAGATTTTTAATTTAATCGTATCTGCAAAGAATTTTAGATAAAGTAACATTCATAGGTTCCAGGAATGAATATGTGGGTGTCCTCTGAGGGGAATTTTTCAATTTTCCACAAGGACTTTCAGACTTCGACCCAGCACTTAGCCTTAAAAACAAATTCTGCTTGTTTTGGCAGTGCTTAATTTCTAGGCACCTAATTTTATTTCATTTACTATTACTGCATAAACAAACACCTCAGACTTTGTAAAAAAAATTTTTTTCAATCATTTAATCTTTTTCATAGATCCTGTGGTTAGGGAACTCAGTGTACAGTAAGATGTCTGATCCATGCTCCATGATACCTGGGGCCTCTTTTGGAGTTGATTTGAATGATTTTGATTTGGAATCAAGGGGAGGGTTCTTTACACATAGGTCTGTCACCTGAGCTGGGATGACTTGAAGGATGGGCTCAGCAGCAAGCACTTACCAGAGAGCCCACCTGTGGCTTCTCCAAATTGTTTAGGCTTCTCATAGCATGGAAGTGGAATTCTGAAAGAGAGAGTCCTCAGAGAGCATTTGGAGAGCGGAATGACTTCATTGTGCTTTACTGGTTGAATCAGCCACAATCCACCCAGACTCAAGGGGAGGAGACTCCTGATGAGGCAATTGCAAAGTGCACTGTAGCCCGTGTGACATGAGAGGGGAATGCAGCAGATTCAGCACTCACAATGAACAAGTGCTCACCCCCTTTTATGTATTAAATCTACACACCAATCAAACATGCAAACAGCTCCTGAGCTATGACTTAAATCTGTACTTAAGGAGTCCCCCCCCGCCCAAAATACAGTAGAAATACTTTTACACTTAATAACTGAGAGCTAAAAGAGTAAACTCAGAAGCCAGGAGCCTCAGTTTTAATTCCCAAAGATATCATTTATTAGCTCTATAGTTTAGGGAAATTCATTTAACCTTCTGGGCCTCAGTGTCCTCGTTTCTAAAATGGAGATAATATTACTTACCTCATATGATATTGCATGAATTAGATTAATATCTATATGCAAAGTGCATAGAACAATATAATAGCAAGTACTCAATAAATAGTTTATATTAAAAACTCATTTTTTCACTCAACATTTCTATTAAATGGCTAAGAATAAACACACACGCGCACACACACACACACACAAACATCCTCCCTCACAACATACACACAAAACACATAAAACCCTTAAATCACTATCCAACAGTTGCTTGTGAAATAAAGAAAAGCTTGGTACTGCCATAAACGTGTGAGGGCTGAGCATTCATAAAAGGATTACTTGACATAAAATTTGAAAAGCCACTGAGGAAAAATAAATATTTAAGAGTGAACTATATAGTTATTTTTTAGTTTGTGCCTGTGAGAAATATATTGTGAGTTTACAGTGGAGAGCAGAAGTGACACAAATATGAATAGATGATAATCATGTACTTGGCATATTATTTTTTACTGCAAATTTGAAGGAACTCTCTTTTTACTTAAACTACAACTATTTTAACAAAACTTACCACCATTTTGGAAATGAAAAGTAAATATTATAGTACCAGAATATTATCATATGAATGAAATTGAAGAAAAAAGTACAGGGTGGGAAATACTGGACACGGCGAGGCCCAGAACATTCAAGTGCAAGGACGTGCTCTCTAAACACTTAAATTATTCTTTTCATAGGAAGTGGCCTCAAACTTTCCTGGGTGCATTTAGTTTTGCACTGTCAACACTAGATGAATAATTTTTGGTTTTTCTCATGACTTTTGACCTGTGGCAGCATAGGTTTGCTTAGATTCCACCACCTCCAAAATGACATGTTAATGGCATCACGTTCTTTTGTGGAGGAATGATTCTCCCTTTCTCATCTCCTCCCACCACTGACTTTAATATATGTGTGTTTTTTAGTTGGGAAGTTTTCCAATTATCTCACAGAATCAACAGGTCACCTTGTCACTGTTGTAAAGATGTGGCTGCCACTCTGAAAGTGAGATAGTTAAGAAAGAGGTTTGTAACCAGAGGTAATTTTGAAACTTTTTATCATCATAGTCATTGTATTTTTTTCCAGTTGTTATTTTCATCCAATCAAAGATGGTAGGCGCTCTGTAGTAGCAAGTGATCTTGGCACCTTTATATCAGCTGGGGTTGCTTTTGCAATGGGCTAGTTCTCAAGCAGTCATCTGAGTGTGTTTTGGATTTGTAGGATATCTTTCTACCAACAATTTCATTTATTTTGTTGTTATTGTTGACAAGTAAGAGTATTGTTATAGCCATGATTATGTTTGGTGGTATGTGACCCTTAAAATGATCTTGTGACTTTGCATTCAAAACTCTGTGAGGTCGAAACTGAACATTGTTTTCTTTGATTTATAATGAAATGAGAGGAAGATTAGATATCTCACATAATTATTCAGGATTTGGCAGATTCTTGAACTGGATATTAAGTGATTAGAAGAAAAAGTCCTTTTTAAACAAAATGCTACTTCCTCGTCCTAGAGTGCTTTTGCACTCAGATCAGCTAAAATATGTATGTGAATATATCACTGTAGTCACTATATCTGAGTTTTTAGAAACTGCCTCTTATTTCTCTTAAACTTTTGAAGGAGAGTGTTCTAAAGCAGTGGTCCCCAACCTTTTTGGCACCAGGGACCAGTGCTCCTATGAGACTCTAATGCCTGATGATCTGAGGTGGAGCTGACGCAGTGATGCTAGTTTTGGGGAGTGGCTGCAAATACAGATGAAGCTTTGCTTGCTTGTCCACCCACCACTCACCTCCTGCTATGTGGTCTGGTTCCTAACAGGCCATGGACCAGTACCAGTCCACAGCCCAGGGGTTGGGGACTCTTGTTCTAAAGTACATTTGACTTGCTGTCTTGACACAAAACCCTAACCATTAAAATATTTTATGCATTCCAGTATTCTTTTTATCACCAGGGGGCACCTTCGATTTCTTTGGCCTCCACTTTTAGTTTTCACAACAGTCCTAGAGGTAGGCACAATTGGCATCTCCACCTAACTGATGAAAAGACAGATGTAGAAAGGTAAAATTATCACTTTGTCTTCAGAACATATTCTTTTAACCATTAGCTAAATCGCCAAATCTCTAAATGGGAACAATTATAACTAAAATTTTAGAATTTTAAAGAATTGTTTAAAATTGTGTAAAACACATAGTATAATGCTTAATATATAGTAGACAGTTCATTAACAAAATAACTAAAAAGAACTTTATTGAGATGAAAAGTTCCCTGGATTGAGAATGTTTCCATATCGTTTGAAATGAAAGAATTGATATGCCCTTTTTATATTAGGCCTTGAAAAGTCAACAAAAATCTTTTCCTGAGGGCAGATAATACAAATAGCCAATAAGGACTTGTGAAAGGGAAGCATAGAACACCCTGCATTTTGGTAACAAGCAGGCCCCAAATTTGTGCAGTTTTCTACAACCGAAGCATACTTCTCACTTGCTTATACTACTGCTCTTTCATTTCGGCCACTCTCCCAGACAGCTGACTCCTGCAGGCCTCTCAAATATCGAGGCACTTAAATTTTGTGGCTCTACCATCTTAAGACAAGTGCTTCTCCAGAATTTTTCTGGGAGAGAAAGAGAGTGGTTATAAAAGCACACAAAACTTTTCACTGACTCTGCTCAGAAACCACCCATGTGATTTCTACTTACATTTTATTGGCCAAAACTTGTTACACAGACTCCAGGGAGGGAGCTAGGATGTGAAATACATAAAACAAAGGGGAACTTAATATTGATGAGCACTATGATTATTTCCTATACTCTTAAATGATTTTAGCCAACGTAGGGGCAAGAAAAGGAAGGTGAACTGCTATCATGTAGAGGCAATGAGGTGGGTAAGAGAGGATGGAAATGCATTTATTTTAAAGTTGTTGCCTAATTGATGTGGGATTGTGGGTCTTATTAAAGAAGGTGGTTTTTATCTTGCCTTCATCTAATAGTAGAATATATGTGACAGGGTGGAAATGACAGGGCAGAAAATGAAGCTAATAATAAATGGAGTGGATATTTGAAATGTATTTTGTTGATAATACCAACAAAAATAAGAGAAAAAAATAACAATATAAATTAAATAATTAAGTAAGGTAGAAAAATAAAACAAATTATATCAGATATTAAAGAAAATGTGAATAAATCAAACTCATATTAGAAGACAAAACCTATATGTTGTTTTAAAGAAACAAGCTTAAAAAGGTGGATCAAGAAATATTGAAAACAAAGAGACAATTGCAAACTAAATGAAAAGAGTGGAGATATTAATATCAGACAATGTGATTCTTTAAGATTAAAAGTGCCTAATAGAAGAAAGAGGATATGGTATAAAACATATCTATTTCAGTTTGACATACAAGCACATCACTCTAATGGAAAGAAATAAGTATATTCTTCATAATTAAACAAGTAGTTGAATCAGAGTCATTAACTTGTATGCTGATCATGTACACAAATGGGTGCTAGATACTTCTGTTCAAATTGTAATCATTTTGGAAAAGTTCTGATCCTAAGCAGGCTGATATTCTGGTGTCACATTCTTCAACTTGGTAGATGGCTTTCAGTATAATATTTTCTATATAGAAATAGATGAATACTTAGAAGCAATATTTCTATTTATTTAATGCTATAAGTGATAAAAACTATACTGAATTTCCTTATTTGTCAATTGCTTGGTTTTTGAATAGTGCCTTAAATTAACTGTCAGTCCAACAAAGGTCTTGTACATTGATGCAAGACATTTCCAACATCCCAAATAAGAATGCTGTCCACTCTCTTTTTATTTGTTTTTTCTTTTATTTTTTTAAATTAAATTTATTGGGGTGACATTAGTTAATAAAATTATATAGGTTTCAAGTGTATAATTCAATAATACATTACATATGTGTTTCATTGTGTGTTCACCACCCAAATTTAAATTTTCTTCCCGTCACCATATATTTGACTCCCTTTACCCTTATCTACCTCTGGTAACCACTAACCTGTTGTTTGTGTCTATGAGTTTTTCTTTGTTTGTCTTGTCCATTTGTCGCTTTTAGTTTTATATCCCATTTATGAGTGAAATCATATGGTTTTCAACTTTTTCTGTTTGACTTATTTTGCTTAGCATGATAATCTTAAGATCCATCCACATTGTCGCAAATGGCAGCATTTCACCTTTTTATGGCTAAGTAATATTCCATTGTAAATATGTACCACCTCTTCTTGTCCAATCATCTATCAAAGCTTTTTAGTTTGATATAGTCCCATTCATTTATTTTTGCCTTTACTTCCCTTACTTTTGAGATCAAATTAATAAAATCCTCTCTAAATCCAAGGTCCATGAGGTGAGTACCTATATTTTCTTCTATGCAATTTATTGTTTCAGGTCTTATATTTAGATCTTTGATCAATTTTGAGTTAATTTTGGTATATGATGTCAGGTGCAGACTAGTTTTATTCTTTTGCTTATGAATTTCCAATTTTCCCAGCACCATTTATTAGAGGCATTTTTCCCTTCATTGTATGTTTTTGGTTCCTTTGTTGAAAACTATTTGCCCATATATGTAGGTTTATTTATGGGGTCTCAATTCTGCTCCATTGGTCTGTGTGTCTGTTTTTCTACCAATACCATGCTGTTTTGATTAGTTTCGCTTTGTAGTACAATTTGAAGTCAGGCAGAGTGATACCTCCACCCTTGTTCTTTTTTCTCAGGATTGCTTTGGCTATTCAGGGTCTTTTGTTATTCCATACAAATCTGATAATTTTTTGTTCTATTTCTTTAATAAAAACCATTGGCATTTTGATAGGGATTACATTAAATCTGTATGTTGCTTTAGGTGCTATGGCCATTTTAACTATGTTAATTCTTCCAATTCACAATCACGGAATACCTTTCCATTTCTTTGTGTCTTCTTCAATTTCTTTTAATAATGTCTTGTAGTTTTCAGTGTATAAGTCCTTCACGTCCTTTGTTAAGTTTATTCCTAGGAATTTTATTCTTTTTGTTTCAATTACAAAATTTTTTAAAGTTCTTTTTCTGAAAGTTCATTGTTAATGTATAGAAATGCAATAGGTTTTTTGTTCAATAGCTTTTTGGTGGAGTCTTTAGGGTTTCCTATATAAAGAATCATGTTGTCTGCAAAAGTGACAATTTGACTTCTTTTTTCAGAAGTTCAACTGTTTTGTACTTTTTTCAATGGCCTGAGCCGAAATTCAATTGTGACAATTTAATTTCTAATTGAATCAGACTTTGTGTTATAGTTCTATCAGGCAATATATTGAAAACAGGAAATATTTAAATAAAACCCATGTTTTTAGTCTGAGGCAGCTGGGATTTTCTTTTTCGATATGATCTCAAAAAGTAACTTGTTGAGTTTACTTGGCTATGCAGAAAACATTGCAGACACTATGAAATTACATGGAAATGTTTGGCTTAATATAAATAGAACTATGTGGCAGAGAAGGTCATGAGGCTATGGGGAATTTAAAGGTATTTTGTTATTGAAAAGCAGACTACGTCAACAGTCTGCACATACGAAAAAACAGTCAGTCAGAAAATATGAAGATTGACAACCTGTAGATATCCTTGCAGTACTTGACAGGGCACTAGACAAAGAAGGTGCTGTCTCAAGTACTGAAAGCACTGCATTTCATTTGCAATAAATGTATGGACAGAAAAATAATCAGATTTCTTTGGTGATAAAGAAAAAACTAGTGTACTATATTAAATATTTTTCAATAAATAAATAAACTAACTGAATATTTTAGTTTTTCTTAGAGATGACAGAAACAAAAAAATGGTTAGAGATTTATTAAAAATTGTATAGAAACAAGCTTGACAGCTTAAGACTACTTAAAGAAAATAGCTTCGTAGCAAATGGACACATTCTGAGGTTAGATGTCTCAAATGTTTTCTCAGAAGATCAAAATACTAAAAGGAAGATAACAAGGCAAGAGAGAAAAATAAACTTGGAGATTATTTCTGCTATGGTCCTTGCTTTCAAATATAACTATTGTTCATAACGACATTATGGGAGAAAAATTACATGAAAGGTTGCCAGGTATAATGTTTAAGTTTACTGTTACCTACAACTTATTCAACTTGTGTTTGGAAAATGTAAATGGCTTTATAACTGGAAAGGCAATTTCATGGTTCAAAGAGGTGAGAGGTTACATTCCTGTTTATTTATTATTTTTTATCCCTAGTAGCATAAGCTTTTAACAGACATCATTCAGCTTCCAACCAGACACATTATTTTGAAGTCTCTT
>NW_011888789.1:2625359-2627349 GCF_000151845.1 Pteropus vampyrus | reverse complement strand
ATGGTTAGAGATTTATTAAAAATTGTATAGAAACAAGCTTGACAGCTTAAGACTACTTAAAGAAAATAGCTTCGTAGCAAATGGACACATTCTGAGGTTAGATGTCTCAAAAGTTTTCTCAGAAGATCAAAATACTAAAAGGAAGATAACAAGGCAAGAGAGAAAAATAAACTTGGAGATTATTTCTGCTATGGTCCTTGCTTTCAAATATAACTATTGTTCATAATGACATTATGGGAGAAAAATTACACGAAAGGTTGCCAGGTATAATGTTTAAGTTTACTGTTACCTACAGCTTATTCAACTTGTGTTTGGAAAATGTAAATGGCTTTATAACTGGAAAGGCAATTTCATGGTTCAAAGAGGTGAGAGGTTACATTCCTGTTTATTTATTATTTTTTATCCCTAGTAGCATAAGCTTTTAACAGACATCATTCAGCTTCCAACCAGACACATTATTTTGAAGTCTCTTAGGGGTAAGCTTAGAGCTGCTACTTAAAGGTTGAGCGGGGAGAGTGTGTTTTCAGGAAGTAGAAAAAAAGACTAGGTAATTTAAAGTTTCAGAGAAACTTTTAAGCCTGTTAATCTTGAGCATGTACAGCAAAGTTACTGAAAAGATATAAAGTGAGAAAATACAGAAAAGATCACTAGCACTTACACTTTTACTCATACTTACACTATTAGTTTCCTGTTCTATATTTGCAAACATTTGACTTGGTGTTTTTGTTTTTAAATATCTGATGAAAGTCTTGAAAAGTGAGAGTAAGTTTTCGAAACATCAAAGACCATAGTTTGAAACTTTTAATAATGCATGCATCTATTTAAGTTACAAAAATAATTGTTTTTTTTTTCAAGCTTATGGAATTATATGACACAAACTTGGTCATTTTCACATTGTAAGTTACTATGTGAGATGAATAAATGTATATGTATTTAATGACTTCTATTAGAAATAACAATACCATATGGAAAAAAAAAATAATATGAACTCTAAGAAAACTGATTAAATGCTTTGGAAAATCTCAGTCAAAACGAATCATTTTAAAAAATGTTGTTAGATCTGGGCAGCCAACTATTAATGTTTGGGGTAAATATAATTGACCACAGAATTTTTTTTTCATATTGCTTTGTAAGTGACTTTAATTTTTCAATCTCTTTTAATAAAATAAAAACTCCAAAACAGACAAAGCATTGAAGGTATTGTATATGCAAGAAAATCAATATTCATCTCCAAAGAAAAGGTCTTGTTCCTACAACAAAAGTCTAGTGAATCAGTAAATATGCATATAAAGAATAAAATTATATTTAAAGCATGATTATATTATGCTTAGTGATCCTCACTTTGACTTCTTAAATTAATCAAGCACCAACTATGAGTTCAGATTATCTGTGATAAATCCCTTCCATTCTGATTGATTTTAATCTTTCGACACAAATTGCATCACAAATAGACTCTAAAGACTCTCATTATTTTAATGTCTTTAATTTTGGACAATGAAAGTCAAGTACCTCATACATTCCATACCTATGAAAATTAATGCCAAGGGCATGTTTCATTTGACAAAGAATCTCAACTGAGACCATGTTAACATCATCATTCAGAGAGTACCATTTACTCCTTTTAACTCTCCTTTCACCAAAATTATTTTCGACTTTAACAGATTTTATATTTTTATCTGAAGATCAATAACCCAAAATTCCATTAAAGAGAAAGAAGTAATCTTATATTTTTTTTAGTAGAAACATCATAAGGATTTCTCAAAGTTACTTGAGTTGTGACTGACAAGTGCTGGTCTCAGTTCTGCAACCATCTTTGAGCATCCCTACCATGCATAAGTTGTAAAGACCACTGCCAAGTTAAATCATGCTTATCCTCCACATATTGAAAGGCAAATTGTAAGATGTGACTTCTTTCAATAACTGTGTTTCATAAACATTACACAGTCTTAAGAGGCAGTGGGACTTGGGGATAAAACACCACCTTCCCTGG
>NW_011888789.1:2612023-2625309 GCF_000151845.1 Pteropus vampyrus | reverse complement strand
GACTTCTTAAATTAATCAAGCACCAACTATGAGTTCAGATTATCTGTGATAAATCCCTTCCATTCTGATTGATTTTAATCTTTCGACACAAATTGCATCACAAATAGACTCTAAAGACTCTCATTATTTTAATGTCTTTAATTTTGGACAATGAAAGTCAAGTACCTCATACATTCCATACCTATGAAAATTAATGCCAAGGGCATGTTTCATTTGACAAAGAATCTCAACTGAGACCATGTTAACATCATCATTCAGAGAGTACCATTTACTCCTTTTAACTCTCCTTTCACCAAAATTATTTTTGACTTTAACAGATTTTATATTTTTATCTGAAGATCAATAACCCAAAATTCCATTAAAGAGAAAGAAGTAATCTTATATTTTTTTTAGTAGAAACATCATAAGGATTTCTCAAAGTTACTTGAGTTGTGACTGACAAGTGCTGGTCTCAGTTCTGCAACCATATTTGAGCATCCCTACCATGCATAAGTTGTAAAGACCACTGCCAAGTTAAATCATGCTTATCCTCCACATATTGAAAGGCAAATTGTAAGATGTGACTTCTTTCAATAACTGTGTTTCATAAACATTACACAGTCTTAAGAGGCAGTGGGACTTGGGGATAAAACACCACCTTCCCTGGTTGGCATTTCATCACTCACTCCTCTCAACTTATGAACATCACCCAAAACTGACACATGATAAGTAATGTCTAGGAGGAGTTTACCAAAGGGAGAGGGTCGAAATGGTTAGATTTTTTTTTAAAGGCTGCTGTTGGACCCAGTCTTTTGCCTTCTGAAATAAAACAATAATCAGGTGAACCTGAACAAAATTGAAAGTCACAGTGTGACAGTTGACTGGACAGATCACCAAGGGACAAGGCATCTCTCTTCTTTTGTCTTAGTGTAATTTTGTGGTGACTAGGCTGATGTTCTTCCCTTTCTCCATCTTTCTACATCATTTGGAGATTATAATTTCCAGAAAATGCCTGTCAGGCAGTTGGTGGAATGATTAATAGTAAGTCTTAAGAGAGAATCCCTGTGACTTTCAGGAGCCAAGAAAATTAAAAATTAAAAATGATTCAGACTAAAATATCACAGAAGTGATGAAGAATCAAAAATAGATTGATAAAAAAGAGTAGATGGTCTTGGAAGCAACCAAGAATACATACGAAATAATACATAATAACAGATATATAGAATAAGACACACACATAGAAAGAAATAATTACTTAAAAGTATTGGTAGGGAAATTGACTAAATGATTTGGGCAAAAGTCAAATTAAACTATACACTAAAATAAATTTTTATTGGTTTAAAGAGTTAAATTTCATTAATGTGACCATTAAAGAATCACGTAGTTGTTTTATAAAAAGATTTTTTTTTAAGACAAAATTATTGACATTTTAAGTCACAGATTCTCTGGCAAATTTATTTTTAAGTTTGTGTACTCCTCTGGATAGTTTTACTGTCTATATTAAATATTCTACTATTTTAGGAATTTCATATTCTAGAAACAATGAATGTTCAGTGAAATTATCATTGGTGTTACAATTTAAAGAAGCATCCAAATATGCCCACCAGGAACATCAAATGCCATTCTCGTAGGACCATGGAAGAAAAAGAGTCAAGAAAGACTTGCCTCGGGAGCATCCTGCTCATTGAGAAGAGAGCACAGGTTTGATTCACATCATAACCTCGGTCTCCTGGTGCCTTGAAGATGTTCCTTTGTGATTAATGACACCATTTTCTGCAACATTTTCATAATTGTGAAATATCTTCTAACTACTGCAAAGAGAAAGAGGCTAAACATAAATAGAATGAAAAATAGCAAATAGAAGAAAAAAACACAATTTGACTTCATAAAATGTTTGTACCTAGTTAGAGACAACATAAACTACATTACCAGGTCAAGAGCAAATAAAGAAAAAACATATGTGAACAGTAGAAAATCAAAATTTAAAAAGTATTATTGTTTTAAGAGTTTTTAAAAAATATTGATAAGTAGAGCAACTGAATAAGAATTGATAAAGACTGAATAGGATTGTCACAGAAAAAAATTGTTAATATTTGAAAGCATATTCTCTCTCACTATGGATCAAAAGAATTAAAAATGAAAACAATTTAAGATTTATTTTTCACTCATAAATTAGCTGAAAAAAATTTAAAGATAGTAGTCAAGCTGCAATGAAACTTGAAGCTCTCTCCAAATGATAGTGAGAGTACCAAAGGCCACAATCTTTCTAGAAGGTAATATTGGGATTATGTATCAAGTTCCCTAAAAGATTAACAACTTTGACCCACAGAGCTTACAAATAGAAACTTTTTTTGAAAGACACTTTAATTTTTATCATCTATCTATCTATTTATCTATCTATCTATCTGTCATCTATCATCTATGTATACAGATGTTTGAATTTCTACTATAAATGTATTTTTTCAGAAATAATACTTTAAAAAATACAGTATATAAAATAAATAAGTTATAATATATTTTTAATAAAATTTTTTTCATGTTATCTATAGTCTTGTATCTTCTATCTTGTGAAATAAGATTGGCTCCTTAAAATTTAGAATTTGTGATTTTATCTCTTCTTCCCATCCTGCTACTTTTGCTCCCAATTGTACCTACCTAAAGCAGGTACAGGTTAATTCTGAAAAGAAATAGCTCATGAATCTGACTAATTTAATTAATCTTTCTGCAAAGGAGTAAACAAATATGGGGGGGTGAAATAGATTATCACATTATGACATGCCTAATTCTAAAACACATATATACAATGAATGAGGTATTGAAGAAATGTTTACTGAGTGTCTTTTACTGTAAAATCTTCTGTTGTGGCCTTTATGTACACTGTTGCACTGAATGTGAACAACAATGAAATCAATGTGGATTAAGGAATTGAGATTTAGAGACGTCCAGTGATCCTACCGTACAGCTTTGAGGGGAATCAGGAACCAAACTGTGCTCTTCCTACTGCACCAGATGAATTTCTTTACAACAGTTGATTTTGGTCCATCTATTCTTTTATGCACTTTATGCTGACAAAATGAGATATGTGAAATTGATTGGGGATTATTGAACTCTAGTTTAAAAATACTGCTGTCCCTACATGTAGGCATTTTCCCAAGTGATAAGATCACTTAGAATTTTTGAATATACAGCCACATTCAAACTTTGAAATACAGTCTGCAAGATTTTTGTGATAGTCTAATCAAATTTGTGTGGATGAATATTTTATTTCAAGACCAACTTATTTCACTCATGTGTGCAGAGTGAGTCATTATAGAAGAGTATTATATAGTTAGGATAAAATAAAAGTATCATCTGAAAGTTGAATTTATTAATAACATTTAGGCTGACTTGGGATTTGCAATATGGAGGATGGTCTATATTTTTTATTAACATTATAGTAGAGTCTTGTTTTACCTTTCATTTGCCTATTAGAATTTTAAAATTATATATATACATACTCTTTGGCCTGGAGATTTTTATAGTTTTATTTTTAAATTATTACCTTCCCTCCTTCAAGCTCTCATAATTCTAAACTTTAACCTTTAACCCTTTCCAACAAACTATGCTTTGAACCACATTGACTGAGCCTTCTGTTGTCCATCTTTTAGAAAATGTACTCTGTGTTTCAGAAGATCTCTATAATAATATTTTTTCTTTTGAGGAAGAAAAGAGTAAAAAAAAATCAAATTTAAATCTGCTAGGAATGGATGAGAATTCCTAACATAGCTATTTCTCAGTTATGGTATATTTTCTCCACCAGCTGTTTAAATAGTAATATCTGATCTTATAAGCAAGTTATATATTAAGGACATAGTGTTGCCTCCTGTGTTCAGTTGGAAACACAGGAACAATGTGCATCAGTGGTGACATTTTCCAGATCATGTTGCTTTTAAAAAATGCAGTAAGAATTCTCTCATAGTTAATGTTTGAAAAGTGCTGCCTTAAACTAAATTACTAAGGCTTATGAGTAAAGTGCATTTTATTAAAAATGAAGGAAATCCTTCCTAAATGATATAATTGCTTAATCAAGTAGAAATTTGAATACAAAATTTATTTCTAACTTAATGTCATTAATATTCAATGCTTTTTAATTTTTTCACACTGGCTTTCTTTTTCTGTCTGTATTCTTTACAAAAAAAAATTATTACGTTAAAACTGCCCCTTATTATCTGAATATCTACCTTAATCTTTTATACCTAGCCTCTTTGTGTGCCTCTTTTTTACATATTAAAGGACAAAGAGTTGGCATTAATATCTTTAAGTACAAAGTTGCATGACCTAATTTGACAGAAAGTGTGACTGAATTCCAAAATGTATTACAGCATTGTTTTATATAATCACAGTGGTAGTAAATTCAGATTCTAAAATTTGATACTTGGCTGAATAACTGACATTTACTCAAGTGTGTGTTCTCTCAGAACTTTGTTGCAATTTGTAAATAAGTTTGAATTTCTGGACATTTTAATTCTGGTTTAAAAGAGAATTTGGCATTTGAAAGTATCAAAGATTATAGAAATTACTTCTTGAGGGCTTATTGTGGATCAAAGACTATTCTAAACGTGGACATATTTGCCAATTTTGCAATTAGTAACCAAGGAATTAGAGACTCTCTTTGAAGTCAATGTGGTGGCTTTGATTTTTGGTCACCTATAGAATGCCAATGCTGAGTGGGTTCATCAGTTTGCATCTTTTGCTTGGAAAATCTTAGATTGTTATGGTTATCTCTGGAATTCCTTCTGCCAATTTAATGACTATTTGTAAAGTCTGAAAGCATCAGGCAGTTGTTCAATATAAGCTCATTACAATATGAGGTATCTTGATGCACCAACCACAGAGGCAGATAAATTTAAGACTCAATTGAGAGCAAAACCCAGCTTGTATATGTAGTATCTCATTGTTTTTACTTACAGTGCAGTTAAGCTATTTTTTCAACCAGCTCTCTCAGGTGGAGTTTCAGGTATGACTTGAATGTTCTTGAATCAGTTATTCTTTCTGAAAATCTCTCTCACTTTTTCTTTAATCCAGCACTCAACACTCTTCAGGTACACTATCTGCCTTGAAATAAAGACTTTCTTTGGCCTCAAAATGTTTGATTCACATTCAACTCTTTCTTGATAATATTTGAATATAAAAGAGGAAACTGCTATGGACTGAATTGTGTCCTCTTGAATCAATATGTCGAAGCAATCTCTAACCCCCAATTTTACTGAATTTAGAGATAGATTTGGGTAACTAAAGTTAAATGAGGCCATAAGTGTAGGACTCTGATCCTACGGGCTGGTGTCCTTATATGAAGAGGAAGGGTCACCAGAGGAAAGACCATGCAAGGACTCAGAAAGGAGACAAGGCAGTCATCTACAAGCCAGGAAGAGAGGTTTCACTAGAAACCAACTCAGATGGCAACTTGATCAGGGGTTTCTAGCCTCCAGAACTGTGAGGAAATAAACTTCTGTAGTTTAAGTCCTTCAGTTTGTGGTATTCTGTTATGGCATCTGACCAGATGAAGACAGGGCACAAGTGTGTTTAAAAATAAGCTGAGTTCATACCAGCCTTCTGACAAATATCAGGGGTGTCTAGATGAGGGCAGCTTCTGTTTGTTTGCAGATTCTAAGTCCTTAGTTAAAAAAGACTTCCCATAAGGGAAGAGAAAATTTGGTTTAAGAATAATGTCTTGTGGTTTATGGGGGAAGGGTTGGTTATAAATCCAGCCCAGTGGATGCTTCAGCCCAGTTCATGCCAACGCCTGTGAAATAAGTGTAATTTTTTAAAAACATGAATTAAAACCTATCTGGGTTTTCCTATACATTCTCCATTAAGCATTGTTTAGGCTGGGGCACCAGGCATGGAGGTCAAGGACTCTTCCTCTCCCGATGAGAGCACAGTGACCTTGGCTTGCTGTCAGCAACATGATGGTTCCCTGGTCAAGAAGAGGTGATCAGTGCTACAGGATTTTGGCACAACTGCAGCCATAGTTGCACCTATTGGAGATGATGGCTTTAGCAGAGAGCAACGGGTTGTTAAAGTAATTCAGTAAGGTAGATGTCACATTTTAGAGCATTCGAAAAAAGCAAAGGACCTTTTTAAAAATAAAATATTTGCCCCCAATATCTTGACACAAAACAGATAAAATTAGGGCTGCTTGGGTGGAATGAGGCATGAAGGTCTAGTGCCCAGCTTAGGACTCTGCAGAACTCACACTGGTCGTTATTGTAGAAGTGGAAAGAATATTCCACTAACGACCACTTGCCCTGGGTTTTCATACGGACTCCACCACTCCACTTCCTATCTCAGAATAAATCTTTAATAGTTCAGGGCTGCATATACTTTATTTGTAAAAATGAGAGGTCTAGTTCTATAATTGCTAGAAATCTCTTTTAGGTCTAACTGAAATTCATGGAATTATCTTAGATATAGAGAAGAGACTGGATTGTTCAAGAGAATTCTGTGACCTCCAATATCTCTTCCTTTAGCTTGAAGCTCTAGGTTCCCCAGAGCAGTGGGAATGGGCAAACCCACACCATCTGGATGAAGTGAGACTTCTCATTCTCATGTGTCCTGTGGGGTGAAGCACGACTGCTCACCCAAATATGACAGGGGGAACAGAGCTTGCCATCTCACACACACAGGCCCAAACAGTCATATAACTTGTTAGAAAAAAGATCAATGAAATTCTCACGTGATCTGAAATTCCATGTGAAAACATCTGCTTTAAATCAACAGATGAGGAAATTCTTTGTTTCCCCAGTACCTTCTCAAAAGCAATTCACCATTATGTGAATAATGGTGAATGATGCGGCATTCAGAGTGTGCACAAGTAGGGTGAAGTCATTTCATGTCAAATATCTTTTAGTGTCTTACTCTAGACTTTCACCATAGAAAACTTCAAATAACTGTCATTTATCTCATTTATCTCATTTACTTGGTAAATATCGTAATCCCATTCAAGTGCTGCTCAACAGATAATATAATTTTTGCCTTTGCCATCTTTGTTCACAAATTACAGAATTTTTTCCTGTACATTTCCAGAATTTACCACACCTTACTCATTCCTGTCCCCATAGATCATGTGACATCTTCATTTTTTTCCTTAAAATTCTAGCGCGTCTGCTTTTTCTCTCTTATTTCTCTTTCTGTCATTTTCATGTTTTTTCTGTTCTTTACTGTTTTTTCATTTTCTTCCTCTCTTCCTTTTTCTTCTCTCTTATTAGCAATCCCAAATGCTAGTCTAAATCCTTATTTACTGTGTGCCGTATCAGGAATGTGAGCTTCAAAAATATCACCAAAATTAAGAGATCCTATCTTAAAATGGAAATCAGTTTATCAGTCCAAAGCCTGGGACAGAATCCGAGGAAGTTGCGAGTGTTTGATCTAACTTTCCCAATCCTATCTGCTTCCTGTGTGCGTCTCCTTCTTGTGAGAGCATATTATTGAGCAGCGATTGCCAAAAATATTATGGAGCAGAATCATCAGAGGATGGGAATAAGGAAAGAAACAATCAGGGGTTAAAGGTCATTAAAATGAGTAAGAGATAAAGAGAAAAAAGCAGTGTCTTGGAAAAAAAAAAACTGTCAGAGAAAGGAGATATGAGGTATAAAGAATGAGGCATACTAGAGGATTCATTTGTTACACATTAGCAAGGGATCTGTGAAATCTCCACAGCAAGTATTTAAATATATGACGTTCATACTGAGGAAGAGTTTTTCTTTTTCTTTTTTAAACTGAATGACCATGTCAGCTACACAGTTACATTTGTGGAGATATAATAATAATCTCAAAAAAGGATTTCTACTTAATATAAATATGTACATTTGAATATGAGAAAAATTAATTTCTAAAAAGATTAAGAAAATACGCAGCTGCCTTAAAGTGATGAAAAAAATTGAATGACTTTAACAACACACTGCCAATATTGTTATAAAGTCACATAAAGTAGTGTGTGTTAAATATACATAATTTTTTTCTCCTTTTAAAACTATTTATACATTTGTAAAATTAAATATTTCTGATTAGGACGATTTCAAATTCTTTCTTATCCAGCCAGTCATTATTTTGTAGATTTAAAAGAAGTTTTCAATGATGTCTCACAATCATTTCTATCAAATCAAAACAGTTATTGCTGTCTGTGTGTACAGTCATATCTCATCAGATCTGATACATCACCTACCCTGCTGGGTGAGTTCGTGGGCAGCATCCGGCATTTTGACCTGTGTTCACAAATAATGCAGACGCTAAGCCCAATACCCAGTCAAGTCTAATCATCAGAACTCCAGATGACAATAGCATTAGGAGTCAATTTATGCTTCAATGGCCTTTTCTGGATGAAATACAGCATATATGCATCTGACTGAGGTTTGAAAGCAGTTCCTGGAAGTCTTAATTTTTGCTTTTTTATGAAAGTTTTTAGTTTTGTTTTTTCAAAATATTCAACAAAAGTTGAAAGAAATTTTCCAAAGCTTGTATGATCCCCTTTAATATGATTTTGATGCTTTGAGCTATCTAAATTTTTTAGAACTTAAGAAGTAGAATTAGAATTATAGTATATGAGAGACAGATTTTTTTTACTCATAATTTGTTACATGAAACTTTTTTAAAAGATCACTATTTCCTCTTAATGGGGTCACTAATCTCAAGAATGGGGCTTTTCTGAAGTTCTTTAAAATGTTCCTTTTTTTTCTTTTCCCTTCGTATGTAGTTTAGTACACACTTTGTAATGTCACAGGTGGGTCTTCAACATAATTTTAATTCAACTCCTTCCTTTCACAGATAAAGAAGTTGAGCCTCAGAGGTTTTTGGTAATTTGCTCAGATACAGCAGAAAAATCAGGATTAAGAGCCTGGTTTATAATTCCGAACATAGTGCTCCTTCTGTTATAGTATGCTTTTTATAGTTCTGAGTTGTTAGCCCTGGAATGAAGAGAAACTTTGAAACTTTGGTTTAAATTTTTTTCAAACTGTCAAGCTCTACTTATACAAGATAACACAGAGTTATTTCCCACTTAAAAATTACCCAATATACTAAAAATTCAAACGTGAACCAACATACCAGTAATTACTTTACAAAGTATGTATCACTGACTTCCTTCAACAGTTCTCTGGGTGTATTATATGCATTTTTTGAATACAATAATTGGATGTATTCAGAACTTTCTAGAATTCATCTATATAAAAATTAGACGTCAATGCTCTCTTCTGTAGCAGAGTGAAATGTTATTTTTATATCATTCTCATTTTCGGTTCAAAAGGTAAAGTCTCTAAAAAGCATCCTTTGACAAACCTGCTAATGAAAGCTCAGTTCTTGGGGCGGGGTGAGTGTGTGTGTGGAGGCGCGGGGGAGCGGCTTGAGGGGGGGCGGTATGCGACAGCACAGTAATGTTGTTAAAGTATGGGCCAAGAGACCTTGTCCAGCTTGTCGCCCCAGCACTTCCTAGGTAGGTGAACATGGGACCTTAACCATGTAAGGAGTTTCATGAACTTTGGCAATATGCTAAAACAATTGTGGCCATGTGACCTCTCTCACCCTGTTGTATCTGCTTCTTTTCTCTCACCCATTGAGTAAAATTCCTTCAGAAGAGGATGTCCCCGGAGAAAGACCGGAGTGCATGGAGAAGTGCGTGATCCTTTCTCCTTTCCTTAGAGAAGTGCATTCTGGGTATGCCAGTCAATGCCGTATACAATCACCACTCAAACTTCTGTTTTGAGTTTATATGAATGTGGAGAACAAAAGTTATTTTTACAAATTCTGATACTGGCATCTGTTTCACTCAATCAGTTAGCCAATGTCAAAACGCTCTTCTTAAAAAAAAAAAAAAATCTGGGAAGCTACATCTTATACAACTGCTTACTTACCAAAATATTTTTTTCCTTGAGTCTTTTTAACTGAGTATACAATACTAGGTTTCTAGACATAAAATTATATTCACAAAATTTCCAAGCTTCCACTATATTAACTGGTGCTACAAACTTCCAGTGTTTTCTCATCTTTATCCTTCAGATTGACTAGATTAGCATTTTGAGACTCTTGGAGAGTTTATGAACATTTTCACTGTGCTTTTTAGCTTTTAGCTGAATCAATTTTGCTAATACTCTAAGTAATTGTTTAGTTTTATCTCTAGTCCATCTTCTCAACTGGCACCACAAAAATCTAAATTATTATAATGGAGTGAAGTAAGATTTTTATGGTCCATATAAAATTGTCTGCAAGTATCTCTGGCAATGTATTGTCTTTGTTCATGTTACTTTTACTTTTGATCAAAATTATTACATCTCCAGGGACAAATTAAATGTTATTTTTCTGGCATGCTTCATGCTTTAATTTTTGGCCTAGTGATTTTTTTTGGCTTACCCGTATATTCTGAGAAACTAATTGTCAACACATAGTTCAGATTATTTTAAAGCTGATAACATAACAGTTGTTGCATCAGGTTCTAATATTCCTTACATGACCTCATGGGGCTCATTCAAAACAAAAAATATATATTTTAAATTAGCTAAAAAATTAATATATTTAAATGTATCAAAACTAAAAATGATTGACCAGAAAATAGATTACACAATGTATTTCTGCTAACATTCTTGGTTCAAATATGATGAAAAATGATTGAGTTGAATCTAGCTCAATTTCATGGACGGTGACCATGATGCACCAGGATTTTGCCTCCCCTTGAGGTGGAACAATGTTATTTATTTTGACTCCATTTTTCCTTTTGTAAACCATCCCTGAATTTGTTCTACTGGAGAAATTTTGATAAAACTGTAGCTGTTTTCATATTTATTTATCTTTTCCTTTTGCTGTTTCTTATTTCTTATTATTATTATTACTATTATTATTATTATCACTGTTTGAAAATTACGTAGACCGTAGCTGGCACATAGAATGAACAATGCATGTTTTCTGCATAAAGGCTTAAGAGTCATCTTTACCAAAAAATAGGAAGATGGTGCATAAACGTAAAATGAGAGAATTTCAGAAGATTACTTTTTTCTCCAATATATGGAAAAAATCTTACTTTATGGACTAGATGTTAAAGTTGTGCAGAGCACATAACTGGAATTTAGAAAACATTACATTGTTTTACAAGTCAGTATTGAAAATACTTAGTATATTTTTTGGGCATGAACCTTCTAATTAAATATTTTTAAAGAAAACAAACTATTTTATAGCAAAACGTATAGACACTAATATTTTATAGTGTACCAAGTAGTCACTTATACCATTTAAAAACGTTTTTGTTATACTAAATTTGCCAGCTTTAAGACAGGGGTCTCCAATCCCCAGTACTGGTCCGTGACCTGTTAGGAACAGGGCTGCACAGCAGGAGGTGAATGGCAGGCGAGCTAGCTAGCGAAGCTCCATCTGTATTTGCAGCCGCTCCCCAGCGCTAGCATCACTGCCTCAGCTCCACTTCAAATCATCGGGCATTAGATTCTCATAGGAATGCAAACAAACCCTGTGGTGAAGTGCCCATGCAAGGGATCTAGGCTGCATGCTCCTTATGAGAATCTAATGCCTGATGATTTGAAGTGGAGCTGAGGCGGTGATGCTAGCGCGGGGGAGTGGCTGCAATACAGATTAACATTAGCAAAGAGGTTTGACTAAACAGAGACCATAATTAATCAATTGCTTGCAGGCTCATATCAAAACCCTATCAGTGAGTAGCAAGTGACAATTAAGCTGCATCTGGTGGCAGGCTTTATAGTGGCAAGTGAGTTGATGTACTTCAGTTGTACAGCTGCATTTGGTGGCATCTGATTCTGCGTTATAGTGAATTGTATAATTATTTCATTATATATTACAATGTAATAATAATAGAAATAAAGTGCACAATAAATGTAATGCACTTGAATCACCTCCAACCTTCCCCCACCCCCAGGCCATGGAAAAATTGTCTTCTGGGAAACTGGTCCCTAGTGCCAAAAATGTTGGGAACCACTGCTTTAAGAGATTTATCTTTACATAACTATAAACTTTGTTTTCTCTTTTCAGCACTAATAATTTTTATGTATTTGCTAGTAGCTATGTCACACTGGCAAACAATCAATTCTTTGTCAACAAGCATACCACTTACTGGGTTGTATTTATGCAGGCAAAATATTTGTTCCCAGAATAAAGCATGCCTTTTTAAAAATGAGACAAGCACTGCAATCGTGTGACTGAAATGTTTCTTTTTTAACATGTGTGGGCACTTAAATGTTATTTCGTTTATTTTACATGTGTTCACAAAAAGACTTTAGCTTGTCAGAAAAAGCTAAATATTTGGAAAAGATTGTTTTTGATTGAAATATTTTAAAGCCATTTTCATACATACTGAGGGATATTATACCCAGTTAAAAGTCTGAATGCTCCCAGTGCACTGAATAACTTTCAGTCATATGGACGTGCTAAGCAGACCATCTTATAAGATGGTACAATCTATATTGATTCATTTGGTTTTAGATTCAAAAGTGTCATATAATAAAGTGTTTATAATCATTAAATACATTAAGAGATGAATTTAAATGAAATGTAGTAGTGACTGTAATCCCTGTGAAACTTTCTTTCACAGGATCACACATTTTCATAGCAATCGCAATCTGACATTTGGTTAGAGAAAAGGAGCAGGGGGAGATGAATGTTTCATAATATCAAGTTTGCTTACAGTGTAAGATGGTAATGGATTGAACTTAGCAGGTTATAATACAATTTTCATTTTATTTTAAACATATTTTGCATTATATAAAAATATTGATCACAGTGAGCTTTACCAATTGTTATTGCTATAAAAATGAATGCAGAAACAATATTTTTAGTGGAAATAAATTATATAGTCATTATTTTTTTCTTTTAAATCACAACAAAAAAACCTCGGCTGTTTGGTCATTGGCAGAAACCCAGTCTTTACAAGAGGTCTTTTGCAGATGAGCTCCAGTCTCTTTCTGTAAAGTTATCCACATGGTTCAGAAAACGCCGACTTTTGTCTTTGTTACCATGGTCCCACAAGGTCTCTCTGTTCATAGACAGTTCTAAAGTGGCAACACAGTTTTCCATGACAGAAAAATGACGAACTGGAAAATAGAACAATCTCAGTTCATATGTGGTCTTTTCCAATATGAAGGGACACAGCGACATACTTCTTCACTAAATGACAGTCCCTGCTCACAATGCTTCAGTCGATTTGTACATGGTCGTCTGTAACAACTAGGAATATAGAGAGAAACACACTTTTGTTAAACATTAATATATGAACTTATGCTATAGACACACTTTTGAGTTATTCTAAATTTTAAATTAGA
>NW_011888789.1:2585415-2611973 GCF_000151845.1 Pteropus vampyrus | reverse complement strand
ACTGAATAACTTTCAGTCATATGGACGTGCTAAGCAGACCATCTTATAAGATGGTACAATCTATATTGATTCATTTGGTTTTAGATTCAAAAGTGTCATATAATAAAGTGTTTATAATCATTAAATACATTAAGAGATGAATTTAAATGAAATGTAGTAGTGACTGTAATCCCTGTGAAACTTTCTTTCACAGGATCACACATTTTCATAGCAATCGCAATCTGACATTTGGTTAGAGAAAAGGAGCAGGGGGAGATGAATGTTTCATAATATCAAGTTTGCTTACAGTGTAAGATGGTAATGGATTGAACTTAGCAGGTTATAATACAATTTTCATTTTATTTTAAACATATTTTGCATTATATAAAAATATTGATCACAGTGAGCTTTACCAATTGTTATTGCTATAAAAATGAATGCAGAAACAATATTTTTAGTGGAAATAAATTATATAGTCATTATTTTTTTCTTTTAAATCACAACAAAAAAACCTCGGCTGTTTGGTCATTGGCAGAAACCCAGTCTTTACAAGAGGTCTTTTGCAGATGAGCTCCAGTCTCTTTCTGTAAAGTTATCCACATGGTTCAGAAAACGCCGACTTTTGTCTTTGTTACCATGGTCCCACAAGGTCTCTCTGTTCATAGACAGTTCTAAAGTGGCAACACAGTTTTCCATGACAGAAAAATGACGAACTGGAAAATAGAACAATCTCAGTTCATATGTGGTCTTTTCCAATATGAAGGGACACAGCGACATACTTCTTCACTAAATGACAGTCCCTGCTCACAATGCTTCAGTCGATTTGTACATGGTCGTCTGTAACAACTAGGAATATAGAGAGAAACACACTTTTGTTAAACATTAATATATGAACTTATGCTATAGACACACTTTTGAGTTATTCTAAATTTTAAATTAGAGCAGTTACTCATTTTGTCATAAAATTGTTCTCGGGTTTATAGGTTTGTAAATTGTTAAAGTTCATGCTTACAATTATAAAATTTGAGAGGAATGGAAAAACCTGAAAAAAAAAAAAGTGTCTTGGTTACTAAAATAACAAATGGAAGAATGAGATATCAGCATTAGTTTGAAGTGCTTTCTGCTTCGTGGATGAAAGTAACATAAAACAGAAATTTTGGAAGTAACTATTTGGTCTGACAATTTAGTGTGGTCACGTAGACATGGCAGAACTCACTAGAGTCTGAGACTTGTACGGAACTCAGAGCTTGAAGCCATTAAACCCAGCCATTTTGGCAGGCCCATGGTCCTCAGCAAGCAGCCCCACCCTTGCTCCTGTGTCCCCGCTGGGCAAGCAGCTAGCTGTGATGGCGGTTCACTCTCTCTTCTCCATCTGGGCTCCAATGCTGTCTGCCGGAAGGGAAGGAGAGGGGCAATATCATCGTGGGGGTCCCTCTCCTACTGCCCTAGACATCTAGTTTCTAGTAGTGGTAAAAGGACAAATGATCAAGTAGTCAATAACATCTGAAGCACTGTTGCCCTGATGAATGGGAGTTATCTTTGAAAAAGTTTCTGAAGTGTGAGTATGCTTACTATATGGGAATGGAAATGGGTGTCCAGGGAAAAAAATACAAGATGACCTGACATGGATATCAAAAGTGCACCTCAGAAAAACTACAGATGTGATTTCGAAATTTCATTTTTGTACTCTAGGAAAGAAAGTACATCTAGTTAAAATGTTATTATTGTTAATTTTACTTATAAATACAAATGCATTACTGTAAGACCTCTGGTATTCCTTTACTAAAGAGGTACAATTCTCAATGACCAATGAAACTTGCTTATTAAGGCAGTGGACTAAAGTCTGCCCACCACACTTTTGGAATAAATATTAAGAGAAAATAAGGAGTATAAATATTTTCAAAATGTAAATTATCTTTTTTTTTTGCTTCAATATATGCATGAAAATTGGAATTACACACTTAGAAAAACGAACATGGGGGAGTTTCGGTAAGTAGAAAGTCTTTATAAAACAATGTATACTATTAAGAGAAATACAATGATAGAAATCTTTTCTGCTAAGTTAATGTAAGAATTCTGGAGAAAAATATGGTGGCTGATTTATCTATGCAAGCATAAAAATTTTAAGTTTCTCAATATATACGAAGTTCACTCAGAAGGATTTAATATACAAAAAGGTTTAGTAATCTTTACTAAGATTTAATATTTATATGTGTATTTTTGTAATATCCTGGTAATTAGAGATATGCAAGTAAAACTGCAACACAGTTATTGCTCAAAATATGCTAAAGAGGAGTATTATAGAGTATTCTGAAATACTAATGGAAAAAAGTCATCAATGATATACATAGATTCAATGAAATCTCCTTATGCAGTAGCTAGTGGAGACAGATCATCAGAAATATAAATTAAAATGAGACTGCAAAACTCTTCAGAATCAAAAAGATGGATACTTTATATACTGAGGAAAAAAGGAATGACAAACATTAATGCAGATATAAAATTGTAAATAAATGAAATGTAAGGTTTGAGTCATTTAAAGTCATTTGATGAAAGAGAAGAAAGCCCAGTGAAGGTGATAAAGAAAAAATGTATGAAAACTGAAAGGACACTAGGAGAGCACGATTTATGTCAGCCAAAAAAAGAGGAGAGCTTAAAGAAAAGCTACAGAAAGGACAGCTTTGGTCTTACATAAAGACCCAATTGACCATTGGATTTAGCAAGTAAGAGTCTGAAGCTTATCAGGGAATTTTAGGGCATAAATCCCATTACAGTTGGTTGAATAAATGAGAGATGAAAGAGGTGAATGAAAACGTCAAAGGCCTAAACTTGGAGCAAATTTGAAGAGAAGGACAGAACTTGGTTGCTAAAGTATGCTCAACATCACGGGGAGATGCTAACAAAATAGAAGAAATTCAGGAACTTTTATAAATTGAGAGGAAAGGACAACAGAGTTAAGATGTTAAAGGTATGGAAGAGAGAAGACATGACTGGTGGAGCGATGTTGAAGGAACGTGGGGAGAAATGTCAAAAGTCAGATCTGGCTTAAATAGTAGCTCTCCTTATTCTCAGACTGTAGAGGAAAAAGTTCAGAGACTCACACTTAAAAGGTTTCAGTCCAAGAGACTCATTCTTTTCTTGGTGAAAAAGTTTTGAAGAATGAGTCTTGAGTAACCTTTAACAACATATTATGTCTCTAATTCCGTTAAATAGTTAGCATAAATATTTTTATTTCTAGATATAATTCTACAGTAAATGGTACTATCCTATCCTTTTAAGATTTTGCACATTTTCTGCACTTAGAACAGTTGTCCTACATCTGAAGGCATCGTGGTTTTGGTGGGGGCAGGTGTGCACTGCCTGGTGTACTTTGAAAATGCTCCACAGATGATTGTCCGATGCACCTGTCCCCCAACCTGTGTTGACAGCCACGACCTTGTCCCCTGGGTAAAGGACTCAGAGTGTAACCTGAGTTTGTATCTGGTTTGGGTTCCCAGGGCTCCTTTCTTGCCCTTTGGTGAGGAAACAGTCTCACACAAGTTTGGCATTAGTTAAAAAATATCAGAATTTGTCTTTCAGATCTTATTAGTTTCATGCTAATAAACGACTGTTATTTTGATTGAGAAAACTGCTTTTAGCTGAGAAAACTATTTCCAGTAAGAGAAATAAACACAATTTATGAAGATTTCCTACCTGCATGTTTGATGTTGAAATTTCTTTCCTTTTAAGAAGCATTTCTGTGGATTTTCTGTACATTCACAGGCACACTTCCCAGGGTTGAGGGGCTGATTTCTTGGGCAGGTCTTTTTACATACGCACTGGCATGTGTTTTCATCAAATTCTCTGTTGGTCCCACATGAGTTGGGGAAAAGTTTGTTTTTACAGACGCACTGGCATGAGTCTCTGTCTAGTTCTTTGTGGGGCCCGCAGCTGGAAGGCTGAAGCCCCCCTTTGCAGACACATTGACAGGTCTCTTCGTCCAGTTCCTTGTTGGGTCCACAGATGTCATGGAATCCATCTGCCACGTCTAGACAAATACAGGCAGGACAACCTTACTATACCTTACTTGGTCCCTGGTGTGGTGTGAAACAATTAAAAGCACTGAAAAACATCTTCCTTTTTATGTTTTTCATTATAGGGCTTTGCGTAAACATGGGCATGTACCTTTATAAAGAAGTTCAAAATAATACCAATAAGAAACAAAAAAGGTCCTATTTTGTAGTGACCCATTAAAAAGTGTGATAATCTGAATATTGGACATATGATTTTAATATTAAAGTATTTGTTAATCAAATTAGAGACCCTTGGTATTTAGTCTTAAAAACATCATTCTGCTTACCGTCTTCAGCACTAGAGGTAAAAATAAAATCCTGCTGAGTGAGGCATCTGCAGACTTGACTATTCCATGTGTAATTTGTGGGGCAAGTCTTGTTGGCAGCCTGGCATCTTGGGGAGACACAGATGGGTTAAGCATTAGTATAATTGGAACATAGAAGGGATCATCCCTTTTCTTACCTATGTAGTACACAATCAATACATGCTTATAAAAAATGCTCTAAAATAATGTAAGTATATATGAAATGAAATATGAAAGTTTCCTCTCAAACTACTTCTACCTACATGCGCTGTCAAATTCTAATCACAGAGGTGACCACTGTTAGTGGTATAGTCTTATTTCACTCCAGATGTCTACCTTTTTAAGGCAAATACGATTATTTGTATAATCACATAGTGTTCTAGTTTTTGTGAACATAGGATAAAGCCTTTTATATTACTCTGAAATTTACTTTTCCATTAAACAAGACATCATGGAGATCTTTGTATGTCATTTCATAAAGTTCCACTCCGTTACTTTTCATGGTTGCATAGTAGTCCATTAAGTGGATGTATTACTATTTATTTTATTAATCTCCTACTGGTAGCTATTAAAGTTGCTTCCAATTGGCTTTTTCAAACAGTTCTACATAAAACACCCTTATACATGTAACTTCACTGACTTATTTCTGAGGAGCAGATGCCTATAACTGTCAAGGGTCCATTAATACAAAATTCCCACTCTACACTCTACCAGAAAGGTATCAAAGAGCTGTGTTTTTGCTGTTGTTCTAGTTTTCCCTCCCTCCTTCCCACCCTTCCTCTCTCCTTCTCTCCTTTCCTTCATTTCAGTAAAAATTAAACAGCATGCTCTTCCTTTTCTTAGCTTTTGGTTTATGGCTTTAGTGTTTCTTTTTGCAAATAAAAGAAAATATGTATGTATGTATACATTTTAGCTCATTCTGTTACACAGAAGATAGCATCTTTTAGATGCGGTTCTAAACCTTGCTTTTTTATTTAACAATATTTCCTGGAGAACATTATACCTTCCTAATAATTTTAGGCATTCTCAAGAGCAAGTCTCTACACATTAAGTATTTTTGTTATTATTTTCTTGGCTAATCATAAATTAACATCAATCCACATAAAATTTAGACAGTGTATAAATTTTCTAAAATAATATCACTGTTTTTTAAAATTTACCTCCTATCTAAAATGTTAGTATTCTATCCAACAATATGAAATTGTTTAGTTATATAATAGCAATGCAATTGATCCTGGTTGAATGAAACTCATATCATTTCATTTACATAAACTCATACTTTCTGTAAATGAAAGTAAATCCATTTTGTCTATGTTGCCACAATATTGACGTGGGTTAAGTAACATATTCCCAGGTTGATAAAGGTGGACACAATGTTGTGGCGGTCCTATTAGAAAGGCATCATTCATTTAGCTGATATGTGATTTATAGTGCCATCACCTAAGCCATTGTTTTTTTCCAGTCGTTAGTTGTAACACATTAGTGGATCAGAAAATCAACTACACGAGTTGGGAAATGCATTTTTAATGTAAAAACTGGCATGTAATAAAATACAAACTATTAGAGTGCATGTGATAAAGACTGTTTTCTGAAATTTTATTTCAATTATATATATGCATGTAAATATTTTAAAATAAGTAATATACATATACAAATGTGTACGTGCAAATATGAATATACAACCCCTCACACACAACCCCTCCTTCTTCCACGTGTAGTGTGTGTGTATGTGTGTCTATGGTTGCAATGTCAAGTGTATTTGTCTTTACTTGCATTCAGAAAAGTTGACAAAACACATCTCTAAGCTATTCAAATGGCAAAAAGAAAAGTGTCACAAATAATCTCAGTCCCTAGCCTAACTGAGATGGTGAATGATGACATTTCCAACTGCAGGAATATGTATAATGTGTCTGTGCTTAAGTTTAAAAATGTATACAAAGTTGTTCATCCTAAATAGATATGAAAACAAAAACAATTTCCTATCATCTAGTAAGGAAAAAATAGATTTTTCTAATATTTCGACATCTTCAAAAATATAAATTCAAAAGCATGTACTGTGTGTAGAAACAAATGTAGAAATAAATGTAGAAATATATTTCTGGAAATGTTATACAAAACAAGCTTTCCAGGTTTATAGAATTAAATAATGATTTCATATAATGTGGCTAAACTAACTCTTTAGTTTTTGCATATTCATGTTGAGTAAAAATATAATCTTCAGAATAACATTCTCGGTTATGTTATACCTCAAAGGTTGTACCCACATAAACTTTATATTAACTGACTAATTATGGTTTGCTCAAGGTGAACTAAGTATTTTAATTTTAATATTCTTAAAACTTAAATTTATAGAAAAATATGACTTTAGAAGATGCTCCGTATTCCATTAAGATAACAAATGATGAAATTTAACTACATTTAATTTTTTTGATAAATATCAAAATAGAATTTTGATTTCCTAAATGCCAATGGTTGATGTCATCTAAATTTCACCCACTATGATAAAACTACTCAAACCTATTTTAGGGAAGAATATCGATCCAGACCATTTTTGCTCAAGATTGTTGTCAGAATAACAGCTGGAAGGGTACTGTATTCTTTCATTATCAGAGCCACAGAGCCCCAGGAAAAAATGTTTCAACAGTTTTATTCTAAAAGTCTTTGAATTGTTTTGTTCACATTGAGTTCATCATGTATGGCCCTTGAATATTCTTGACAATCTAGACAGATGTTGATATGCTTACAGTTTTGCAAGAGTGGTTAAGTAAAAATGTCCTTGATATTCAATGTCATTAACTTCTTTAATACTATGTATAGAAATCAGAACTGCATTCATTTTTAAGGCTTTATATAAATTGTCTAAAATAAAAAGGAACACATTTAACAGAGATATACCTGAATAAAATGTATATACTCATCTTCCCTTATATTGATTTTTATTGACTTCACACTAATTTGTGTTCATATCTGTGCATGTTATTGTTTGCTTATGTTCCATTAGTCTACTGACTGGCAGAACAGTGGACAGGGGTTGGGGTTTGTTAGGGTATAAAAGGAACAGATGAAAATTCCATGGTTTCACCATTATTTCAGACTTAATAATTAATAGGCTAATTAAATAGTTGCATTAATATAAAAAATGGGCTTATACATCTAATTTTCACTCCTTGTGCAAATATAAACTTGTTATTTAGGAAAGCTCAGTCACCTTCTGAAACTTGGATATAAAATAAGAGTTGCGCTGTTTGTTCACCAGTTGGCTAGCCAAGTACAGAACTGCTTGTTTTTGAGTGAGATGCCACCAGAACAGGGGCATAGAAGCACTGGAGAACAGATAAGTCTAGAAGCCTATGTTTTCCTGTTTTTATTTTTTGAATTTCCCTGCTTGGATAGGTTGGGAGACAAGGTTGAAAGAAGTATGGTAGGTTAAAATGATGGAAATCTAGTAGTTACTGTATTTATCAGCTTGTCAGTTTTTATTTCTATATTTAATTTGAATTAACAATTAGAACAGAGAATAGATAAGGGTAAGTAATCAAAAACTCAGTAAAAATGTCCTTTAATCATAGCCACTGGTCTCATTATCTCCTAACAGCCACAATACATTAACAGAAAAACAAAACAAAACAAAATAAAACAACAAAAAGAACATGTTTTGAGGGTATTAGAGAGTTGATATGACAACAAAATGACTGGCTGATGCCAGGGATTGGGGGGAGGGAGAAGGGCTGAATAGGTAGGTAGAGTATGCAGGATTTGGGCGTGGTGAAACATTCTGTATGATACTGTAATTATACATTTCCTTACACATTTGTCAAAATCCAAGTAATTTACAAAAAAATCCTAATGTAAACTATGGATTTTAGTTAATAACATATCAATATTGACTCATCAATTGTTAAAAATGTAATTCAAGAGATTAATAATAAAGGAAACTAGGTGAGGATGATGAGGACATAATTCAAGATATTAATAATAAGGGAAACGAGGTGAGGATGGTAAACTATGGATTTTAGTTAATAACATATCAATATTGACTCATCAATTGTTAAAAATGTAATTCAAGATATTAATAATAAGGGAAACTAGGTGAGGATGTTGAGGACAGAATGAGAACTCTGTACTTTCTGCTCAGTTTTTCTATAAAAGTAAAACTGCTAACAAGTCTATTAAAATTTTTTAGAAAACGACTGGTGGATTTGGTCTAATTATATGGGAATTAATTGATAACAATCACCAATGTGTTCTGGTTGAACTTGACATTAAGCCTCACAAAATCTTTGACCTAACAGTTTCCACTTCTGGGTAACATTACTGACATGACCCCAGCGCAGAGGATGTACTAATAAAATCTTCTCAGCCATACACGCTTTGCTGTAATTTCTACCAGTCAATCAGTGAGCCATTAGAATGCTGCTTTCAGTTATTATCTTTTAGAAGGCACAAATCAGACAGTCCAAAGGTAGGTACACTGTATAGCACAGTCACCTTCCTTTTAGATAAAAAATATGCTTCGGAGTCTATAACCTCTTAACTGAGTTTGATGGTAAACCGATTCTTATCGATAGGTGCTCATATGAAGGTGTTAAACAATATTTAGATAAAGAACTTTATAAAAAAGAGGATGAACAGACATATGAATTAAGATTTCAACAATAAATGTATATTAACATAATGGTTTTAAACTTGCAAAGAGGATATTTTCAGGGCAGAATGCAGGTGCATGTTTTCAAATACTGGAAAAAACAAGTAGTTTCTGATCAACTGGCACAAGACCATCCCACTTTAATTGGAAGACATATTATCTCGATATTTCTGTTCTGATATAGTTTGTTAAATTAATCATGTTATTGTTTATCTTTATTTCTGGTAAAGTACATATTTGGTATACTTTTAAAATTAAAGGGAAAGAATGAAAAAATAAAATGGAAAAAAATCTTCATGGATAGTCAAGCTTCTAAGCATTCAGACTGAGGATCTGTTACATATTAAAGTTTAAAGACACTGAGCATTGAAGTTCTAAATCAAAAGTTGCCAGGACTATAAATCCACTTTGTTTCTTGGAGAAGAGATGAGTTCTCACAAGAATGAAATATTCCTTAATAAACCCGAATAAACGTAACTTCTTAGAAGCAAAAATTTTTATTTAATTTCTTAGTGAACAATATTAACCTTTTCGTAAAAGAAATGGAAAATAATAAACAAACAAAAACATATATCAGCCCCGAGGCTAGATTTATCCATTTTTTTTAATCTCTTCTTTTCCAGTCTTTCTCATGATGTGACTCTCCCCAAAAGACTGTGATACAGCCTCTTTATCAGGCTTAAATAATATATAGCCTCTATTTTTATTATCCCTTAAAAATTCAAGCTATGTTGGTTATGCTGAACATTGTAATGTCACTCCTCTACCTCTAAACTCTCTATGCTACTCCACTAGCTCTACAGAAAAGGTGAAACTCCCAGGCTGGTGCTCAAAGCTTCCAAGGCACTGCCTTAAGCACTGCTTCTTCAAGGCACTTGTCTCTCAAATATGACATCTCTCTCCTTTGATTTTTCTCTCTTCCTAATATACAGTATATTGCCTCCCCTATAGTATATTATCACAGAATAAGCACGGACATTCTATTTGTTTATGTATTTATTTATATATACAATGAAATACTAAATACACAGTTATTTTTAAGTGGACATGAAATGACAGTAACATCTTATTTATTAGTAATACACAGCTATTTAATGAACAAAGTAGGCCTACAGACATCAATGTGATTAAATGTCTAAAACAAGCTGCTGAGAGAAAAAAACTGTCACCACTTAAACATAAAACTTTTAAATACTCAAAATGTTTAACATACCATAATTTCTTATGGTATGTTAATATATCCATATGCCATAAAAATAGAAAACAAGAGTAAAAATAATACAATTTCATAGTAGCAGTTACCTCTGGGGACAGGGGATGAAGAACGGTGACTGGGACTTTGGGTTGTATCTTAAATAAATATGAAAAAATATATTTGTTAAATTTTGCAATCTGTCAGTTTCGTTTTCATTGTCCTTTAGTATATGTTTGAGAGTTTGTTTTTACTTAAATAAGTTAAAAATGCAGTAATGGCTGTACCTCCAAAAGAATGAACTGGCTCCAAATTTAGTTTGAATCTCTGATTTGCAACATTTTCAGTTATGTGATGCTGGAAAACGTTACTAAATCCCTCTGATTCAGTTTCTTGCACGTAATTGAGAATTTCTCTCTCTCATTCTGTTTCTTTCTTTCTCAAACACACTCTCTCCCTCTCTGTCAAGTGCATGGCAGATTATTAATAAATGAGATGTTACTTTCATTTCATGTCCTTCAGCTAATGGAGTCAGTCCTTGTCATTCTTGAGCTTTTTCTAATATTCGATCATCAAACCACTTCATCTTCCCTTGAACTCTCATTGGCTTTTGTAATATCTTCTGAATTTTGTAATATCATTCTCTCCCAGTTTTTATCTCTATTCTTTCTGAGTGTTCTTTATCAATCTCTTGCACAAAGAATTGTTTCTCTAAGTTTACTAAATATTGATATTTCACATGGTGTCATCTGCTGCTCCTCTTCTCTGATTAAGTCCTATATTTTCCTATATCTTCCAATTGCTGTAACTTCCAATTATATGCTGGTAGCTACCAAATGAGCATGCCCTTCGCTTTGCCAGTGTCGTCCCAGCTCCACATTCAAATACCTACCAAATGTTTCACTTTGATTTCTTACAGGTATCACAAATACTCAAACTACCTGTGTAAAAACTAAATTCTCCTCTTCAAATCCACATTCCTGTTTTCTTGAGTATTATCCATGCAGTTTCACCCTCACCTTCTCCCTCTTTGTTAACCCACACACGTAGTTCCCAAGTCAAATACTTTCTTCTCTTTCAAATGTCTTTCCATGTCCATTTCTCTTTCCTTTTCCATTTCCACTGCCTCAGTTCTCGCCCTTATTATTTCTCCATTGGATTATTTCAGAACCTTCCTCTCCAATTTTCTCACCTCCTGTTTGTTCCTTTAAGCCAATACTACATTACTATCAGGCTGTTCTTTCTATAATATAAAAGGTAAATATCACACCCCTAAATGAATCTTTTAGTGGTTCCTGGGAGATGAAGAAAAAGTCAATCCTTGGCATGACGTGTGGCCTCATGTGGATTCTCTCCCCATCACACTGCTCCAGTCATGCATCCAGCATTCTCCTCTACCACACCAACTCCAGTCCTGTGTTACAGGTTTGACTCGCTCATGTGATTCTTCTAGAGTAGTGATTTTATCTATCTTTCTATTTCTACAGCCTAGCACAATAGTAGTACTTAGTAGGCACATAATCACTCTTTGTTGAATGACTTAATGAAGCAGAGCACAGTGTTTTACACATGTATTCTGTTATAAATATTTGTTTGTTTATATGCTGCACATGAGTTGCTTTAGTTAAGGAATTATATTATCCATTTAAAAAATATCCCATATTTCCTAATACTACACACATAAAAAAACCCAATATAAATATCTCATAAATGAATAAAGCCTACTTTGACTAAGTAAAAAAATTCTAGGGCATCACTTCTTAATCATACATGGCTCTTCATAAGAGGAGAGCCTCTACTATAGAGGCCACAGAAATTAATGGAGTTCAAGCAGAAGGAAAATATAAGAGGAAATAATTGGAAAGAAAATAATCTGTGAGAACATCCATATGAATAGTGATAAATAATCACTTCTGCTAGAGGTACTCTCTCCAACATCTGGAATTTATGACATATTTTGGTGCTACTGATATTGAAATTTTCAAGTATTTTTGTAAATACTAGAAATGCTATATGATATTGGGGAAAAGCATGGGATGAAGAGAAAGATTTGAATTTTTATCTTTTTCTGGTACTTATATTTTTAGCTGTTTAGCTTTGTACATGCTAATTAGACTCAATTATTTCATTAGTAAAATGTTAAGAAAAAAATTGCAGCCAAGACTGAATGTTTACTTTGTGTCAGGCAGTATGCTAATTTTTAATGTGAATTACTGATTATAACCATCACTGCATCACTATGAGTTTGGTGCTATTATTATCATCATTATTATTCTATTATCCTATTGACCAATACTAGGTTAACATATAATATAGTATTAGATTGTGAGAATTAAGGTCCAGATGTTATACTGTATCATGTTACCTGTAACATTTTAATTTATATGTATTTTTATAGATGAAATGAGGAAAATGAGTCACAAAAAGTTTAAAGAACTTAGAAAAATTCAAAGAGCTAATAAGTGGAGAATGAATTTTCAAACCAGGAAGCTGCCTGCAGTGTGCACACTTCTTAACTAGTGTCTGTAATCTCTATCATCAGTACAGCCACCTGGCAGAACCAGTATGAGCATGAGACAATGTGTGGCAGATGCTTGGTGCACAGGAATATTTAGGAAAATGAAATAGTAATAATCTAAATACAACGCGTTGACGTCCTCTTTGACCTTGAATGATCTGAGTGCTGTGAGATCATGGGCAGCCAAACTCATCTTTGTCTTCTCTCATAGGATCTAGAAACATTCTTTGTCCATTTTCGAGACTCAACAATTATTTTATGAATGATTTCTTTAATTAGTGACTTATACTTCTTCATAAATAATGTAAAACGAATGGTCTGCTACTTATTGAACTTCGTAACAATGTAAATATAATGCCATGCATTTGAAAAAAAGGCATGCTTTGTCTTCCTCTACAATCTGAATAAAATTTCAAACTCTATATAAAGGAGTGCTGGGAAGCCCTCCCCAGTAAGGAATCATAAGAATCTTAAAGATTTGACTTAAAGTGTCACCATAAAGAGTTCAAGTAATCTACTGTTTTAAACCCAAACTACTTTCAAAATTATAGTAAATTAAAGGGTTTTTCTTCTTTTGGCTTTTCAAAAATCAATTTTATTGGGGAATAACTTGCATGTAGTAAAATGCTATTTTAAATTCATTGTCTTTTGACAAATTTATGTACTCATGCAACTATCATAATAAAATGATTTCCATCACCCCAAAAACTTTTCTTTGCTCCGTCCCAATAAATTCCTTCCACTCATATTTTCAGGCAATGACTGAATTGCTTTTTCTCGATCTAAATTATATTTGTCTTTTCTAGGGTTTCATGTAAATTGAATCATACACTATGTGTTCTTTTTAGCCTAGCTTCTTCATTCAGTTTAATGTTTTTGAGATCCATTCCTATTGTGTGTATCAATAGTTGATTCTTTTCATATTGCTCAGTAATGTTCCACTGTATGAATAGAATATACTACATTTGTTTATCCATTCACCTTTGATGGACATTTGAGTTGTTTCCAGTTATTGGCTAATAGAGGTTACATAAACATTTGTGTACAAGTAATTGTGTGGAATTATTTCTCTTGAGTAAACACTTAGGAGGAAAAGTTATGGAGCACATTGTAAGTGTGTATTTAAGTTCATAAGCCTCAGCCAAAGTGTTTTGTAAAGTAGTTGTACCATCTCACATTTCCACCAGTGATATCTGAGAATTCCAGTTGCACCACAACCTCTCCAACATTTGAATTTTTCAGTCTTTTTAATTTTAGCCCTTGTGATGGCTATTCCTCTTAACTCTTAACAAAAGTAATGATTTGGTAACACAGCTATGTGTTTATCATATATGCATTATCATTATAGGAAATTTTTATTAAATTATGGGTCACAATTAGCAATAGGTTGAGGTCAACATTTAAAAAAGACACACAGAATAGAAAAAAGTATTAGAGTGCCTCACATGTAATAAGGCATGCATTCATATTGGAAACAATATTATCTGTAAGTGGGTAAAAATGGGGTACTGGGGAGGAGAAATCTTAGATTTTACAATGGTTTTTGGCCCTCCAAAATCCATCAAAATCTTATTCCACAGTTTTTAATTTGTATTGGGCCTTGCTGGCTATTGCACGAGCAGCACTGGCACTGACAGATATCCAAAGTGTGTGCAAGATAAAGGCTATAAAATTATGGTGAATAAACAGCTGTGACTGGAGGACTTTCTCTTGGCCAACTGCTTGATCTCAAAGTCATACACTGAGAGGGTCCTGTGTGTGCCTGTGGGGTGCCTGTGGCTGTGACTTTTGCTTGGTCCCTGGTGCTTTTGCATCTGACTCGAGCTTTGAGAATTAAGTAGAAATAGATTATATTTATTTTATTCTTTAATTCTACAAATTTATTCAAATCATAAGTATGTCATATACAGAGAAGAAAAAAATGTTGACATTAAAGATTATCTAGTATTTATACAGGTTAAACATTGTATTCTCATTTGAAGCGAAAGTTTAAAAAATTATTATTTTAAAATTATTTTACTTTTGCTGGAAAAATTATCATTTTGTATGTTTTTAAATAATATATTTGAAAAATATTTAAAATGTATTTATATGTAAATAGAAAATTATATTAAATACAAATATATTTATGTATTTATATAAATTGCTACTTTCCATATGAAATTTGATATATAGTACCAATTATATACGTAAATTACCTTAACTGCTTTTCAGCAAATAGTCATAAAATTATGTTCAATGTTAACATCTTTTATGTTTTTATTTAATTTTTAACTATATAAATTTTACTTTGTCATTTTAAATCCTACATTGAATGAAAAGATAAGCTTTCTACTTCCTTTTTTGCATATAAATTCCAGAAATACATAAGACACATAATGGGATATAAATATGTCTGTGGGATTAAAATGTCGTCGGGGTGGTGATAAGAAAAAATGCGTATGTAAGGATTCTTAGTAGGGGCAATAATGAAAAAAGGTTGAGCAGCACTACAATGAGAAAACATTTTAAAATAATACTTTGTTTTGCTTTCATAGTTATATACGACTATACACCTACATTTAAAGTTATATAGTTATCTACTTTAAAACTATATGTATTACACACAAATAGTTGTGTGTGTACTGGCTTGGAATATACAATACCTTTCTTATTGTAGCTAGTGGTAAAAAACACTGAAAAACACAGAGACAAGGAGAAGAATATTCAGAAATGAAGCTTAATGATAACAAATCTGCCTTTTAATGTCAATCTCTTAGATGCCAGACATGGTGCTTAGCACTATATGAGCATTCAGTATTTAGTTCAATCTTCTTTAAGTCTTTACATTTTATATATAAGCAAATGGAGGTTCAGAGACATGAAATACCCAATCTTTAAAAGCTAATTAGTGGCGGACCTCATTTCAGGTTGATATCTGTCTTCCTCTAAGGCCCAGGCTCTTTTTGCTGTTTTTGTGTCTTCTTAACCTCAAACAGTGTATAGTATAGTGAATAAGTAATGATGAAAACAAGAGTAAAATATGCAAATGACATGCAATATATACAGATAAATATGTTATTTTATTTAGCAAGCATTTGTTGATCAGTGTAGTATATTGTTTAGCTCTTAACTCTGCTTCATCTGTATAATAGGATAGTACTACTACAAACTTCATAGATGACTTTTGTGATGATTAAATGTGTAACAATGTATTTAAAGGGATGAAAGTGTAGTAACAGCTCAATTATTTTTAAGTGTTATTAGCTGGATATTATGGAGGATATAAACCTACCTGAAATAGTCTCATAGTTCAGTTTCACATGTCACATTTACAGACTCCTATAAATCCATGTGAGAACAAAATAAAAGCAGTAATAGCTATGAGTATTCAAGAAGCAAAGGTGGTTGTGGTATTTGGACAAGACAACTGTAGGAGAAAGACCTTTACCTGAACCCTGAGAGTGGATTGGATTTTTGGAAAGGAAGAAAAGAAAGGACCAGGGCCATAACAGAAACAAGATATGGAGCAGGAAATGAGCTTGGTGTTCAGGGTATTAGACTTTGTGAAACACAAACTTAGTGAATAAGAGGAAACAATAGACTAAAGAAAGGCCGATACCAGAATAGAGAGGTGAGAAATCTGTGCTTAATTCTTTGAGCAGTTGAAAGTCACTGCCAGTTTTTTGTCAGACGAATAAAATGCTGCCTTTTAAAGCTTACTTGTGACATTATACAGAAGTTGGAGAAATATCTGATACAAGAAAACTATTATTGACACCACTGCATTAGATCAGAAATACATGCAGAATGAAGTGGATGAGGATGGCAGTGATGGAAATGAAATATAAGTGTAGGTTGGAGCAGATATCCCCTCTCTCCCCAAATAATCAAGTTTTCAGGATGATATAAGAAAAATAAGTAATTAATGACAACTGTGAGTTTAAGGCCTCAAAGGACATGAGAGAATATTACAATGAATAATGTAGAAGTAAATGAAGGAATTTAAAAAATCTTTGATTTTGTATATATTATATCTAATATAATTATAAACAGCAATATAAGATAGATTTAGATAAAATATTAAATCAATAATATGGCCAGGTCTTGAACTGTAATTCTGGGAACCATCAGCACAAAGATAATGACTGAAGTTCTTAGAATAAATGAGTTACCAAAGGAGACAGGTGAATAGACCTCTCAGAGCTACATGGATGACATCTCATATACGATAGCTTCAGGTAGTGGCTGTCTCTGAATGCATCAGCATGAATTTATTCACAGATGCCTGTAAGATCTTTTCTTTCTCATGTCAAGGAAGACAGATCTGTGTCACTCAAATTAGGCTATTGAGTTTTTCCTAAAGTGTTCCTGAAAGAGATAAGGCCTCCTATCTGTAACATTAAGTAAAGCAGTACAAAGAGATTCAATGGGGAAAAACTGCTATTTAGTGTATCACGTTTATTGCTGAATCCTGAGATGCAAGTTTTTTTTTTTTTTTTTAATTTGTAATATATACGTTTGCCCATCACTTTTTTTTATACTTTTGTTACAAATGCTGCAGTTTCATTCACATACACATTCCTTATGCACTGGATGTCCTTAAAGAATGAAGAGCTGCATCCTCTTTTTGGGGGCAGAAAGCAAAAAGTTGCTAGATCCCAAATACATAATGATTCACTACAAACTACTGGCAGAGTCAATACCTGATGCTTTATCCAGGTCATTATATATGACCAAATAAAGCATTTACCAAACCAAAATATAAGATGCAAAGGAAATTTAAATAACACATTACTTTGAATGTTAATCTGAAGTAACAGTAAGAGAAAATTCTTTCTAGCAATTAATCAATATTCAGTCCTTGCTGAAATAAAAATATGAAAAGATATATAGAGAAAAATAACTGAGATTTAAGAAAGGCAATGAATGCTAATAGGTGTAAAATAATTTATTTATACTTACTTTTTGTCTCAGACCAAAATCTTATCAATGTTTAAATGTTTTTTAGCTTTAACATAATGTATGAGTTTGCACACCTGATTTCATGAATGTTATATATTAATAAGGCTAAATTAGAGATAGCATAAATATTGGTGGAAAGTATATTATTCCACAGAAATACTTCTTTTATTTTGTGAACTATTGTGTCTATATAGCGGGCTTCCTTGTTTCAGTTTTTTATTTTTCTGGTGCCCTATTAAATTTGCTTTCTTTTGTATTTGATGTAAAGCATTTAATAGCAAATTTCACAAAAGTCATTTTAATAAATGGTGTTCACTTGAACATAATTTTATATTAGTAGAGGATGCAGAGAAAATAGATTTAATTCATACTCACTGTGGCAGGGCTGCTGGCAGGGAACGTCTAATAATTGAGTGAACTTGTCTGTAAACATCCAGTTTAGACATGCACCGGCAGGAAGTGTGATTGGCAAAACTGATTGTTACTGGTTTGGGGCCTTGAGAGAGAGGCACTGTAATTTCAAACAACTACAAAGAAGGGACAAAAAGAAGAAAAAATTATATAGATGCTATTAAGCATTTTTATGGTAAATATTGGAGTCCCAAAAGAGTGAGATTAACTCTTTATGTTCTGTATAATATATTCAGGACATAAAGTTTTTACATTTACAACGTAAAAACTGTTTGTTTCTAATTAATATCCTTTATCAGAATACTAAATAGTTCATGTGCTTCTTTCATGTCACTATTATAAAGCATATTAGAATTCTGATAACCAGCTAATGATTATAGAGCAGAGGTGTAACAGACCAATGTGTTCAAGGAAAAATAATTATTTCAGAATTCTAGGTTATTCCAGGGTTTAAAAAGTGGCAAGGATATAAATTTCTTTGTGATATAAGAGCAAATCTACAGGCCACACAAGCTAGAAACATTTGGTTAAGTCCTATTTTACGTAAACTGAATAACAGACATAAAATACATAGGTATAAAACTTTCATTCCAAATTAAATTTCTACCTCGAAGTAGTTTTATATTTATATGAGATCTCTTATGAATTTATGTATAATAGAAAAAAACATTCATTATTTAATAGATAAAGCTTTGTGTCTGCAAATTTGACAGAGGTATTAGAAAAATAATTAAGCTTAAAATAAGGTAGGACATTTTACATGATTGTGGATTAGTCTCAAAATTTAGTTTCTCATTCTGAATGCCTTATTTGTGGAGAACTGCAGTTCTCTTCTTCCTTCCTCCAAAACAATCTTTAAAAACATTTAAATGAAAATTTAAATTAAATGTACAAATAATTAGTATTTGTACATTCATTGAATTCCTAAGGCTCTTAAAATCTAAATTATTATCAGTAATAAAAGTAAAATCCTGGCCATTGCCTGCTGGATAAGATCGGTCTGTAGTAATGTAACTACAATTGAACCACGTGTTATTTGGTACTTTTATGGGAATCTGAGCAGTGCTAAAATGATGACATTCTCCAGAGCCTTGTGATTTGGCCCCTTGCTGTAATTTCATATCAACAGTTGAAGATCATTGGAAATATTTAGGGAATAGAATTAGTTGCCATTTGTCCATACTAAAGGGAGATTTATTGAGACGAATTTTGAAGAACGAAATGCAGAATTATGTAAATTATAAAATACACACTTTCTTCATTTGGAATGTATTTATTATATATTCATTTAAAAGTTCAGCTACTTTCTCAGTGTAAATGCCTTAGGAGGAGTTGACACAGGATCTCACCCTCCGGGCACTTTCATTAGCAACCCCACTTATAAGTTTTGTGAACTTGGAAAAGTTGTTTAACTTCTCTAAGCTGTATATTTCTTTAAAAATCAGTAAGCTGAGGATAAGATTTGACTTATTCAGGGGACTAGTATAAAAATTACATAAGCTAAGGTATGCAAAAGTGATATGAATATTGATTACTATACAGATGTGTGTTTTAGTATTTGCATATATTCTCAAGATTCTAGGTCTTCTCCAAATACTGTCCATTCTATATAGATAACCTCAACATATGATTTCAACATATCCCAATATTATGATTTTGACCAGTTTCTTCTCTAAAAGACATTTGTTCACTCAGTTTGGATGAAACCTTTTATTAGGTGAAATGTCACACTGGCAGAAACCCATTGCACTGTGTATAACTATTTTTAAAATGCTATTCTGCAATGTCTATAAACACTATAGTTTTTCTACTTCTTAAGACATCTATGGACCCTACATTAAGAACCAGCATTACAGAAGAAACAAAGTGGCTTAGGAAATAGCAATTTTTAATATGCTGCTTATTTAATTTTTATGTTAAATAATTTACAAATTACTTATTTAAGTTCTGCAATAGTGGAAATAGTAGGAAGATGTATAGGTCAGCTTACAAACATCTAAGAATTTATGTCTTAGCAGTTAGATATCTTGTAATTAGATATAGATTACAACTGTTGATATGAAATCAGCAGTTAGATATATGTGCCTAAAGGTTAGAAGAGCCATTTGAAAGTCATCAATCTTAAAGCTGTAATTGAAGTCTCGGGCATTGATGAGATTTCTTGGTGAGATCATTCTGAACAAAAAGAGAAAATGTCTAATAATAGAACCTGGGGGAACAGGGACATTTAAGGGGTGAAAAAAGGCAAATGAACTGGTAAATATATCTGAGAAGTGTGACATGTAGAAAACTAGGAAGAGGTACCATTAAGCAAAAAAGAAAGCACAGAATGACAGGAGAGCTTCAAAAAGTTGTGTGTGTGGTCACAGGGTCAAATGTCTCAAGGAAACCAAGTATGGTAAGGATTGAGGAGACAAGTGGGTACCAGCAGTGGCTCTCAGTGGCAGGGCAGCAGCTGTAAGGACAGGAGCAGCGGTGAGAATGAAGAAATAAGAGGGACCCAATATGACCAGAGGGAAAGGGCCCAGATAACTCTGGCCACAAGGAACACTTTTGCTTATAGACTGCAAGCAATCACTTCAGGATTTGTCCTTGTCTCAAGTGACACAAGGCTGATCAGAGCCTGAGAGTGAAGGATAAGGCACTATTTAAGATAACGGCTATTGTTATTGTAGAAAAGTTAAGGATTTTTTCCCACCCTTAAGCCTCAGCAACATCATTCCTACTCTCAGTGATCACTGCCATTCCAGATTCCACCCTGGCATGCTTTCCAAAGAAGGAAGAGATCACAGTGAGCATTTTCAGTAAACATGACTAAATTCAGTCATTCCTGGGTGGATAATGTCCACAATCAGGGCCTGCCCATAAGTACCACGTGTGTATTCAGGAACTGGGGCTGTGAAGAATGCTCTAGTCAGGTGGGGATGAGTTAAATGCCCATTAAGAAAGCATCTTTCTGCGTAAATAAGCCTGACTCTATACTTACAAAAGGTAGAAGAGATTTGTGTTGGTAAATACGCTCCTTAAAGAATAAAGGGACATGAGGCATTTAAAAAAATCACCATTTAGAGCAGTATTTTTTTTCTATAGGTTGAAGACATCATGTGTGTTAAAACTACAGTATAGTTTGGGAGAAAAATTACTTAGAGTTTAACTAATTAAATAAAAGAAAATAAAATTTTAATTATTGATGTTTTATTTCCCTTGTTGGAGTTTACGTAGGGAACTGGCCAATTGAGTTCAGTTAATTTCATCAAAAGGAATAAATAGACTGAAAAATTAAAAAAAATAAAATAAAACCTTTATTCCCCTGAAATACTTCTTTCACCTTCAAATTGTGAACTGTGTTTTTCAGACAGTTTCCTTAAATCTCTACTTGACTGTGTCAGTGTGGAAAAATTTTAAGGGTCCAGACAAAGATGTCTTTGACCAATAATAAAAGTAGAAATATTCTTAATAATTGAGTTTTATTTATCTATAATTTCAGAAAATTAGGAACATCTACTGAGAGTATGTTGTATGTGTGCATTAAGACATAATTGTACCTATGCTAGTTCTTGTCACACATTAAAGGGGCCTCTTCTATTTTCCAGTTTATTTCTGCACTAGTCTTAAGTGAGTACATTGACTTTTTTTCATCTAAAATGATTAAATCATATTTCTACTACCTTTTTAATAAACCCAGTAAATTCTGTTTTCTTTATAGAACTGTGAATTTTGTATAGCTATACTTAATCACTGTTACTAACCATCAGAGTGCATTAAAAATAACTTTATAATATGCATATTGTATACAACATGTTATATAAAATAACCTACAACATATATAATATATAATGATACTGTTAAATTTTAAAAATATCAAAAAAAATTTACCACAAATGCTGTTAGTGAGCAAGAACCTACAGTTTAACTTTCTTATGAAATTTGTGCTTGCTATTATATAAAGATCTGAATCAACACAACCATCATTTTCTCTAAAGAGTCAAGGTCTACCCAAACACATTAGTGTCTGAGACAACAGATTCTTTACATTTTAATAAAATAAGAATCTTTATATGATTTTTCAGACTATTTTGTGCTTTAATGTGTGTACAACAGAATTTTCTATTTTAGATTTAAAGCCAGAGTGCAAAAGTTATGTAGTATGTGCAGCATTAGCTAATAATTCCATGTATATATGTCTATTTGGTCAATACTGATGGACAATCATGACAATTATAATTTGACATTTTGAACATAATTTTCTTAAAATAGTTTTATGCTATAAAATGAATTACTCTTGAATGATAAGGTGATATTAGCTTGTATCTAATTTAGGATCTAAATAACAAAATTCATTATGACGATTGATGCTATACTATCAGCATATGCCTATTAAAAAGAATTGCTGGTTTTAAAGATCTGAAGGACTTATATAAAGAAGGCATTTAAACAAGGCTGTAAATTGAAAAAAATTCCAATTGTGTATTTTGTAAAACTGTAATAAACGAAAGGAAATGGCAATCATTTCCAACTGAGAGGTTCCCCATTGCTATCAACTGGAATTTTTTAAAAAGAATATTTAATAGTCAATTCTCACCAGCAAGAATGAACTTCAAATAAAGCAACATTTTGAAACAATAGGTTGTTTACATCAGCATAGCAACAGTTGTAAAGCAACAATTCCTATTTCTACTTATCTAGCAGGATATTCAAGAAAAAGGTGTAGAACTTCCTTACTGAGAGACCCTGGATTAACTAAATCTAAAGGAATGTTTGCGTGCATACAAATAGGAAACAAAAAATGCCTTCTTTTATAATAGCTTTACACCCAAAAATATAACTGGTTTCTCTTCAGTGCATAATATATGACCATATTTAATTTAAATATTCCAGCCTTGAGTTCAGTAATTAAGTATGGAAACAGTCTGGAGACTGTGATAAATAATTGTAAAGTCAGATAGAAACACTATGCAATATTTAAAGACATAATCCCTGAAAATGAGAAAAGAAGAAATTGAGGGTTCGTTGTTGGCATTTCAACTGTGCATACCAACCACATAGCCAGCCATCTAGGGCCTATGGAACTTAAATTAGGTCTGGGAAGAACTCAAGACAGCAGATCCTAACAGATTTATATCTGGCACTGAATTAATTTTAGCGTATTATTATATATAAAATGTATATACAGTGCTATGATAATAAAAACTTCAATTCAAGAATACTGAATTATAAATACTGAACAAAATTTGTAGACATGATCACTACCCTGAATTGAAAAAAAAAGTGGTATTTTTAATAGATGCATTAATTTTTTTCTTAAGGCAAATGTTATCCTTAAAGAAACTTCTGATAACTGGTATTGGTGTAGAGTTCTTTTTCCACATCTGGTTAAAATCTGATTTCCAACAACTGTGCATGCCATATATTAATGAACAAAACATTAAAAACAAATCAAATTCTGCTTGTTGAATACATATGAATGTCGTAAACTAATCTTTCAGATTGCTGCAGTGTTCTGTTTAATTACTCGGAGAACTATATCTGCAGTGAAAAATAACATCTCTAAGTTTCGTTCAATAGTTGCACATTTTATTTAGGTTTAAAAATTTTTTCTGTAAAAGAAAATTGTATGAGATACTCCATTTAACTTGTATAATCTGGAGTGCTTTTGCTAACATGTATACCTACATTATTCCTTTATAAAATAATTTTTAAAAAGAATAGCTATTTCTTTTAAAGATGGCAATACGGATTTTTAACTAATGCTGTCCAGGATATCAGAATAAGCTAGAAGAGACCTGGCTGCCAGGCTGAGCTGGCTTCCTGAGCACTAATGAACATAGCAAAGGGGCTCTAGTTTCTTGAGCTCTAACCCTAAGATTACCAAGAAAGCCCCAGGGATTTAGAAGTTCTCTTTCATTCCTATCTTCGGTAAAAATATATTAGGTAAACACTAACATTTAAAGAACTTTTTACTCTAAATGTTTGGCTCAAAGGCAGATGACTTTCTTCTGCTTCTACTTTGGTCGTGAAATAATTGGTGTTCTGCAAAATATACATACTACTTTTTGGTTATACCTCTTAAATATATATACAACTTCCCATAAGAAAATACACTTAAAGGATATGTTTATGAAAGAGGTCAAAAAGACATCCAATCAACTTAACTTTTCAAAGCGACTTAGGTATTAGCTACGGAGGACTTTGAAGCAGTTGTTATCGATTAGTTCACTTTGGAATGCTTGGTGCATATGGTTTTACTTTTCCACTAACGGCTGGCTTCCTCACACGTTCTGATAACACGCCCTTCATTGAGCCCCATAAAAGAATTTCTATGAAGCTTCCATAAAACTCGTAGGTTTTACATTACTTAAGGTACTTTGTCCTTACAATTTACATGATTCCAATTGGTTACTTTTGCTGCTAAAAGATGTGTCTGGAACTCCTTTAACAAAATAAAAATTCCTTTTTTTTCCTTCAGAAAATACAGCAGTAAGTTCCTTTTATGTTCAAAAGAAATCATCACACGTTCCCATTTATTGAAACTACATTGAAAATATCATAAAATAAACTTAGGAAAAGGTGTTACTTGAGTACAAGCTTTAACAAGCTGCAACAATAGTAAAAATGTTAAACACAAATGAGCACGCTGCCTTCGGGAATTTCATTCTCTCCCTCAGTTTATAACATTCTTGATGTGTATTTTCGTAAACCTTTGCACTTCTCTTTCCAACACTTTGACTACCTTTAATTACTTCATGAATGTTGCTTTTCTCTGCCAAATTGTAAGCTCCATTAGTGCAGGGTCCACACATCACCGTATACCCATTATACAGCCGAGTATGAAGTGTGCTTCACCACACTTGCTTGATTGAATTTAAATTAAAATTATCCTTTTGCTATAATAAAAATTTTGAGTGCATTCTTCAGGGGGGAGAAGGGTATGATATTATAAAACTAAAGGGAGAAACGGATGGGGCTATTGATGATGACTGAATACTGATGTTCCCCTGGCATTGGTTTTCCCTCTTCTCTCCTGATCCATGAATCCTCTAAGAGGCAACAACCATACCAGGGCCTCCAAACATTTATCAAACATTTATCCTCCCAAATCTGTGGCTAAAGATCCAAACACCACTGCAGAATTCTAGAATTTTATGCCCAAGCATTTGGTATCTCCACCTAAATACCACTCAGATTCTTCCAAATTAGCATACTCAAGACTCTAATTTTGATACCAAATGTGTTCTCACTTCAATATTCATTCTATTTAATGCCAAGTGTTTACTATGTGGCAACTACCGTGCTATGTCCTAGGGTGATAACCAAACACAAGCTTTGCTTTCGTGGAGTTTAGAGCTTACGGACTAAAACCATCTGATAGACATAGAAGGTAATGATGCTAAAATGTCACCAAAAATGATGCTATTGGAGCATACAACATGAGTGGAAGTGACATTTATGTCTAGGCCTAAGGATGAGTAGAAATTAGCTAGATAAGTGGAAATATGAGATGTTCCAAACATGGGGCACAGCATTGTAGTAATTTGGAAATAAGAGATATTGGCATAATTTAAGTAGTAAAAAAATTTGGGTCCTGGTGGAAAGTACTATTTGACGGGAAGAGTAGTGAAAACTGAGGGTGCAGATTTAGGCATTAGCCAGGCCATGGAGAGCCCTGTAAACCATGTTGAAGGATTTAACCTAAAGAGGAATGCCATTCAAAATACTCAACAATTTTGAATATTTGCACCAACCTATCAGAATGATTGCCATCCTGAACAATCCAATTAGAAAAGACTAGTTTATCAATACACTAGCTGAATGCTGGCTTAGTCCCAAGAATACAAATTTTACTGAAGAGTTTTGAGCAGTATGTGATTTATTATTTAGAAAAGAAAAAATTCTCACTGCTAAAATGTGGTAAATGCATTGTAGGGAAATAAGAATGGAGGTTTGAGACCCGTTATTAGGCCGGTCCCGGTGAGTAATGAATGGCCTAGACCAGAGTGGGATCAGCAGGATGAAGACTCAGGATGGATTCCAGAGATGTTAGAAGGTAGATTTAACTGGAATTATTGATTAGGCTTTTAGTGAAAGGAAGAATAACTTGGATCGATCGACTAAATGAATGGTGTCATTTATTGAGACAGAATACTGGAAAAAGAAGATTTTTTTACTTGCTTGTTTATTTGTGAGGGTGGAGTGGGGATGGGGGAAAAAATGGTCATAACTCCAGTCTGACACTGATCAACTATGATGTCTGAGAGAAAGCCAAGTTACAGGTTAAGTAGGTAGTAGGGAAACCACAAGAGAAGTCTGAGCCGGGGATAAAGATTTAGGAATAAATCACCATGAAGAGCAGAAGAGTAGGTGGGGAAACCTGGAGTACATAGAGTCAGAGAAGAAGGTGTCTTGGGACAGAACCCTGAAAACTAAGTACCTTGTTTTCAATTAACATCAAAATTTTAATTCCAAATATCTGCAAATCTTTAAAAAAACTGCAATGCTAAAATGAAAACTACTC
>NW_011888789.1:2576995-2585365 GCF_000151845.1 Pteropus vampyrus | reverse complement strand
AAAATGATGCTATTGGAGCATACAACATGAGTGGAAGTGACATTTATGTCTAGGCCTAAGGATGAGTAGAAATTAGCTAGATAAGTGGAAATATGAGATGTTCCAAACATGGGGCACAGCATTGTAGTAATTTGGAAATAAGAGATATTGGCATAATTTAAGTAGTAAAAAAATTTGGGTCCTGGTGGAAAGTACTATTTGACGGGAAGAGTAGTGAAAACTGAGGGTGCAGATTTAGGCATTAGCCAGGCCATGGAGAGCCCTGTAAACCATGTTGAAGGATTTAACCTAAAGAGGAATGCCATTCAAAATACTCAGCAATTTTGAATATTTGCACCAACCTATCAGAATGATTGCCATCCTGAACAATCCAATTAGAAAAGACTAGTTTATCAATACACTAGCTGAATGCTGGCTTAGTCCCAAGAATACAAATTTTACTGAAGAGTTTTGAGCAGTATGTGATTTATTATTTAGAAAAGAAAAAATTCTCACTGCTAAAATGTGGTAAATGCATTGTAGGGAAATAAGAATGGAGGTTTGAGACCCGTTATTAGGCCGGTCCCGGTGAGTAATGAATGGCCTAGACCAGAGTGGGATCAGCAGGATGAAGACTCAGGATGGATTCCAGAGATGTTAGAAGGTAGATTTAACTGGAATTATTGATTAGGCTTTTAGTGAAAGGAAGAATAACTTGGATCGATCGACTAAATGAATGGTGTCATTTATTGAGACAGAATACTGGAAAAAGAAGATTTTTTTACTTGCTTGTTTATTTGTGAGGGTGGAGTGGGGATGGGGGAAAAAATGGTCATAACTCCAGTCTGACACTGATCAACTATGATGTCTGAGAGAAAGCCAAGTTACAGGTTAAGTAGGTAGTAGGGAAACCACAAGAGAAGTCTGAGCCGGGGATAAAGATTTAGGAATAAATCACCATGAAGAGCAGAAGAGTAGGTGGGGAAACCTGGAGTACATAGAGTCAGAGAAGAAGGTGTCTTGGGACAGAACCCTGAAAACTAAGTACCTTGTTTTCAATTAACATCAAAATTTTAATTCCAAATATCTGCAAATCTTTAAAAAAACTGCAATGCTAAAATGAAAACTACTCAGCTGTTATAATGATATATACATTTAAGAACACAATGCAAAAATTATTTGAAATAAAAGATCAACACAAAACTGGACAACATAAACCAACAACAAAAGATAGACTTTGAACATTTTATAGGTAAATTTTGATTTTTCACATGAGTAGATGATTGAGAGGAAGCGGGTAATATTAACATGATAAATTATAAGAGTAATCCCAAATTCTATGAAGCCTGGAGGTAAAAGAAGATGAAATATAGTGAGAACTGATTCCATGTGATATAAAGGAGGCAATTTTCTTATAGAAAAAAATAACATATTTGATGTTTAAGTACTGAAGATGCTGGACCAAATTCTGTTTCAGCTACGTGTACCTGAAACTTAGCACTAAATGCTTTTTAGCCCTGACACTTTATAACTTTGAAAGCCTAAACTCCTCTGTGGCCTTCAACCTGACAAAGCAGTTTGTATACTGTGTGTATACACACTTGTCTCTGAATAATTTCACCCCAAAACCAATTAGGCGAATATGGGACCTAATTAGACAAATGTAGGGAATAAATATGCAGTGGTCACAGAAAAACCATTTGTGGTTACCAGAGGCAAAGTTTATTTGTTTTGTTTCTGACAATGTACTAATGTTCTGTTTTCCAAGTGTAGAGTCTACCTAAGGCACTCTTGTTGTCTATTTGGCACATAAAACATATATTTAGTAAACCAATAGTAAGAGGAATACAATGTTGACTTTTGCTCCTATAAACTACAAATGGAAGAAAAGAGAAGAGACTGTTCTCTTATTTGTTAAATCTATCAACACATTTTTGAAATATTTTCAGTTTTCATTCTAAAGGTCAAATGCCAGTTCCGAATGGAGCCAGATTACCTATGCTATTCCAACTCTCAAAATAGATTGGAAAAGCCTTTCAAGCAACCACGGTTTTGTCTTTCAGGAAGGAGTTTGCATCCGCAAGCTCAGAGCTGCGGGCTGGGCTTCTCCAAACACGTGCAGAGGCCAATGTCACACATCATTTTAAACAACACTCCATGGTGGGTCATCAGCACCGAGACGTGGCCTCTGACAGCCAGCCTCCTCTTCCACCAAAGGATTGCAGGTCTGTACGTCTGCTGTGAAAATCCTGCTTCCAAACTGAACCATAAGGGAAGTTTCTTGGTTATTTATTAGGAGCTTTACAGTTTGTTCAAAATACCCAAGATTTGGTGTCAGAATATATCCTTTGCTTTCTAAATGAACACAATAAATATGCTCAATGTGATGGCTTATGTCAATACTATTCCACTGTTTCATAGATCACATACTTGTAATTATATATATTGAATATGTAATGTGTACTGTGTCTCTATAATTAGAAGTCTTAATCATTTAAAAGTAATTTATTGACAAATGAAAATGTTTATCCTCAAAGGTCAACATATGTGTGTGTAAATGTATGTGCGTGTATGTGCATGGATGTGCATACACACATTCATATGTATATTTACTATTTCCTTCACTTGGCTTTGATACCATGTATGAAAAGAGTTCATAAAGCATCATTTACTTCCTTTGTCATGACATCAAAACCACAAAATTAAAAACTTAATTTCCCAAAGAAAATACAAGAAACTCCGAATTGAACTGTTACTTTAAAGGGACCAGAGTTTAAGCATATCACTTCCAGAGTCAAGGGCTCTGTTTGAGAGGCCTCCTGAGGAAGCTGAAACACCTACCGTTTTGCTGAGGTAGCCTGTGCTGGTGTTCATGCACTGTAGCCCCTCACTGTTGCAGCAGCCCCCACATCTGTAGACGGACACACATGGAGGTTTAAAGAAGGTGTTTGTAGCTGCTCCAAACTCCTTCCCCACATCTATACACACCTCACGTGGCATGCATTGAGTCTTTCTCCACTCATTATCAATACCTGTCGAGTCATAGGGAAGGCCAGAAGTTACACAGAAGCCACGAAGAGGGAAACAGCCCACAGCAGTTGGAAGTTGCTCACATTTGATTTTAGATTTTAAGATTAAAGTGTTATGCATAACTTTAAAAAAATAATTGACAGGATCCTAAATTGCCCGGGAATTGGAATACCATATAATATTTAACAGAGCAGCTAAGGATATTTTCTAAAATATCTAATTTCTACAACCATGAAACAAGTTGAATTACGACTATGCAGAATATTATGCCGATATTCTGCAGCACTTATGTTTGGTTTTCTTTACTCAAGAAAATGAAAATTTATATATAGATGTTTATAAGACCTGCGAAGATGAGTCATGCTCATTTGCTATAGTATGTACTCTTTTTGTGGTCTCAAAGCAAATATAAACAACATGATTTAATTTTTCTTTTAAAACTTAGATGTAAATGAGAACATGACTATAGTTTTGGACTCAATTCAAAATCACTTTCAGGCAGGCTATTTGGCAATTTTGGGTAAAGTCATGGTGGTAGCTACTTGAAATGCAAGGATATTTTCCATCAACTGGGACACCTATCTTAAACTAACTTTTTTCAGGAAAGTCAAAATTTCCTGTTTCTTTCATGTTCTCTTGGAATTCTAATTGGTTTACTTAGAGCATTGCTGACTCTTTGAATACTGCATTACAAATGATGTACTTCCTAAATGTTCTAGTTTATATATCTCACATTTCCCCTAAAATAAGAATATTGGAGAAAAGGACATAAACTATTGGTTATTCAACCACAAAGCCATTTTGTTTGGTTGGTTTTGTTCTCAAAATACTTTGCAATCTCAAACCTTCATAAAAATTAATATCTAATAACTGAAGGGAATTACTTTTTAAAAGTAACCCACCAACTTATACTATGGTGGGCATTTTATGCAACATCATAATTTTTTTGTGACACTTTATGCCAGGTCTCTCAGGGCTTTATCAAAATCTAGCTCTTAAGCCAGTTACCTATGAAGCAACAAGGCAACAAGTAGTATTTGAAAAGATGATCTGGCATGGTTTAGAAATTAAGCATTTCTAAATCTACATCAGAAAGAAAATTTATGTGCAGTTATTTTGTAAGATATGGAATGTTTACATGATTAAACTGACAATGTGTAAAATATATCTATATATTTTAAAATTTTTCGATGGGATAGCACCTCAAAAAAATTAAAGTGTCGATATGCATGTATCTTTCTCTCTTTATATTTCGAGAAATTATCTTAACTACTCACAGTGAAATCACAAAATGCTATATTTTGAAAATGACATTTTCTTTACTTCCGGCCCTTAAAGCTGTTCGGTGGTACAAATGCTGAAATTAAAGAACCAGGCTGGTAACTCACTGTGTTGATATATGAAGCTTATTATATATTTTCTTCCCCATACTTACTTTTTAAGATCTCTGCATTATAATGTGCTGCAGCAAATTTTATAGTGTCTTCTGTTCTTGTTTTGACATTGGGTTGTTCTTTATTTTGTTGCCAGCCTCCTTTCCGTAACTGACACTTGTACATTTTCCAGTATTCTGGGTAGAGTACAGTCATGAGTTCATCTACACTAGACACCGACCGCAACTGGTCCTCCAGATCTTTTCCTGCATAAGCCTGTCAAAGAAACATGCAAGATCAATTACTTATCAGATTGAGGGATCTGGAAACAGATGCATTGAAAAACTTTTAGGTCTAATGTTATATATGCTGGATCCCTATTAAAAATATTATTAATTATCCCTGAATTATTTAATTTTTCATGGTAAAGTATTCTTATTTTAATTTGAATATCATAATCAAAATGAAATTGAATCCCACCATTAAAATGTAATATTTAGTTTTCGAGATAAGAATTTTGTGGGATATAATATTAAAAATAATTTTGAAGTAGCTTATTTTATTTATAATTATTTTATATAAATGGTGAATTTCTAAGTTCAAAAATTTATTCAAGCTTGTATTATCCTACAAAATAAATAAAATTAAAGTGAAATCCACTCTCATGCTTTGTTTCATTTTAAGTTATCAACATTGACAAAATATAATTAAGCAGGATGCTTAAAATAAGGTCGTTTTACTGAAGCTATTTAAGAATCGATAATCACATGAAGAAAGGGATTTAAACAGCATCACAGCAAGGTTTATATATTGCAGAACCTCCAGTATTTCCAAAAAATTTGATCATAAAGATTTATTCTGGTATAAAAAAGACATGGAATAGATCACAGAGCATTAATTCTGCTTACAAATAGTTAACTGTCTATATTAGTGCATCCAATTAAGTAAAACATTCCAAATTATATTCAAGTAGTTATCATACTTAAGAAAAATATATTTTTTTCTAAATTATATGTTGTAATTATGGAAAAATGTGGCCCATTGTTTAACTTTATCTGAAATGTGAAATACAACCCCAAGTGTTGTTTTATGTTGTCATGATTATCCCAGTTTCAAAGGCTGAATATATAAGTAAATACTTGCTCCAGACCAGAGAGCTGTTAATAACGCAGGTAACTGCCCCTTACATCCCCCCATCAGGTTTCTTGAATGGAAAGCAAGAAACTTCGTTTTAATGTTTTTTTTTGAAGTACAAAGTCAATATATTTGCTTTACAAATTGAAATGCTATTTAATACAGTCTTTCACCAATTTTTGAAGTACAAAGTCAATATATTTGCTTTGCAAATTGAAACGCTAATTAATAGAAAGTCTTTCACCACCACTTTTAATAATCAAGATATTCTGAAATAGATGATTTTTGTACTACATTTTGAGAGACATAATTTAATGTAGTTTTCTTATGTTATTACAAAACTTCCTACTAGATAATAAAAATGGCTATAAATTTTGGGGTTTCCCTTTTCTTCATTTATTGTGTGAATTGAGCTGATCACTTAATCTCTTTAGGTCTTGTTATGAAAATATAGTTTTAATCCATTGCCTTCTGGAATATATAGAGTGATTTTTGATATGCCATACAGCTATACAAAAATATAATTCTTTTGAATAGATGGAGGGTGGGGATGGAGAGATCTTAGCTAAAATGAAAGTGACAAAAAACTCTCACAGAGTTTTCCAATTAAATGTTTATGAACTATTTGTCTCAGAAAAATCTCACATATGACACAACATTCAAGAGTAAAAAATGTTACAGAATCTAAAAGGATGATTACTGGAGAGAAAGATGATACAAGTGCACAGGTATATCTGCGGTGAGTGCTACCTGAAGGGATACATTATAAATGGCTTTTGTTTGTCTCTGTTTGCTTGACTCACCCTTGAACACAAGGAGCAACACTGGACTGTGTGATCTGTGGGTCTCTGTGGTTCTTTCCCCTGTAACTTAGCCACAATTAAAGTCAGTCAGGTTGTGACCTAAGCTGACTGCAAGAATCTCACATGAAACTGGCATGAGTGTTCGCTCTAACAGGAGGAGATGCAATACAACACACCAGTGTTATACACTGCACAATGAAAGATATGCATCAAACTTCTAAGAAAAAAGATTGTGATAAAGAGGGACTTTCAATTAAGTGTTACTTGAAGTCTTAAAGCAAATCACTTTTGCACTTTAAAATTTAGAAATAAAAAATAACTATAACAATAATTACGTATGTAAGAGCGAACATTAAGTTACCTAAAAGATCAGTAGGAGAAACATACAGCATACGATTCACAATAAAGAAAATGCAATATTAAAAAATGAACAAAACATGTTAGTAGAAAATAAAAGTTATTATATTTATATTTATAGGCTGGAAAAAGGCCTTTATAAAAGTGAATGTAAAAATAAAATATAAACTATCTGTAAGGTAGAAAACACTGTAAACAAAATAAAAAACAAATAGTAAAGTTGGAAAACTATTTGCAGTATAGATGACAGATGAAAAAGGACTAACATTTTTAAAATATTGTATTAACATGTTATTGTGAAAAAATAAGCAGGTACTTCAATGAAGAAATGGGCAAAGAACTTGAACTGAATATTCACAAAGAATAAATATATTAAAATATATATTCAGTGATGGAAAAAGTGAAGAAAACTGTAATTCCTTTCAATCATGGTGGGAATGTAAATTTGCACAGCTATTCATGAAAAATGTGCTATTTCAAGTTGAAGGGCCTTAAAAACAACCTCCATTTTAGACAGCAAATTCACTTTGGCATTAAATTTCCTATCCAATTGAAGTAATAATGTAATTATACCAGATATATGTTCAAATTCATCACAAGGCTGCTAAAATAGTGCATAATAATTGATTAAATAATATACAGTGCAAACAGAAATTAGCATGGAAAGTAATGTAATGACACTCTACGATGCTACAATGTATAATTTAGACATGAAAAGAAGTTCATAATATATTCTATGAAAAAGTAGACAATTTATACACAGTATACACAATGTTCTTAACTGTAGTACGATCTTTTCACAGAACGAAATTTATATATGAATAGATTGTATACATGTGAGTATATAGTGTTATAAGCAGCAAAAACAATAGTTAACTTCTCCAAATTTCAGAATTAAGGCAATTATTATGTTCTTTTTTATACATTTCTGTATTTTAAATTTTAAATAATAAACATATTAACTTTTTATTACCAAAATAAAAATTGAAGAGTAATGATCTCTAAGTACATTGGCAGGCTGTACATTGTATATGCTCTCAATTCAGCTTTTGATTTACTTTACTGTTGTTGCTGCATAAAGTATAACTTTATTATGTAATTTATAACAATCACTAGCAAAAGCTATCACAGACAAACGTAAAAAAATACCAAGCAATTTACCTATTCCTACTAGACTTTAATTATCATATTTGTGTGGAAGTAAAATGAGCTTTAGTATCAAAAGTTCCATTTTTATAGACCTTATTAATAGAGTAGCATTAGATTTCATTTCTTTAAACGTCATTTTACTCTGCAAAATTAAAATATAGTTGACTTTTGAACAACATGGAGTGGGGCTTGGTGTACTGACCCCATACAGCTGAAAATCCGCACATAATTTTTGAAACTTAGTTTTCCCTCAGCATCCCCAGGGAGTTGGTTCTAGGACTCCCCTAAATACCAGACAGAATCTGTGGATGTGCCAGTTCCCTACATAAAGTGACATAGAACAATGCATACTGCAGATTTAAAACAATACAGGCATTTATTGGAAAAAATCAGTGTAGAAGTAGACCCACACAGTTCAAATCCACATTGTTTAAGGGTCAACTATAATAACATTTTATTCAAAGTTTTTGGATGATTCAAATGGATATTTGCTATAAAAGTATATTATAAATTTTTTAGTCAAGGGTGGGTTTACTTGTCATTAT
>NW_011888789.1:2566479-2576945 GCF_000151845.1 Pteropus vampyrus | reverse complement strand
ATATTAAAATATATATTCAGTGATGGAAAAAGTGAAGAAAACTGTAATTCCTTTCAATCATGGTGGGAATGTAAATTTGCACAGCTATTCATGAAAAATGTGCTATTTCAAGTTGAAGGGCCTTAAAAACAACCTCCATTTTAGACAGCAAATTCACTTTGGCATTAAATTTCCTATCCAATTGAAGTAATAATGTAATTATACCAGATTATATGTTCAAATTCATCACAAGGCTGCTAAAATAGTGCATAATAATTGATTAAATAATATACAGTGCAAACAGAAATTAGCATGGAAAGTAATGTAATGACACTCTACGATGCTACAATGTATAATTTAGACATGAAAAGAAGTTCATAATATATTCTATGAAAAAGTAGACAATTTATACACAGTATACACAATGTTCTTAACTGTAGTACGATCTTTTCACAGAACGAAATTTATATATGAATAGATTGTATACATGTGAGTATATAGTGTTATAAGCAGCAAAAACAATAGTTAACTTCTCCAAATTTCAGAATTAAGGCAATTATTATGTTCTTTTTTATACATTTCTGTATTTTAAATTTTAAATAATAAACATATTAACTTTTTATTACCAAAATAAAAATTGAAGAGTAATGATCTCTAAGTACATTGGCAGGCTGTACATTGTATATGCTCTCAATTCAGCTTTTGATTTACTTTACTGTTGTTGCTGCATAAAGTATAACTTTATTATGTAATTTATAACAATCACTAGCAAAAGCTATCACAGACAAACGTAAAAAAATACCAAGCAATTTACCTATTCCTACTAGACTTTAATTATCATATTTGTGTGGAAGTAAAATGAGCTTTAGTATCAAAAGTTCCATTTTTATAGACCTTATTAATAGAGTAGCATTAGATTTCATTTCTTTAAACATCATTTTACTCTGCAAAATTAAAATATAGTTGACTTTTGAACAACATGGAGTGGGGCTTGGTGTACTGACCCCATACAGCTGAAAATCCGCACATAATTTTTGAAACTTAGTTTTCCCTCAGCATCCCCAGGGAGTTGGTTCTAGGACTCCCCTAAATACCAGAATCTGTGGATGTGCCAGTTCCCTACATAAAGTGACATAGAACAATGCATACCGCAGATTTAAAACAATACAGGCATTTATTGGAAAAAATCAGTGTAGAAGTAGACCCACACAGTTCAAATCCACATTGTTTAAGGGTCAACTATAATAACATTTTATTCAAAGTTTTTGGATGATTCAAATGGATATTTGCTATAAAAGTATATTATAAATTTTTTAGTCAAGGGTGGGTTTACTTGTCATTATAACATCCTGAGGGAGCAAAAGCACAGTACAAACATTGTTTTTTAGATAAATTGAAATTTTACACAATTTTGAACTATAACTTTGAGTACTGTAACAGTTCTGGGGCAGTATTTCTTTAGATCTGTCTTCTGCATTTTTGTTCTAAATGAGCATCAACCTAGAAATTGAGCATTGTCAGCCAAGAAATAAGGCTGCTCTGTGAATCCAGAGAAAGCCAAAATCTTGGGGACAGTATGTGCCAGCTAACCATGGCACATTCACATTCAAATTCTACTTCTGAAGAATTTTAAGAGGTCCCAGTAACCTAGAAATGAATTCTGAACCAGGGACACACCAAAATCTTTCAAGTGGAAGTGCTATCCACATGAAAGTCAGGTTCTTTCTCATTCTTTCTGAAGTCTTTATATTTTAACCAATGTTTTCCAGAATGTAGAGATCATTTGCTTGATTATTAATATATTCCTTTTATTTTCCAAAGAGATTTGATATGTCTTAAAACAGAAAGTGTCTTATAAATAGATATCCAACTGTAATCAAAAGCTTCAAGTATTCTAAAAATGAATCTAATTTTGCATTTTACCTTGAGGGGAACAATTAGGAGGTTCCAGTAATTACTCTTATTTAACTTCTAGTATGTGCATTTGCAAACAGCAACCTACATGACATTCGGGGCAGGATTTTGAGATGCTATGGAAGACAAAGCTGAGTGTGTAATGTCAAAGGCAAGAAGCTACAATCGGGAATAAACCCCTTCCTTGATAATTCACAAACCTAACATACATTCCCTTCTTACTCTAACAGGAGAAAGATGAAGCAGGATCTCTGATTCCAGAAGTTAGATGATGAGAAAGAGCTCTGGGGTTTCAGCTGTACTCAGTAATTTTCTCTACTCATGAAAAATCGTAACATGAAATGAACACTGGAGGCATCATTGACGGTGGCCCCCAATCAACTTTACATTTTACATACATAGCTTACAAAACCTAGATTTTCTTTTGTTGCTCTGTATTGTCTGTGGTTCAGATGCCTGTTAGGGAGAAAGCACAGGTGCATGCAGGTTGTCCTTCCTCTCAAGAACTGTGATAACCCAGAGTCAATGATTACTGGGAAGCAGTAGCAGTCAACAAAGTTAAACATTAGTAATGGTCCTGGATTTGCCAATGAGTGAAAATGAGCTTTTAAAAAACAAGTCCAATGTCAACAGTCCCTTCAAACAATCTTAATTGCTGTGCTATATATAAAATTGACACTCATTTATTAGTTTTAGGAAGTTGAAAATTCATGGGGAAATGAATATGGTTGGATCATGGAAAATTTCCTCTTACCTAAAAAAAGTATATACTCTTATCAAATACTCATAACCAGAGCTGAAAGAATGGGCAAAATTCATTCAAAGAAAAGGTTTGATCACATTACTGTACTTCCATGAAGTGGCCAAAAAGGCCCACAGGTAAATCTGATTATGTTCAATATGTCTATATTTGGGGGGAGGGAGAGAAATAACTTAATGTTTAAGAGGAAAATAAGGGATGTTTACATTTTTCTTAAACCGTCCATACATTATCCTTAAAAGTCTGGCTCAAGTAATATTTTATATTTAAAAATGATGAACATTGTCATGGATAATTTCACAAAATCAAGCAGAGGGAATATTATTTGGCCAAATTATCAGTTTAATAAGATATTTACTAAAAGTTTTAATAGGAAATATTTGTTGTATTTTTTATCAAATATATTATCTCTTTGTCCTAAAACAAACAAACAAATGAATCCTCAGTAGAAATCAATCTGTCGTAAAGAAGTAAAGTTACCAAGGTCAATAACTTTACACTACTGTTAGGTTTTCTTTCTCCTTTGAAAATAGGGTCATATTCAATCGTTAGCATAAGAGGTTGCCGAGGTTATTCTTCCCTTACAATAGCAAAGGAACTTGCTCATTCATCCCTTCTTGCTGATGAATGGCAGATGTACAACAGATGAGCTTGTGGGTCATTCTGTTTCCTTCAGCTAACTATTCATGCTGGGTAAATCTGTAAATTTTAAAAGTATATTCTAATTGTTTTTAAATGTCCCTTTAAAGAAAAGTTTGGGCTGGTTTTGGATTCGAGAAATCATCCAATACATGGTTATAAAATTCCCTTTTAAAATTACCCTTTGGTAGAGAATCATAAATAAATATGGAAAATCAAATAGTATCCTTCTAAAAATAGATATTTGTAAATGTTTTACAGAACCTTAACAAATCATTTTACCTAATGTTTCAGTAAAGGTGTCAGATCAGGATTCTTTCATCCACAGGTCACCCATCAATCTATGTCTACACCAACCTGATGTACCACAGATAGGTAACCCTGGAAGCAGATATTTAAGTTTTAGTTTAATATCGGAAGTTTTTAATTGGAAGTTTTAATTTAATTTTGCCTAATCCTCTGAAATGTTTTATTGTAAATTTTGAAAATAATGCTATAATGAAGAATAGACTCCTTTTATATCTATTATTGATAGCATAAATTATTTATTTATTAAAATGTCACTTTTTTAGTTTATCATATATATGAATTTAAAAAATCAAATATTTATTTCATCAAAATCTAAGTTGACTCTTAGAAAATATTTTAAATATGCATTTTAAATTATGTTATTTTTGAGGTAACATTCTGAATTAATACCAAATAGACAATCGGTCATATCTGCCTAATCAACACAGTGGACAATAAGATTCTATACATACTGATTTCCCGCACTAAACACTGAAAACCAGCTGCTTGCCTCTTATTCTTTAATAGGATTGACTTCTGTTTCCTGCAGAATGGCAAAATGATGTCCAATTTTTTTCCAGATATGATTGCAAAAACAGCACCAGGTAGATGAAGCCAAAAATAACGAGTGCATTTACTGACTACTAAGGAAATGCCAAGGAACTAAAACTTACGACTCAAATATTCCAATGAGTGTATCATAGAGCAGTGGCTCTCAACCAGGGGTGACGTTTCCCCCCAGGGTCATTTGGCAATGTCTGTAGACATTTCAATTTCAGAACTGTGGGGGTGATGCTACTGGCTCCAGTAAGTAGAGGCCGAGAATGCTGCTAAATGTTCTAAAATGCAAAGAACAGTCCCTATCAAAAAGAATTATCCAGGCCAACGTGTCAGTAGTGATACTGTTGGCAAACACTGCAGCTGAGTTAAGAGTGGGCTCTGTCATTTATTGGCTTCCAGAAGGTTGAAAATTTGCATGAACGTCACCTTGTAAAATCCCTAGCAACATCAGAATGAGTGAATGAACGGATCAAAAATACCAGCAGCAGCTGGACTTAGTAATGGTAATATTCTTAGGTAGATTTATTTACTGGTCAGGGTAACATTATTTTTCTTTTTACACAGGCATTTCTCAACAGCGTTCCTTTGTTTCATAACAAGAAGAGAACGTAGTAGCAGTTTAGACACAACCTTCCTGGGTAAGGGTAAGTAAATTAAAAATGTTTCATGACTGTTTACCATTGATTGATTATAATGTTTTTGCTGACTCTTCAACTAATTTCAAAAGCAAGTTCTATATATTTTTTAAAAAATGCTTATTCAGAAAATTAATTTGAATTAAAAAATATAATGGCTTATTATTTCTTTTATGTAAAATGTCTTTTCTTTAACATTTTAAAGATGAATTTATATTAATGCTATTTAATACTAGAATATTAATACTGCTTCTTAAAAATCTTTAATTAATGAATAATAATATTCACATGGAGAAGTGAACAAAATCATAAGGATGCAGTTTGATGAATTTTTACAAATTGAACAAACGCTTGTAATTATACCCAGATCAAGATACAGAGCACTGACCACATCCCAGACTCTTTCTGTTTTCCTTTTCAGTTATAACTCCCCAACAAATGTTACCATTTGTTACATTTCTATTTTCTACTAATATAATTAGCATTTACTGTTTTTCAAATTGTACATAAATGGTATCCTACAGCATATATTTTGTGTTGGGTCCTTTATCTCAACCTAATCTTTATGACATTCACCTTTGTTGTGAAAAGTAGTTGGTTTCACTGCTGTCTTGTTCTCCAATGTATGGATTATTGCAATTTATTTATCTAGTGTATGCTCTGCATCTTTTGATAGACAAAGTATGAGTTTTGGGGGTTATATAAGTAGAAACAGAATTGATGGTTCATGAGATATGCACGTACTTAGCTTTATAGATATGGCCAAACCATTTTCCGAAGTAATTTTACCAATTTACATTCCTTAGGGTTGTGTATAAGAAATTCCTGGCTAAATATATTTGTCAACAACTGACAGTGTTGGTTTTTGAATTTTAGCTATTCTGATGGGTATGTGATAATATCTCGTTGTGGTTTTAATGTCTAGTGCCTTAGTGATTGATAATACTGAGCACTTTTATGTTCTTTGGACATTGGTTATCCTCGTTTAAGAAGAGCCAGTTAAAAGCTTCTTATTCATTTCTGTTGGCTGTCTTATTTGTTATTAATTTGTAAGAGTTCTTAATGAATATGTGTGTTGAAATTATCTATAAAACTTGTATTTTTACACTCTTAATGGTTTTTTTTAAATTTAGAATTAAAGTTCTTAATATTAATGATGTCTGAATTTTACTTTACGGTTAGTATTTTTGGTATATTCTTTTAAAAATCTTTACCTACCACAAAGTCATGAAAATATCCTATGCTATCTTCTAGAATCTTTATTATTTTATTTTTCACATGCAGACCTAAAATTAACTTAGAATTGATTTTTAAGTATAGTGTGAGGTAGAGGTCAAGATTCTATTTGTTCTCATATCTAATTGGCCCCGCACCATTTACTGAAAAGCTCATATTTTCTCCATAGCACTGCACTGGTCCCTTTGCTATGAATCACATAATTATATATGTTGGCTCTGCTTCTGGGCTTTTGAATTTGTTCCATTGGTCATTTTGTCTATCCTTATGCCAGTATACATTACAACAGCTTTACATTCAATCTTGACATTAACCACATTATTTGGCTTATACCTGGGATGTCCTAAATTTTAATATCACTGATGTACAAAAAGACTTGCAATTTCATTTCCATCCTCTTCTATGACAATTTTAATTATGGTTTTTTTCAATAAACTTATCGAGGTACTTAATGATATTAAATAATGTAAGTCAAATGTATTGTGAAGTGTCTTGCATATATTAGGCACTCAACAATAGCTATGGTTAATAACAGCAATAGTGTCATAACAGCAGCCAACACGTGGGCTATAATATGTTAGGGATAGTCACTAAATTACATAAAAAGTTTAATTCTCAAAACATATTTTAGTCTTAACTCATTCATTTAAAATCTATGTTGTTTGTGAAATCTCATTTTGCCCAATCATATGTGCATGCAACTTAAAATCACATAATGCATACAACAGAGATATGTTTCTAATAAATGTCTAATGGAATTCTGAGTTTCCTAGGAGAGATCATGTTTTGGAGAGCCACACATCTATGGTATAATTAATACTAAGAGCATGAGTTTTGGGCACAGATAGATCTGTGTTTAAATCTCAGCTTTTCCATTTACTATTTGTGTGACCTTAGAGGCTCATGTCCCTACATGAAATATAAACACGGCTGTAACAATGAAATGAGCTACTTTGAAATAAGGTATACAAGTAGCCCAGTGCTTGTTTATAGTACCTTTTTAATAAGTGTAGATAAGGATAATATTAATAAAATCCGAAGCTTATGGTTCTCCATTTATAAAATGTAGATAATAAAAGTACCTTTAAAAGCTTCTGTGTGTATAAATAAGATAATATTTGTAAAACATACAAGAAGAAGGCTGGTACACTAGGTAGTCACCTGTCTCTAATAAGATATTTTAAATAAATAGTAAAGGAAGAAAAATTTTACAATTTTATGACTTGCAGTGAATGACTACTAGATGCCAAAGTCTGTTCTAGGCATGCCGTCTGTGAGTGAGGTCTCTCCTTTCACTGAGTTTACATGTTAGGAATTATATGTATTTATTATATATATTTATTTTGAGAGCTGAGAATATTAATTATAAGATTCTTAAATTTGTTCTTTCCCAGGATTTGCTAATTTTAAGGCATACCTGTTTTGTAGATTGCAGTTAATTCCATATAAACTTATTGCTTATGAGCATGTGTCTAAAGGAGTCCAGATTATTTACTAAAGTTGCAGGGAGCAGAATTTGTTGCTATGAAACAATGTTGAGTAAAACAAACTTGAATCATTTAACCAGAAGTACTGTTTCTGAAAACACAAAAATTCCATTTCACATTTCTACTACCCCTTGAGCTGGTAAATTTCTCTTTATAACTAAAATCTATTTGAAAATTCATTTCAAAGTTAGCAAAAGCATGAATTTTTATAAATTCATTCACCCATCTATGTATTTTCTATGGTACTGATTTTGGACCACAATGGCACTCTGGTTCTGGAAGAGGAGCGTGTGTGTTCATGTGCGTGTGTGTGTGCGTGCGTGTGTGTGTGTGTGTGTGTGTGTTGAGTGGTCAGAGTATCCTGAGGATATACACTCAGCGAATACACTCAGGCAAGCTAGAAAAATTATGAAAGATTATTGTCATATCTAATTCACCACTCAGGATTTGGAAATTTTTTTCTGACAGCAGTATCACTTACTCAGCTTTAGGGAAAGCACAAACACTTCCTTAACGATCCAGGTACTCCTACACCCCTAACTGCTTACTTTAGGAGCAACTTTGCCCAACCTGATAAAGTCCTGAAGAACAGTCTGCCTTTAGCATTTTAACAAGTATCAGAATGATTTTTTCATAAATAATGCTCACGCCAGTCCATTTACTCTATGCCAATTCATTCCCATGACCATTTCAAACCATCTCCCTAATTCCATTCCTCATTCCTTCATTTAGTTGACAAAATTGCCTCATACTTCTTAAAAAAAACCAGATGTTAAACAGCAACTCACTTACATACACAAAATCTCCCAATCTTTCTTCCTCCTTTAGGAAAAGCTAATGAAATGCTACTCTTCACTAGCTCCTCTCCAAAGCTAGTGATTAATTCCACAGGTACTCGGACCTTGTCTGTTGTGGTGATAGCAACATTCTACTTACTCCTTTTGTCAATCTCAGCCTGTCCCCTGAACCGCCCCCACCTCCAATTTAGCGTTCCTATTAGCATACAGACCCGCAGCTCTCTCCAATTTAAAAAATAAACACAATCACAAAACATCAACAAGCAGAAGACAGCCCTCTTTGGTCCGCATCCATATCGAGCTACTGCCATTTTTCTGCTCTCCCTCGTAGCTTCAATGTTTTTAAAGCGCTGTTTCTATCTCCATTATCCCTCACTTCTCAGTCACCTGTCCACACTCCAACTTGGTTTCTGCTTCATTATTTGACTGGAGCCAGGACCCCACAATGTCCATGTGAGCTCTTCTGTGCCCGGTCATACTTCACCTCTGTCCTGTGGATCACCCTGCTATTTCTGCATCAAAACCTCATATGCTTTTCTCTCCCCCAACATGCTCTTCTGCTATTCCTTCTCCTTTTTTGTCAGTAATCTTGGCTGACTTCTCTTATACATAACCCCAAATGTCTGAGCTCTCAGGGATCAGAAATAGTTTCCCTTACTCCTTGCTGAGGACCCTCATCCATTCCCAACACTGCAAAGGTGATCTGTGTCTGAGGACTTGAATGTGTATATCCAGACCAAACTTTTCCTCAAAGGTATCTGCCATTAGATTTCTCACGATTCCATTCTTATATTTCTAAAATAGAATTTATAAATATCCTATCCAAATTCATTTCCTCCCCAGTTTTTCTCACTTTATTAAACCTCACTAACCTATTGCTTTTGTAAGGCTCTGGGAATTGTACTTATCTCTCTTTGCCTTACTCCTAAATATAATCGGCAAGTACTAATAATCTTACCTCTAAAATATAGCAATTTTTCTCCAAATTTACTGCTAACTTTCTAGTTTAAAGTGCCAATATCTCTTGCCTGATTTATTGTATTACCTTCATAATTGATCTCAGCTGCTCTACTGACTCCCCAAACACAAATCAGAAGAAGCCTTGATATACACTCACTGAGTGATGCCACTCACCCATGTAATCTGCTTCAGTAGCTTCAAATAAAGTCCAACTACAAACTCTAAGGCCTGAATGATGTGGCTTCTGTTAACACTCTAATCTTATACTATTCCACTCTCACTCACAGACTGTTATTTCCAAAATTCCATGCTTTTATTTTCAATTTTAAAACCTTAGGAAAATCTGTTTCTATTATTAGAATTATATTGTCCTGGAACCATATATAGCTGATGCTTTCTCTTCAATATGGCTTCAATTGAAATATCACAGAATCACTGCAGCTTTCCTTCTACTGTAACAAAATAGCCTGATTCACATAATCAATTCTAGCACCTTGTTTGCTTTTTTTCATAATAGACATTGTAAACACTAGCTTATTTACTCTTTGTCTTATTTACTCTTATTTACTCCCTTAAGTGCCTGTTTTGTTGGCATATGGTATTGAGTGAAGGAATAAATGAAGGAGCAGGACAATTATAAGCAATTTCCTGTCATTTTTCATGTCATGGAATAAGTCTATAAATAATGCTTTCCTAAAACCAAAGAGGAACATTAGAAAAATATTTAAGGGTAATTTAACTCAAATTTGATTAAAATTGCCAAACAGTAACTGTTGATAATGATGTATTTGTTTTCTTAAGGTGACCAAGGTTTCATTGAGGAATTTGTTCCCTGTTTAGTCTCAATCTAGAAATAAGAAAATAAACACAATTAAAAAATAAGATTAAGAAAAACAGTATAATGTTTGTATTTTAACTTACTATTTCACCACATTAATATTCAAAGTCTTGAACTAGGCTAAATCAGTAGCAGATAGTAAACAGGAAATTCACATCCCTTTAATCTGAATATTTTTCTCAATTTTATTTTCACACTCAAAAATATGGATAGGCAGATCTTAAGAAAAGTTTAAAAATCCTACCTTTTAAAAACAGAATGCAAGAAAGACAGATAGGAAAGAAAAAATGAAGGAAAGGAAAAATGAAGGAAGGAAGGAAGGCAGGAAGGAAGGAAGGAAGGAAGGAAGGAAGGAAGGAAGGAAGGAAGGAA
>NW_011888789.1:2542475-2566429 GCF_000151845.1 Pteropus vampyrus | reverse complement strand
AGGAAGGAAGGAAGGAAGGAAGGAAGGAAGGAAGGAAGGAAGGAAGGAAACATAGAGAAAGCTTGATCCAAATAGACCTCATAAAAAGAAACAAAGTAAATATTTATTCATGCAAAGGTTAATTAACAAAGTATTAATGAAGACTCCATTCATTTTTAATTTTAAGTGGAAAATTTTTTAAATGCTTCATTGCATTTTCTTCCTTTATGCAAGGTGGAATGCAAGGTTATGAAAGCACATGGCCTCAGAACTGCATTCTGAAAGTCAACAGTTTGGGGCACGAACAGGAAGGAATGAGTTATATTATGACTGAAACATTATACCTCTAACTCTTTTTTCTTCTCCCATACCATAGAAAAGTTAACGAATTGATTGCAGAACTCTATAAGGCTGCCATTGATATTGTCTTTTCCTTAAGCTCTGGAATCTAATGTCCAGGACTTTGGAGAATCATCTTCCTTTGTCTACATCTATAACTCCAGTATGCAGAGCCTTACCGGATTGTCACCTACCCTACGTGGCCCCAACTATTTATTAGCTAAAAAGATTAACAGTTTACAATTATTCCTATTTCATCGGAGTGAAAGTCCTGCCACAGTACAAATTAAAGGTGAAATGGATAGAGGGGAAAAGGTGGTTGCAAAAGATCCGAAGAAAAAAGGTACCAAGTGAAAAAGCAAAATCTGGAACCACATAGTCCATAGAAAATTTGGGAGTAGGGACCAAAGTTCAGTATTAGTCATATCACAAACATTTAATTTGTATGTCCTTTACCTTTGTGATGATAAAACATCACTGACATAACTTTCTGATGTGACAATTCTTATATCAGTTAATGAGCAATAGCAGTCATGGGTCATGACAAACATAATAAAGTAATATAAAAACTTTTCCTCTAACTGGTTTTAGTTTTTCTTAGATAACTGATGTTTATACATATGTTTTGTCAGTTTATTAATAATATTTACTGGCATCAAAGCTAAAACCAATGAGTAATTACTACACACACTTACAAGAATGGCTGTAATCCAAAGAATAATAAATCAAGTATTTGTAAGGATGTGGAGAAACTGTAATCTTCATATGTAGTTCATATGAATGTAAAATATGTACTATTTGGAAGCTAGTTTGACAGTTTCTTAAAAAATTATACACACACTTATATGACTCAGGAATTCCACTGCTAGTGAAATGTCCACATAGAGACTTGCATGTGACTGTTTAGTCACATTATTCATAATAGCCCCCAAATGGAAAAAGTTTTAAAAATCTATTAACTGATTAAATAGATAAGCAAAATGTGTTATATTAATACAACGAAATACATTTTCAGCAATTAAAAAGAATAAACTACTGATGCATACTACGATATGGATGAACCTCAAAAATATTATGCCAAGTGAAAAAAGCCAGCCATAAAAGACAAGGTATTATATAATCTCACATATAAGCAATTTCTAGAAAATGCAAAAGTGTAGAAAATGAACATAGATTGGGGATTTCCTAAACCTGAGGGTGGGAATGGGGACTGACTACATGAACACAAGGGAACTTTCTGAGGTAGTAAAAATATTAGAGAACTAGATCATGGTGATTGCTGTATATCTATAAATCATTATCTAATTACAGTGAGCACATTTTAAGGTATGTAAATTACAATGCAATAAAGCTGTAAGAAATGACATTCTTCAACAAAATGGAGGAATAAGCTGAGGAAGAGAAAGACATACATCAAGGAAACTGGCACTCTTATACTGGAAAAACATGAAGAGCTGAACATAGGGCTTGAAGCTAACTAGTTGCTGGTGGCAGAGAGATGGAGGCCTCCTGGAGAGAGAAAAGGAAAAAATGGAATTTATAGATTAACAGCTGTGTTCTGTTACCAGTTTTCAGTGGAGTTTTATGATTATTTTGATAAATCTGGGGACTATTTGTGGTAGGGACAAGCAAACAAAAATAAATAAGTATTAGCTCCAAGGAACCCATAAAAACTTGTACAAGAAAAAAAGTTATTTACTCAACAGTAAATAAACAACAAATATATATTTACTGCAAATTTGGATATGCCATACCTCCTTTAAGATGATAGATGGATAAGAATTGTGTATATGGGCTGGGAGAAGGCAGAAGAGAATGAATGTGTGTGTGTGTGTGTGTGTGTGTGTGTGTGTGTGTGTGTGTGTATGTGTGTTGGGGTGGGGGGGGAGGATTAAAAGAAGGATAAAACAAGAGATATGGGCCAAATTCTTATCTTCTATAATAACAAGCCAATGGATAAAATATAAATGCAAAAATATCAAGAAAGTACCAAAAATATAATATGAAGGTAACTACTGAAAGCAACCATTAAAAGACTTGAAGGAGGTTGTCTCTGGAGTACAGGACTTAAAGATAGGAAAGGCTGTGGGAGGGGACAGTTTTTTATTTGTAGCCCTGTGATACCATTTTAATTAGTCCCATGTACCATTTAATAAAAAATATTAAAATTTCAATAATTCAACAATTTGGTTGAAATGCATAACCCAATATTTTAGCATATATAATTCCACTACAGCAGAAACATTTTAATATCTTCCATAATTAAGATCCAATTTTTAAACAATTTCTTTCCCTGTTACCCATCATGAATCTGTGCCAAATAATTTTCATTGTCCACTTGAGTAACTAGCTTCTTACTGAATCTATGTCTCTCCTCAAATTACTTCTTGTCTCTTCTCATTCATCGAAATGGTACCCATTATTCAAGACCACATTTACATAGTAACTTCATCTGGAATTTTTCTTCAGCCACTTAAGCAATATTTTAAAATTCATAACTTGGCTCTTGATTATTTGCTCTTTTAATGTGTAGCAACTGTCATCATCATTATTCAACAAGTTCTTGCTGTGTTATCCTTGTGTGTGAGAAACTATTATTTGTGGACATGGAGACTGATAAACAAATTTGAGGACTATACCCAAGAATTTCTAAAACAAACATAATGTTTATAGTTTTAACTAAAAATAACCACTTTTATGGGTTTTCAAAGCCTCATGTGAAGTCAGTATTGACTAACTGCTTTGGGGAAAACTGAGCAAGAGGAATTGGTGAACTATAAGAACCTCATAAAATTGCAAAAGTTAAGTGAGATAAACCTAAAAGAGTGTAAAAGTATTTGAAAAGAAAACATTTAGAATTAACATATGTTTTTGTGTGTACATATATATATGTATTCACTACAAATTATATACTCATATACAAAGTTTAGGATTTTATTTATAAAATGACTATGGAGGAATATTTACCTAATCTTTATGATTATGGCTTTACGATAATGATTTTAAGAAAATATAAAAGACAATAATAACTTTACGACTTTGTAAAAAGGAGAAGTTCAATAAATATAATTTGAAAAATATTCAGTTTTGTTTTTACTTCAAATGACTGGCAAGGCGACTATTTCTGATTTTGCTGAAGTGTCATCTATAGCAGTTGAAGAGATCATTCCCTGCTTTGAAAACATTTCCAGTTGCTTCCTCTGTAATGGAATTTTGCTGTTTGTTCTCAATCTATTGGGAATCTTTTTTCCTTGCAGTACACAGGTCTCTCTTCTCTTGGAGCTCCTTCCTACATCACTTAATAACTATAAATAGATTCAAGTATAATTTTTAAATCTCCAACTTCTATTAATATTTTTCAACACTAGCCTTTTGGGTACAAATGAAAATTGATGTTCCTTCAGATACTTTTCAAACACCATTCTCTTTAATCAGCATTCTTACTCATACTTTTAGGATGGTATACAATATACATTATCCTATACCTACATTATATATGATTGCTTTGCATTCTTGTTATTTTACCATGGTAAGATTAGTGACTGCATGTTTTTAACAGTTTAAATTTTGACAAAATAACTTATTATTCAGAACAATGCAAATTTGTCCATCTTTTGTATATAAAAAGATAGAATTCTGACTCTTAGTTCCTTGACCTGGTTCTACTGTTTATACATTATGAAACAGGAAAGAGAAAGAAACAAAATATCAGTAGATATACACCACAACTACCTTTTCATTTTTCAGCACTAGATATTTTGGACAGAGGCTCTTAGAACAAATCTTCCCAGAAATTCTTATCTTTGCCTATAATTTTGCCCATTTTGATGCACAGGAAGAAATCAATGAAGAAAGAGACTGTGAACATCACACTTAAAAGCTTTCAAATGCAGACTGCTGAATGGTGACACTCTGAGCAGAATGCTGCAAGGTTTAATTTTAGATGACCTAACACTGACCTGCAAGTGTGAGGGGACATTGGGCCAAGTAGCGTCAGGCCTTCTGTCTTACAGGTGTCCATCATTTGCATCATTTTCAAAATTACTATTTGAAGGACTATGAAATTATTTCAATGAGGTATGTAAAATTCTCATAATCTTTTGAAATCTATCATATGTAAACTGGCACATCTAAATAGCCTTCTATAATATCTGAAGTAGCAAAGGCTTTGGTAACTAACTGGCCTTAATTGAGATAAGTGTACCTAGTCTTTCAAAAATCTATTTACAACCATTGTTTCCTGCTACAAAAAGGCATCAGCTCCACCTTGGAGCATCATCTCCTCCATAGAGACTCATGCCTTCATTTTTTAAGTAGAGAATTTTGTAAAGGCTTCAGGCCTGAAAATTATTACTTGAATAAGGGGGAAAATACGAGAATAATTTGCACCTAAATCACTAATAAAAAACTAAAATGCTGCATGCTTTTGGACAATGATAATTTTAAATTTCACTATTTGTTGAAGTTCATTCATATTTCATGAGGTGACCATTATTTAATCTCATTGTGCCTTAATTAATTTTTCTGTAAAGAGAATATAGCAAATACATCTGCCTTAACACTTCTTGTGATAATTAAAAGAGATAATGTGTACACAGAACTCGGTATAATTCTTAGTATACATAATGAACATTACATAAGTGTGAAACTATTTTCTCTGAGGCTCTAAGAGATGTATCACTTTAAAGTTAAGTTTATTGACGTATAAAGAATGAAAGACTCTATTTTAGATATAAATATTCATTTCAATGAGACTATCTCTTGTGACTTTTAAAATGTTTCTTTTAAAAATTAAGTATTTCATAATTGTTCCAATGTTTTTCTTATTTATAAATAGGGTACTGATCATTAAATTAGAAACAATTCTTAGCTAAGCACGTAGAGATAGGAGGAAATTGTAGACTAAATATTTGTCAATGAGCTACTCAGTAAAGCATAACTCATTTTATTTCTAAGGATGCATTTTAAAATAATAATCTTTCTAATTTGACAATGATAATACTTTTAAAAAACTATCTTTTAATGAAATATAGAATGTGTCAGTGTATAAATTTTAAGTGCTTATAGAAGACATGCACTATTTACAAACTTGAATAGTAATATTAATTAAAAGACCACTTCGTCACATTAATAAATGCCATAAAATAAAATGCAAACCAACATTTAAAAAGAATTGTAAACTACCATGAAAATTCAAAAATATGTTTTGTTAAAAGATGAGTCAACTATTATAAAGAAAGTTTGTTTGAAAAACCTTCTAAAAATAGCCTATAATTACTCATTTAACATAAAAATGTTAAATTTGGAATGTTTTTCAGATTAATAAAATATAAATTAATCCAGAACTTATTCAATGTTTCTAAAAAACCAATTTGACTTCTAGTATTCATATGGTTCATGTAATGCTCATAATTAAAAAAATATTTTTAAAAGGAGAAATACCTTTCTTTACTTGATAAAGGCCCCAAATAACAATATACATTTTTTTACTGAACAGAATAATAATAAAAATAGTCTAGTTATAAAACTCCTATAGGGTAACTTTGCTTTTTTTCCCAATAAAACTCTTCTTGGAAAATCAGGAATTCTTCATAATTTATTTTGTAACATTGTATTCCTTAGTGACTATTTTAAAATAACCTGATTCTCATTATATAATTACCAAATTTAATTTAAAATTTATTTATCTTTAGAAGCTGCTGATGAAGAAAGCAGAAAATGAGCAAAAAATATTTTGCAAACTTTGAGAGGTACTGTTCCACATTCTTTAGTTGCTGAATAAAAATTTATTGGTTATGAGGATGAAAATAAATTAAACAAAAGATTTTCCAATGTCCACTTGAAAGAATACAATGCTAGATTCAGGCAAAAGATGGGAATAAACTATAGCTTGGAATTATGAGAGGAAGGTTTTAAAATATTTTAAGAAATGAAATAAAAAAGATAAGTAATGGGTTGAAACTTTGGAATCTAGATGCCAGGCTGAGGTGAGGTTGTGTTTTGTAATTTCAGGAACTTGGATAGACAGACAATTCAGGAGAAATTTTGCATGAAGTTAGCTCTGGGCCTAAGTGCCTCTGAATGTAGCTGAAATAAAGTTTGAAGAGTTTAAAGCCACCATGTGGATCAACTTATCAAAACACATCAGACATGGAGGTTTTGGTAGATATCACATTTAAATTACGTGATGACTTGGTAGTTTCCACACTGATTAATGGCACCAACCATTTGTACATAGCTTGATGACTATGAGGCTGGACCTCAAGGTTTCTTCATCTTGTGCAGGAAATGTAAGTGAGCCCGAGGCCAGGATTAGTGTTTCTTTGCTCATAAGTTGTTTGGGGGGTGCTGCCCTCAGAGACTGTGAAAAGAACCCGGAACATGCCAAAACCATGGGTTTGAAATTGTTTTCAGAACACACACACACAAAAATATTTTATAACTACATAGACACTTTGATCAAAACCAGCCTTCTCTAATAATTGGAATATTCACAATATTTACTAGACTTTGTTCCAAATGGTTTTGGCTGTCATTGTATTTGGCATCATTTAGATTATTCAGAAGAAACTACTACAGATCATGGAGACATTTTCAAAAATAAATATTCCAAAAATGTCTTGAGCAAAAATGAACTTCTTATTTGTCCTAAGTTCAGGTAATTGTTTTCATTGCACCTTTAACAGTTAGTTACATACAGTAGGGTCTCAATACTTATTGATTTAAATGAATAACTCAGTGATAAATAGCAAGTGATGAATAGCAAGTACTAACAAATGTTTGTTGTATAAAGTTATTGATTCAATAATTAAAGAGGTCAATAAGAATTAACTGAATTTGAGAGAGAAATCAGAAAAAAAGGAAGCTGAAGAACATGTATTTAGCATTACATTCGTAATTTATCAATGTCATCACTCAATATCTCTTAAGTGTGTGTTAGCTTGTTTTTGCCCCACTGAAGAGTTCTAAGTACTCATTTTGAAACTCAAAGCTCCATTTGGATGTTATGTCTTTATGTAAAATCGTCATCCTATAGTAATTGGAAAGTTACTGAACATAGGAAAGGTTGTGTTTATTTGACTTAAATCCTAACATGGGAAATACTTCCTAGCATGGAAATGTCCTTTAAAAAAAAAAAAAAAAAGCTAATGCTACTTCTAGTTGATTTAATTGCTGGAGTAATGACTTAGTTTATAGAAATCACTTTAGTGCCCAGGACTATGCCAGCTGGACAATTGAAGTTGATGAAGTCTGTACTGGGACACTCTGTAGGCACATTGAACACGAGAAATCCAGGCCAGAGTCTGGTGTGGGGCTTGACTTATCTGGTATGGTTATCTTCAGTATCACAGCCACTGAGAAACTGCCAAATTGCAACTGATTTATACTGTGTATGTGATGCTTTAGACTTCTAGTTCCCCATTTTAAATGAATAGAGTATGCCGTGCCCCATATATCCTAAAACACATTGTGTTGTGAATAATAAAAAAAGATAAAGTGTAACCTTTACTTAAAAAAACATTTAATGAATATTTTGAATAGAGATGTTTGGTGCAACTATTACTGATTGTGCTGTTCATTAGGGAAAAAAATCTAAACTACACCCAAGATATCTGTAAGGAAAAGAAAAGTGAACTAGAGTGATCATTACGCTTTTTCTTGGCATGCAACCATATTCGGGAAGAAAAGCTATAAACGATGTAGCATCAAATAATTTTCTTAGTTAAGTGTTCCTTTTCTTCTTCTATTTCTCCATATACTTTAAGGGAAGATCATGAGCTTGGGGTCAGAAAGACCCTGGGTTCAAACCCTAGTTCTACTTACTTTTTGATTTATCTTCAAATAATTATAAATAATCATTCTGAGTCTCAGTTTTATTATGTTTAAATGTGCTTCAGAATAACCATCTTCAGGGTTGTTTTAAAGATTAAAATGCTCAACGTGTTCCATAACTACATATCATCATCTTCATGCATTTTGTCGGCTCAAATTTTTAAGCTGTCCAGTTTTAAAAATGACTCTAATCTTGATCAATTCTGTTCAAATCCTTCCATGATTGGTGGTGTAAGTCTTGCCCATAATAATGTGAAAGTCCAAAAATTAAATTTATTCCAGCAAATATTCATTTGGTAAGAACTGGGCCAGGTGTTGGAGATGGCAGTTGGTCAGTGTCTCCTAATTTGAGACAGGAATGATGCTGATATCAAAGTCACCAGAGTCAGCTAACCACAGAAGGGAGTTGAAATGCATGTAGGATGAAGGGAAGAGGAAGAATCAGCTACCGAAGGCCAGAGTTATTCAACAAAGAACTGGCAAGTAAAGTTGAAGAGTAAGACTAGGTCAAGAGGGAAGCCATGGCAAACACCCATGTTGAGAACTGCTGCCTGTTCTCACTGTACATACTTTACTTCCTTTCCCTGCAAAACCCATTTGAAGCCAAAGGACTAAGGATAGAGCACACAGTAAGAATTTGTTTTCAAAGTATTTATTTTCATTTAATAAAATACAAATTCTGAAAATATTTGGGAAAAGAAAATCTATAATAGGACGTGTATGTAGAATTTATATGCCCTGCTTATTTAAAAAATTGAAATGACATCCAATTAAAAGTTACACAATAGAATCATAAAATAAGGATAACTGATTGAAGGCCTTATAATGACAATAGACTACAAATAGGATGTAGCATGTACAATTTTGTAGTCATTATAAATTCTACATAATATATGAAAAATAATATAAAATAATATATAATATAAAGCAACATATACTATAATATAATACATGAATATAAATATTATATATAATGTTTATTATATATATGAATGAAATGCTCCAGGGTTGAGAATCTTTCCAGTAGCAATGGAACATTATTTTACATTATTCTATTGTTTTATTCATATGAATGACAAATGTGTTTAAGCATTTACTAGTATATGTTATTCAGTGATTTTTAAAACATTTACTCTGCAAGCTAAGTAAATATCAATTTCTGAAACTCTTCATCAGACCACACCAGTATAAACATGGAACAAATACTGTTTCTGACCTGTGATCACAAATCTCCACTTTACAGTTAAATCCACAAAACCATCAAAATTTTGATTTCCAAAAATTCCTCCAGAAAGGAAAAAAATAGCTACACTTTCAAGAAACCTTTGTTACTCTAATTTAAAAGATTAGTTACCTGTTTTCAAAGTCATTACTTGACTCAAAACTTTTTCAGCATGAAAGTTTTGAGTCAGGTAATGATTGGTTGTAAATAGAATTTTAATGTAATAAAAATCCCATCCTAAGGAAAAATAAATCACTTTATGTTGAAAACATTTGACAGTGATTAATCCTGAATACTCATTGCTGTGAATTCATTGACTCTGTCTGGCCATAAAGTCACTGGTTATATGACTATTTTAGTGAACAAAATTATACAATCCAGCCTCTACTTTATAAATATACTTTACTGTGAATGAGTGAACCTGTGATGCGTGAGGCTTTGAGCTCTGGAGAATCCAGGACAGCATATACACGATTTAAGGAGAAAAAAATACCTTATTTTCTTAAAGTGTGTAGGGCTAACGTTTCCTCATGAAATATCAAGGTCCTTTTCTACTTGAAAAAGTGGCTCTCCATTCCCTTTAAAATGTAGGGTCCAAGGGTGAGGAGTGTAATCAGCCTACGGGTATAAAGTTCAATAAGACAATACCTCTTTGTTTGGGGCCTTAGGGTCAAATATGATGTTCAGCAAGACGGACTTTAGCATTTCTATTCCAATATTTTTTGGTAATACTCACATAATGATAATAAAGTTGTTGAGGAGGAGGGTAATCGGGAAGCATGAGCTTATAGCAGTGATAGTTAATCTTGTGATTGCTGATGATGATCAGAGTTTGTGCTAGCTTTTAAAAAATATATTATTTTCCCTATGTTAGTCCTTCAAGGTAGATAATAGTAACCTTATTTTATAGATGAGGAAACTGAGGCTTAGAGTCGTTAAATAACTTACGAAGGACATATAGCAAGTGGGTAGTAAAGACAAGACACAAATCCATACTCCCATGACTTTATCGCCTTTGCTGAAAACAAGCTTTTCTCCCAGTCCAGCTATTGGGAAAATAGATAGACTCTGATAAGCACTAGTAGGCAGGACCAAGGTTTTACAGACAGATAGCCCTGAGTCAAACACTGGCAATTACCCTTGAGGAATTCTGAATGTCATCTTTTCCTTGACTCCCTGGGGAAGCTTTATCATTTCCCTTGGGTCACTCAGTTGTTCATTACTTGCTTGAACAGCCACTGCTTCCATCCTCACTATACCAGTGATTCTAAAGCTTTTGTTAAAAATATACATATATATTTCCTTTTTGCTAAAAATATTAACTCCTGGGTTAGTAGGAGGTTAATATAGGAGGTGGCTCCTACAGATAGTGATTTATTAGTTCTTCATCACTAGACAAGCACAGCCTATGGTCTGAATTTCTAGACCACTTTTTCAACAGTACCCCCTGTATGATGTGCTCAGCCTGAGCCTGCAGGAACTGTGGAGTTTTCTGTCCTCTCTTTTGCCTGCCTACTTCTGTAATAGAAAACAAGTTGCAGTTCAGATGCAGTTCCAGGAACGACCATGTTAGACAACATATAATGTAGCAAACATCCTGGCCTAACAGCAGCTAGTGTGGAAAAGTCTGGGTGGTTTTTAGATATTTACAAGTTCATCACAGGCTTGAAAAAGTCTGGATATTTTAGATACAAATTCATCACGAGCCCAAAATGTAATGTTCTGCTAAAGCTACTTTGGAGCCCTCTTGGGTCTGTCCTGGGCAGACCACAGGTAGAGCACTGTGTTCAACTGCAGCAGGCACATCAAATTAAGACAGATGGGCATGATCCATATGAAAGCAACAGTGATAGTAAGAACACTGAAAGTCAGGTCACATAAGGTGGTGTTGTTAAAGCATTAGAGATGGCAGTATGGGAAATATAAATTCAAAGGAAGATATGATACCTCTTTGCAAATAGTCATTGTACTGACATGTGGACAACTTGTTTTCTATTACTCAGGGGACAAAGCTAGAACCAGTATATGAAGGCAAATTTGTAGTGCATTCTAAGAAATAATTTTCTAACTTCTAGGATTTTCTATTAATGCAAAGTAAAGTAGTGAGGTCAACATCATACAGAAGCAAAGTAAGTTGTGATGGAAATGGAAATGGTATGAAAGATACCTGGCCAGAGAAGGTGCAGAAAATATTAATTCCAGATGATGATATCATAGGGCATTTTCTTTTTATTAGTAACTAGCTTTTTTTCACCATTTATATGAATGAGACAAGTAACATGTTTCTTTGGCTCATCCTTCCCCCAATTAAGTCTGTGCTACCCTTCTCTTTGCCTCGAGAAAATTATTCCATGCTAGGACAATAAGTTCACCATTATGGAAATTCTAAACATATAAAGAAAATAGAGAAGGCAGTAGTCTTTGGAATTGAACAACCTGAATGTAAATATGTCAGAGAGAAAGATGTGAAAGTTTACTGCCATGATCCAGGACCAGCCAGGAATCTTCTATACTCTTGGCTTTACAGTTCTTACTTCATTCTCTAAACTATACCAGTATTAATTTTTTTCTTTAAGGAAAAAAATTCCTTTTAATAATTTACTAACTTAAGAGTTAGTAAAACTTATTTTCTGTTACTTACTTTTGAAAATCTCCCACTCGCCCTGATAATCTTCATATTTTATTGATTTGTTTTCTCTTTTGGTGCTTATATTTCTTCTATTTCGGAAAGATGTTCAAGTTACAAAAACTGGTTAGTTGATTCTGTGACTTCTATTAAAGCAACCAAGATGAGGTTGGTTACAATATTAAAGTTCTCAACAGCACACAAAAATATTATTAAACCACTACTAAAATGTCAAGGAACCACAAAAATTATCAATGGTCACCATCCATCAGTTATTCATATAAAGCCACTAAGGTTGGGCAGATGCCAGCTGTTGATAAACTTTTGTTTGCTTAATTTATTAACCAGATGCAGAAATTTACTTATTGCTTGAGAGCTCAGAGACAACTGAGGTATGCACTTAATATGTAGATAAGGAGATAAATAGTATCACTTGACTGTGCATTATGCTGCATGAAAATGAATGCTGAATAAGTGGCATGTTTTTGATTCATGGTTCTCATTTCATAATTCAAGGCTTTTACATCATGAAAATATATCATGGGATTGTGTCCTGAGACATCATGTATGAAATTCGATAGCATGGTGATATAAGCTTTGAAAATGGAATCATAAGGAAATGAGGTGCAGGTAAAAACTAATCAAGAAAGATACAAATTGAATTTATGAACTGAATATGTTCTTCTTTACTAGGAGTTGTATTAAAATAAACTGATTTGAATTATTTGTACATAAATGATGATGCCATCCTATTACGAATAATTAACAGTAAAAATAAAAAAATAAATTAGATAAAAATAAACCCACTGTTTTTGTTTGTTTCTTTGTTTAAGAAACATCACAAACAATCTTCATTTAAAAAGTCTAAAGAATGTTATTGAAAACTTTGGGTAGAAGCAAAGATTGGGCTTGTTAAGTACATCGTACAAATAAGAATCATGTTCTGCTTTATTAAGCAGATTATAAGGAAGGAGAATGGAATAGGTTTCAGAAGGGAAGAAGAAGCTGGTGTAGAACAAACAATATTTACTTTGCTTATATATACCTTGAGTTTAGCCTAATATTTTTAATTAGTAAAACAATTCCTTTGGAATTAGCAAAGGCTTTTTATATATGTATTGAGACATTTAATATGTAAACCAAAAATCCTGGACATTTTAGACTATACTAAGACTGCACCAGATTGCTTTGAATATGAATCCTATTATTAAGTGATGGGTTACATTATGAGATGATGACATATGTAAAATTTGTTTTAAAATAAGAGAATGTTTTCTGTGTTTTAATAACAACTCTTAGATAATTATTGAGGCGGCAAATAATTGCTTTATTATAATAAATAACAAAGCAAATCGACGTTATAGATAGAGCATGATTCTGGAATAAATGAAGACCTGAATCCAAGTATGAACTTTATTATTTTACAAGGTTACATGCTAGATAATCTATTATACTTGGGGCTGTTACCTAACTTCATTAAGTTTCTGTTTCTTCAACCATAAAGTGAGAACAATAATATCCATATATTTGGGTGGTTTGTGAGTTAAATGTAAAAAAGGAATTAGTACAGTGTCTAGATATTTAGGTATTTAGATAATAGTACCTAAAGTATTTGTTGAAAGAAGGAAGGAATAAAGGAGGGAGAAAGGAACAGAAAAAGAGAGGAAAGAAAGAAAGAAAGAAAGGATGGAAGGAGGGAGGGGGAAAGAAGAGAAAGAACAATTAGATGAATTAAAGTTCACATTTCATTTGTCTTTCCACTTCAATTTCCTCATTTATAAAATATGACTTACAAGATAAGCCCTATTTAACTTATATTTCATAAAGTTTAATACAAAATTATTATTAAATATAATAATGTTATTTTTTAAAGTTTCCATTAAATCATGTTAAATCATGGATCTTTCTTGGGATGGTTATTTCAGTATCTTCAATATTAAACTGGAGGTTTCCACACAATTAATGGAGAAGTTCCTTGCAATTTTAAAGCATTAAACAAGCAGAAAATGTTAGACTGTCCAGACTCCTGTATGTCAGAAAATATGGGATATGATTTACATGAAAAAAAAAAAAAAGCCTGGAGGGTAAACCTTCCTCTTGTGGTGTTGTGGCTTTTATATAGCTCATACTGGCACTTGTAATGAACTCCTGACTTTCCATAATCAGAGTGTAATAGAGACAAGATCTTCTGGCTCTAAAGATACTGATGCTGCCAATAATCATCCTTCCTTCATGCTGACACTTCATGGCAGCTTAAAGTCATTTAGCTATGGAGGTATGACATGCAAAGGGAATCATTCTGTCTTTAGTCAGTTCAATAGTTTTGCAAAGATGAAAACACCATCTAATAAAAGTTTTCCATGATGTAAATGTGCCCATTTTATACAACTAAAAAGGGTGCTTCTCACGTGTAACTAAGAAACATGACTTTCTCAAAGAAGGACTAGGACTTGGATAATAAAAAGTGAGGAGGTACAGCAAAAGGGCTCCGACTTCCATTTACGCCACTTACTAGCTGGATCAGTGACTTAGAAGTCTGGAATTCCTCATTTATAAAATGAAAATACTACCTATGGTCTGATGTTACTTTAAAGACCAAAACTACAGTGCACGGCATGTAGTTTGTTGAATGAATGAGTTACAGTACAATTTATTGGTGGAAGGCAGAAACTAAATACATGGAGACAGGTCCAAAACAGCTAGTTGGCACTGCTAGCAACGAACTAAGATCCATAAGGAGAAAGTTTGACGTACCCTGGCCTTCCTTGCCTCTCTTCCACCTCTAGCCGGATCCTGCTGAAATGCTGTGACAGGCTGCAGTTGTAGCATTCTTAAGGGTTGTTTGATGGCAGTGTGGTTTAAAAATCAAACAGCCAATTGTTTATTATTATTTTGTTCGGGGCTTATTTTTGGTAGGGGCGGGTAATAGCAGGGGGTGTCAAAGAGTGATGTATAAACTACAGGATAAGAACCCTGAACATCAATGCTTTATCTTTAGGGCTTAAGAAGAGAGAAGTCAGCAACCACACCTTCTGGAATTCATTAGCTGTGTGGATTCCTCACCCGTGAGTCCATGGCAGCCTGGAGAATGGTTACAAAGCTGCTCAGCTGGCAGCTCTTTTGGTGGCTAGCAGCTAAGATGACCCTTTCATCAGAGGCGTTTGTTCTTTTCCGTATCCCAAAGAATGTTTGCTAATATTAAGACAGTTGCAAAGGAAAACTCAGAATACTACTTTGCCAAAGTTTTAGAAAAGCTGAAATCAGAATACAATTTTATAACTTCTCTGAAGCAGATGACACAGAGTTCAATATTTGATAGTCCACTAAACAGTCTTTATTTCCACATAAATGAGCTGTGTTAAAACATTTCCAATTAAAGGATGGAAAAATGCAATTTAAAAATATACGATAGAAAAAGAACAATGACATTTTTCACTCTCAGTAAGTAGTCAATCTTTTAACAGTTATGGCTTCTTCATTGTAAATATAATATATACTTGCTCATTTGATTCAGAAACACTGAGAAACCTATAAATTAACTAGAATAACGTGGCATAATTTATATCTTTTGAATCTTTCATTTCTGAGATAAACTCTTTGGCACTACTTTTGCTAACAAAGCCAAATAAGACTGCATGCATTATTTTGTAGCCTAGAATATACTTTCACATGGATTATCAAAATGGATTCTTACAACAAACTCCTGAGAGAAACAAGAATATATTATTGTCACCACATTCCAGATGATGAACTTAAAGCTGAGAAATTAAACACTGACTGAGATCAAAGAGAAAGTAATTAGGCAGAATTCCAAACCAGCTCTGCTTTCTCAAATTCCAAATTCTTTCCGAAGTTCATCATCCATCTATCTATCTATCTATCTATCTATCTATCTATCTATCTATCTATCTATCTATAGATATATATATCTATATAGATATATACACACACACATACATACACACACACATATATATATATTTGAAAATTGCTATGATTTTGTTTTGTTCTTTTTTAAAATAGTGACAAACACTTTTTTAAAAATAGTGACAAACACTTTTTTTTAAAATAGTGACAAACGATGTTATATTAGTTTCAGGTGTACAACACAGTGATTCTAGCCATTTGTGACAACACAGAAGGACCTAGATGGCATTATACTAAGTGAAATAAGTCAGACAAAGACAAATACTATATGATTTCACTTATTGTGGAATCTAAAAAAACAAACAAAACAAATGAACAAACAAAACAAAACAGAAACAGTCTCATAGATACAGAGAACAAACTGATGGTTGCCAGAGGGGAAGGTGACAAGGGAATGGGTGAAAAGGTAAAGAGAAACCAGACACACAAACTTCTGGGTATAAAATAAATAAGTCATGGGGATGTAATGTACAGCACAGGGAATACAGTCAATAGTAGCATAATAACTTTGTAAGGTGACAATTGCTATGATTTTTAAAATACTTTGGGTGACCTTTCATTGATGTCTTTGATTAGGTAGCCTATTATTTTCCTATTACTGCTGGGGTAAATTACCACCAACTTAGTTGCTTAAAACAATGCAAATGTATTATCTTACAATTCTGGAAGTAAGAATCCCCAAGTGCTCTCACTGGGCTAAAATCAGTGTTGGCAGTGCTGTCTTCCTTTTCAGAGACTCTAGAAGATAATCCAATGGCCTTTTCCAGCTTTTGGAAGCTGCCCACATTCCATGGCTCATGTCCCTATTCCATATCCAAAGCCAGCAACGGCCTGGGGAGTCTTTTTCATACCACCTCACTCTGAATCCACCTCTACTGCCTTCTCCTTCCACTTATCGGGCTCTCTTATGATTACACTGGGCCACTCAGATAATCCAGGATAATCATCTTTCCATCTCTAGGTGCTTAATCACACCTGAAAAGTCCCCAGTGCTACATGAAGTAGCATATTCCCAAGTTCCAGGGATCAGAATGTGGGCATCTTTGGGGTCATTATTCTGCCTACCACACAGGAAGGTTTGAGTTATCAAAAAAATATATGTTCTTATATCAGTGGGGAATGGGGGTGGATAAACATATAGGGAAACAGAAATGTTTGCTAGGATATCTACTGATATCTTGTACTAAAGAGGACTGTAATATAAATAAATTTGTCAAACATACCTATAATTCCTAAAACACAGACTGTCACATGGTCTACACCAACATATGCATTCAGAGAGAAACGCAGATTCACTTAAGAGTATTGTCTGTATATTCTATCTCTTAGTAATTCCAATATTTTACAGTTTTCACTTAGTACTTTTCATCTTTTGGTCCCAATTCATATAGATGTATATTCACAAATGCGTGGAAATTACCATACATATATGAATGGCTTAGAAATTACCATACATATATGAATGGCTTAGAAGACTGTTAATACTCTGCCTATATATCCATGTCCTCCCTATTTCAAGTAAATACCAGTCCAACTTCCTTCTGCATCTGTATTTTACTGCTGGCCATGTGCTCTGACGGCCAGAACTCCTTCTGCCCCTTCTATGGCATGCTGGGATTCTGCTCCCCAGAGAAGACCTCAGTCAAAGATTGAAAGACCTGGGTATGCACATATAAACAGCCCAGCTTCCTTGCCCCTCGGTTAGGGTTACTTTGAGGTGCATGTTCTACAATGATTCCCAGAGTTCCAGGGGAATCAAACTTCAGATACTCATCAAGGTAGTTGGCTTGATAATGTCCCATTCATTGAGTCCTCTCCTATACTGTTTCATCTTATTATTTTCTTGCCAGTGCACCCTGGGATTATCTTCCAAATAAATTCCTTGCCTCAAATCCCCATCTCAGTCTACTTCTAGAGAAATCCAAGTTGAGAGAACCAAAAATAGCACGATCCCATTGATACGCACATAGTCATAGTCATATAACCATGAATACCCAACCCATAAGTTCATATTTCTATGATGAATGCATTACTGGATTGTTGTATGGCCAGCCTGAAATCGTTAGGTTGGTTATTCAGCTAAACAGACGTATTATGTATCCAGTTAACTTGTGCATGATTTATTGTTTAAATACCATATTCCTGTGCAAAGATTATTTTGCAGATATGTTCCTTTATATTTTAACTTACTAATTAAGAATAATTAAGCACACTGGGACATAATGTAGTATGAAGGTTAAAAACCATGGGTAAAGTTCTAATGTCTGACAGAGCTGAGTTCAAATTCTGACTCTGCCACTGAACTCATTGGATAACCCTGGACAAGGTGCTTACCTCCCAAATCCTTGATTTTTCAAATCTGTTAAATTATAACACCAGAATTAAACTTGTAACAATATTCTGAGAATTATGAGATAATATTTCCTTATTAATAAAATGTACTAAGTGCTTATAGACATTTTTAGAATGTCAGACATTATTCTAGGTTCTGGGAGTTCAGCTACAAACAAAACAGTCCAAAGCCCCTGGAGTTTCTAGTAGAGAGAATCAATTGCAAAATAAAACAATAAAAAAGAAAATTAGGCAGTGATAACCATAAACTGAGGGTCATGATAGAAACTGGGTGGCTACTTTAGAATAGATAGGTAAGGAAGGGAGGTCTCTAAAGAATTGGTATTGAAGCTGGGATTTCAACAAAAAAAGGAGACAGCCATGCACTTCTAGAGAAGAACATTCCAGGCTCTATGGAAAGAATGCGTTTACATGAGAAAACAGAGAAAAAAACTGGGGATCTTGTCTTTTGAAAAGAGAGGGTGTGGCACAGTGTAGTGGGAATGAAGTCAGAGATAGTCAGGGCCAGAGCATGATAGTTCTTATTTATAGTCCATGCTGGGGAGTTTGGATTTTAGTCTAAATGTTATGGGAAGAAGCCATTGGCAGTTTGAGACTGAGGAATGATAGTATCTCACTTACAATTTTGAAAACACATCGTGGCTGCCACAGGTAGATTAGATTCAAAGATATAAAGTGTGGAAACAGACAGGACAATTAGGTTCTATTACAATAATCAAAATAAGTGATGACAGCTTAAGTTAGAAGGGTAGCAGCTGAAATGCAATGAAATAGGTTTGGGAAACACTGCAGAGGAAGAGAAGTTGACTTGCAGATAGAATGACTTGCTGATAGATTATTGAACAGTTTAAATAATAAGATAAAATGAAAATCCAGGATGTTTTCCTTAATTACACATTTAGTTCCTCATGCAATGTCCAGCACTTATTAAGCACTCAGAAAATGGTAGCTAAGATGATAGGCCTTGGTGGATAGACAAGAAAATTTACAGGGAGACTGGTAAATTGAGAAATAAATGGAGAGAGTATGTTAATAGGCATTAGAAATAATGACATGGATAGAAAAATTACTCATTAACGCTTTCTTTATTTCTGAGTACCATTTATAATCCATACCTACATAGTGAATGTTAAGGGTTATAAATGCTCACACATATGTACTAGTCTTGAAGGTAACATATATTAAATGCCAAATGAATGGAATAGGAAATAATGGCCACGCAGGAGTTCAAAAGACACAGGATCTCTGGATCGATATAGAAATAACATTATCCATTTCTAACCTAAGTCATGCCATGCCATGCACAGGACTGCATTGGACAATTTGATCTGTTAACAATTTAAATAGACAATAATAGAAAGCAAGATTCATACTGTTAATATAACATTAGTGAAATCACAGAAAATTAAATTGTAATGTAAATTCTAAAGTTTGCATCACCAAGACTAAAGGATTTGAAGGAGCATCAAGCAAATTTTTTTCAATACTTTATATTTTATGCCTTTTATTAACATTTCTTGTGATTATTCATCATTTTTGAGTTTGATTTTTAAATCTTTTCTTCTAGTTAAATATATCTTCTGCTAGTTTTATTATTTTCAACAGGGTTCAATTTTTTTCATACATTTCATTCCAATATGATTATTCCTGTTTAAAGAGCAATGGTCTTCTTTAATCTATCTGAAAATTAATCTAATTATAGCCTCAATATCTTTTTAGGAAATATTATTTCATTACATTTAATATATTGCCTTTTCTTTAATTTCCATAAAAATGAAAGTGTAATTTCACTGAACTTTTTCTGTAGCTCATAAACCTGAAATTATATATTCTATATCTTGGCAGTATCTTTTGTAAATTACTCATTCAATAATATACATTTGTTTATAATCAGATTATGTGCAAAAACTCTTTGTTTTTAACCTTTAGGAGGGAAGTAAATGTGTTAGACATGGTCCTATCAGAGTGAGAAAAAAAAATCTCAAATAATAGTTATTGATAGAAGGGAGGAAAGATTCATTAACCAGTAGCAAATAATACACTAATATTTATTTGAGGCCTCATTTTTAGAAAACAAATAAGCTAATTACCTAAATTTTTCTTATTAAGATTTATTCCTCATCATTCTGAGTCCTTTAGTCATCATGCTGATCTGAAATACTAAATGAATATCCAGCAGTTAAATTTATTTCCCACTAGTAAATTCATACTTAGATGAACAAGTACAAGTATCAATTTTACCAGACATGCTAAGACATGCACATCCTTTTAGTATTGGCAGCTGGTGCTAGAAAACCTCCTTCTTGCTGATTAAAGTTGAATTAAATGTGGTTATCAATCTTAATCCAAGTCTGGGAGGATATAATGTACATTAGTTAGTAGCTTCCCAAATAAACACCATTGTGGACTTGTTCCTATTTCTTGTTTTGGGTAACTTGTCCCCAGAAAATGGGCTCCTCTTCCAAACCTAGTTGTTAGAGGCCATCATATTACATTCAAATACCAGATTTTACTTCTATCCAAGCTGCCCATCTCTTTTCTCTTTGGATTTTCAGGTGCTAATCTCTTTCTGCACTCATACTATCAGATGGCCATTACTGGAACAGACCCTTGTTTTTTTTTTTATGTATTTACTCTTGAGGAGCACTTACTGGGTACTACTCTAGCTTTTCTGAGCTCATCCCACCCCATCCAAACCCAGTGATTGCAGAGCCAAGATCAGTCATCTTCAAGTCCATTACCAATGAATATTTTAAATGCACTCGGAGAGTTTCCCCTTCAATGATTAGGAGATTTTCTGAAACGCTAAGAAACTCTCTCTAGAAGGACAATTTTCATTGTTACGAAAATTATCTTCCTTCCTAAAAAAGGGAAAAAAAAACAGTAAAAAGTCACAAGTGACTTGTAAAAATTTATAAATACTCAAAAAACTAAAATAACATCTTACTAAGGTAAAAACTCAATAACTATATTATACTGTTTATTGAAATTTAGAATTGAGATAAATTTTCCTCAATTTATATTTAAAAATTAAATTTGATAAGCTTCCCTTTGGAAAGACTTCTTAGAACTGGTAGTTTTGGAGTTCAGTCAATTCCTTTAGGAGAAAAAGAGGAAAAATCTAAGCATTAGGATATTTTGAACATTACTTTAAAATGAGTGGCATATTGAAACAGTTCATATTGATATCTAGTTTTTTGCTCTGTTTTAGTTTTGCTTTACAATCTTAGACATAATATATATAAATGGTGACTTGAGTGCATATTTCTAAGTCCATTCCGCCAAGATTCTCTTTGATCTAAAAATAGAGAGGGGGGGTTCTAATTGCATAAACAAGGAACAGAAAGCTGAAAGAATTCAAAACTCTTTTTGCTATATCTGGAACATAATATGTTCTACCTAAAAGGCAGGCAAATATCTTCTAATAAAATCCACCTCAACTTCTACTATGGGGTAATTTTCATTCATTTATAAGAATGGGGATCAGAGAAAAATTATCAGCTGTGAAAGAATACAACAGTTTCAAAAAATTCACTTTGAAAATTAGAATAACTTTTTATAAAACTAGTTCATAACACAGGAGATTATTTAAAAATTTCACAAAGAAAAACAAAAAAAAGCAAATGAGAAAAGTTGAAATGGAGGTAAATATTGGACTGCTTAATTCACAATGGCAAGAGGCACACTAAAAAAACCAGTGAAGTAAAAATAAATTTTGCAAATTCAGAATTTGGAGGAAAAGAGTAAACTTAGAAAAATAGTCAGAAAAATTAGAAATATTAAAAATAATTTCAGGAGATTCAATATATATGATAAGAATTCCATGTAAAATAAGAGGAGCTAGAGAAGAAGCATCGTTTAAAGAATATTAAAGATAATAATAACATTATTAACAATAATTCCAAGTTCATGAAAGCTTTGTGGCAGAATGTTCACTTTTTACCAGTCTGAGGACTAGTCAAAATATATGAGAGCTGAATAATTTACAGATGTGTCCCAGTGGAATTTTTAAACTCCAAGGCTAAGAAGAGTTTTCCATAATAAATAAGCAAATAAAAAATAAATTAAAAACATCCAAAATTGGAAATAGCATAATTACAAAAATAAAATTCTATTTTTAGATTTGTTTGATAACATAAATGCCACAGAAGAACTGAAGAATGTTCCCAGAGCTTTTTACTGTTGTTGTTGGTAGGGAGGGTAAAGTACGGGATACTGTATGCTATGAATTCTACTGCAAGTTACTTTGCCATTTCTGTGAGAACAAAGAACAGAAAAATACTCTTACATGTATAAGGATTCAAAAATATAATCCACATATTCCAATTTTTTAACATTTGTTTCAAAAACATTCAGCTAACTCAAAAACAACTGAGATAAAGAACTTATAAAATAATTTATAGTACATTCATAAATAATTTCACAGGGAACTGAGTCTAAATACATATCAATGGAGTTGTAACCACATGTATCATGTGGTTATAAAATGCATTTACATGTAAGTTACATGTGAATTGCATGTGAGTTACATATGCATAACATACATGTGCAATGTGGTAGTAAAACTGTATTCGAATTTTCATGAAGATGTTGTAAATTGTAAAATACAGTAATTTAATTAAAATACTCTAAGTCTTGATTCTCCAGTTATACCACCAAAACCGAACATGCTTTTTGTAGTGGGGAGATACACCAAATATTTGACTTTATTTGCCAGTGAGATAAACTTAATTACAGGGAATGTTAAAATGAACTAGATTAAGATATTTTTTAAAATGCAAAAGGTAAAACATTAGTTTCACTTAAGAAGGCATATCTTCCAAATTACTAGAGAAAATGTGTAAAGAAATAAGAATTACACAGAAAAATGAAAACAGGTAACACCAAGGAGGACACAAATAAATATAAATGTGGTATGCAGTCATTAAAATCATATCCTTAATAATAGTTTAGGATATGAAAAATAGAGAATATTACATTTTAAAGGTGAGCTATAAAATAATATTTTAAGCATAATTTTATTTTCTCTGAATACAGCTTGGAAAAGTATAGAGCAAAGAATGGAAGACTCTGATGGTAATGTTATAGATAATTATTTTAATATATCTCTGTTTAAAATTACCTACAAAGATCTTATAAATTTTCTGTATTTAGGAAAATAATTCAAAATAAAGGCGATTTTAATTGAATTTTATATGTACATTTCAATGAGGTTACTAAACAATAGGCTTGTCTCTAATAGCCAGTCCCCTCAAATAAACAATTTCTCCAAGCAAAACCACCTTTTAGTGATTGGAGGATTTCATCAGAAGTTTTTAGGTTATATTGTCTATATATATTTTTTAATAAATTTGATTAGCCAACTGACTGAAGACTCCCATAGTAGCAGGAGAGAAGGAAATGTAACAAGAATTCCCCTCTATCACAAGCTTTTACTGTTTCCTTTTCTTATCCAACACACCCTCTCACAAATCTACTCTATAACTTTTTTCATACAACCTAAAGCTGTTCTATGAAACAAGCGATGAAAGAATTAGTCCTTCTCTGACCAATTTTTCCCATGCATGCAGTTTGAAAAAGTCCTATTTATTCCTCCAGAAATATGCTATTCATTAATAATATGCTATTCCAAAACAAAGAATTATTTTTTAAAGAAATGAACAAACAGCATATTGA
>NW_011888789.1:2519929-2541775 GCF_000151845.1 Pteropus vampyrus | reverse complement strand
ATTTAGCATTTATGTTAATTATATCTTATGGGACATAAAAATAATAGAAAGGGAAGTGTTTGTAGGCTCAGCACAAGTAGATGGAGGGATCAAAGAGGAGAGAGAAAGGTATAGAATAGAAAATGAGATGACATAGTGTACTAGAATTCAGTTATAGTTGGAGGAAGTCACAAGCCTGGGACCAAAATCTAGTCAGAGACAGGTCAGAAAGTGATAAAGAGTAAGCCCAGCTGTCTCTGACCAATCTATTAGTTTTATTTAGAATAAATTTATTCATTATGACTAAACAATTGTCCATTCTTTTGTGCCAGCCAAGCTCAGGGAGGAAGTGAAAGTCTATTTCACCTTGTACCCATGACTAAAGGTACCCATGGCTGTGCAGCTGGCACCACTGCAATAGATGTCAAGCATAGACTCAGAACACGAACACGAGTCCTTAAAGTCCCCAGGTCTTATGGACAGTCCTAAAATTTCTTATATAACATGAATTAATTACTTCTAACAGTTTGGTAAAAGAGATTCCTTCTGAAAAAATGCATCCATCTATCTAACTACATACATACCTATATATATGTGTGCAAATGTGTATGTATCTGTATGTGTGTATCTCCATATATAGTAAACATCTACTAAGAAGGTAAAGATCCTAGGTAGCCAAAAATGAAGTGAAAGAGAAAAATTAGAGACTAAGCAAGCACTCAAGACATATTCACTCTGAGAACAGGAGTTTTGGCTGGTGACATTGGGCTGTGAAATTGATCATGTCACAGGAGACAGAGCCCAGAAGTCTTGTACATTTGGGAGCCTAGTAGTGAATCCCTATTTTAAGCTAGAACCCTCAGTGTCTACAGTGACCTCTCAATACCATGGGAAAACTAGAAAAAAATTAACATCTATAGGAGACAGCGAAGAAATTTACCATCTCGAAATGTGTTCTGGGTGAAAGGAGGGAAGAAATCTCCTTGTGACATCATCACAAGAAAGCTCTTATCCTGGACTGTCTTCTGAAACAGTCTACCTGTGTGTTTCAAACAGAGTTAAGCCAAAAAACAACTCTGAAAGTGGTCTGTATTTATAGTGTCTTCAGGTGCCTACCACAAAACACAAATTTGCTCTAGAGAAATTCATCTTCAATCCACTCAAAAACAGTTCCAAGGAAAAGAGTCCGAAGTTAAATATCAGAAAACATACCATTTCTATTCATAGGAAAATACACATTTGGGGTAGAGCATTTACAATATAATTTTACTACTTTGAAAAATGAGGGAAAATGAAAGAGCTACAGCTACAAAACATCAACATAGATGAATCATAGAGACTTGGTATTAAGTGAACAAAGCAAGTTGCAAAGGAATGCATAAACATCATTCCAATTAAATGAAGTTCAAAAGTAAGCAAAACTCAACAACATATTTATAAGGAGCACACGTATTCAACACTCAAAAGAACTGGTGATATTCTATTTTTAACTTGAGTGGTGGGACACTCATGTATGTGTTATTGTAAATCTTAAATATACATTATAGTCTTTCAAATCTCTTCGGTATTTAATAGAAACATCTTCAAATGAGTATGTAAACAGTAATACATTGGGAGTAAACTGTTATTTCTAATTTCAGAAATGCATGATTTAACCTTATACATTCATATGGCTTCTGTATTATTTATTTGTTAAATTTACTATGTATTGGTTACTGTAATAAATTTGAACATTTTTTCCAAATGCTCCTCAAAAATCTTACAAAGTACATAGGCCTAGGAATTTGGAGAAAAAACAATCTGATTTTATGATTACAAATAATAAAACTTTCAGTGAATAAGTATCTCAAACACAGAAAGTGAAATTTAAACCATGGGCCTATCCAAAAATTTTGTTCACTTAGTCAGTAACCTATGATAACTATTAAGATGGCTTATTTAGGGAATTCCACTTCTAACCACGGTGGAGCAGCTTGTGACAAAACAATGCTCCTGCTGAGAGCTAGAAATATGAGATAAAATTATAAATAACAAACACCTATTTGATGATATAACTTTAGGGGCAGCCAAGGCTTTAGTGGTCAAGAGCTTGGGTAGGAAAAAAAATCTCAGAAAGGTGAGATGACATTTTGAGAGCTATTTTTTCCCCTTGAATAATATGCTTATAAATATGTTGTTGAGTTTTGCTTGCTTTGTTCACCCTAGGGTCGGTGAGAGGCTAGGATCCAGGCAAAGAACAACAAAGAGTTTTTTAAAAAGTAATACTCCTGCAATTCTATCAGGCTGGAGAGACACAGCATTGCAATTTGGGGTTGCAGAGACAGTCAGGATTTGAGAGGCTTGGGTCCTAGGGAGAAGGTAAGACAAGAGAAACCAGATTGACATAGTTTTCCTCCTGTGGCATTAGTTAAATTTTCATACTGTCCAAGGCAAGAAGCACAACAGCCAAGCAAAACTCTGAAAAAGTACAAGGATGTTTTCATAGAGCTGAAGAAACAAAAAATCATAGAGCTGAAGAAACAAAAAAATGGAGTTTGGGACCCACAGAGGAGGAAGGATGGCAAAAACCTATAGGCTCTGAGATGGATTTCCTGAATGACAACTCCCTAGGAACACGAGTGAACCAGAGCAGACTGCCCATACAAAGACGGCAGACAAGCCTTGTGGCCTGTCATACTCTGACTGAACTGGGTGATCTGTCCTCATTTTACATGACTACCAGAGGATACAATAAATCTTCTCTGGAAGAAAACAGCATAATTCAGACAGTTATAAGTTTTCATATACAACATCACTTATTAAAAAGGTACTATAAACAAGCACTGGGCTACTTGTATACCTTATTTCAAAGTAGCTCATTTCATTGTTACAGCTGTATTTATATTTCATGTAGGGACAACATCAAGCACTCATTCAAAAATTTCAGTCATACTTACAAATATGACTAACAAAAAAACAGAAAACATAGACAATAAAAAAACAAAACAAAACAGATGAGCCAGATATTGAAACAGGAATTATAAAATACTGTGACTAATATGTTTAAGAAAACAGAAGGCAACATGCAGGATATTATCAGAGGAGCAGAATTTATTTTAAAAACCCAAGAAATTTGAGAACTGCAAAATGTAATAACTGCAAATATATCTCAATAGATTGGATTCATAGTATTAGGACAAAAAAGAGGATTAGTGACTCGGAAGATAGGTCAGTAGAATAATTCTGGAGGAAACTAACATAACAGACATAGACAATACAGAAAAGTGACACAGAGGAGACAGTGAAGAGATCTAACATACATTCAGTTGGAGGATAGAGACCACAGGATAGAAGAATGTCTGAAGAAATAGTAGTCTGGGAATTTTCAAAATAATAAAAAACATCAAGCTACAGATTCAAGAATTGTTATGAACTCCAAGCTGATTAAATACAAAGGAAGCTACACTGAAAAGTGTAATAGAACTACTGAAATCCAAAGACAGAAACCTTTAGAGCCAAAACCAAAAATCATTCTTGTTCGAAAGAATAATAATGACAGTGGAAACAATGGAAATCAGAAGATAGTGGAAAAAGCTGTAAAATATGGAAAGGAAATAATTGCCAACCTAGCATACTGTACCCAGAAAACAGACAATGAAATGCGAAATCAAATACCCTTTGCAATAGTTTCAAAAATGTCAAATACCTAGGTACCATTAAGAAAGATATACAAGGCCTCTACACAAAAAGAAAAACTTAAAAGTTCTTATAAAAATAAGAGAGAGGACCTAAATAAAAGGCTCAAAATTGTTAATGTGCCAGTTTTATCCAAATCAATCTTTGATTCAATGCAATCCCAACATATAGAACAAAGGCAATATTAAAAAAGCTGTAAGTATGTGTGACTGTATCAAGACTTTTTGTGAAACTACAGAATTTAGGACAGTGTGATACTGATCAAAGATAAACAGGATAAAATAGTAAAACGGATAACCTAGAAAGGACCTATATGTATACAGAGATCACTTATGGCCAGGGTAACACTGCAGAGCATTGGGAAAAGATGCTGAGATAGACATCCAAATGGAAAAAAAATCAATCCTCATTCACACTCTCCTCCCTATACAAATATCAATTCCAAGTTGATTATAAATCTAAACGTGAAAGGTAAAACAATAAAGCTTCTAGAAGACTATCTTTATGACACCGAGTAGACAAAGATTTCTTAAACAAGATAAAAAAAGTATTAACCATAAAGGAAAAAGAAACGTTACATAAAAATTTTAAAAATCCAGCAATTAAAGAAAAGAAAAAAAGGCCAGTAGGAGATGGAAGAAGATATTTGCAATGTATATACCTCACGAAAGTCTGATATCCAAATCGTGTAATGAAATTCTAAAAATCAATTAAAAAAAAAGATATATAGCTAAAAAGTCCCTGTAAGACTAGAGCGTTAGGACTTCCCACTGTTGCTAGTCTCTGGGGGCTTCATAAACACCGACACCTCTATAAAATGGATTAGTCATTACATTTTTTTTTCAGTCAAAACATTTCCAGTAGCCTGACTGGTATTTCTTTGCAGAGATTTTGGCTTTTAGTTTGTATGAAATAGGGAGCTATTCTAGGGCCTCAAATAGGAGAGAGCTGTAATGTAACTTACATTCTAAATGGATCTCTCCGTTGGCTCTGGTGAGAATACTCTATGAGGGGGTTAAACCTGGAACCAGTGAGACCAAACCCAACCACTGCTGTGATCCAGGTAAGAGACAATGGTGGCTTTCACATCAGAGAAGTGGCAATAGATGTGGTGAGAAGTGGTTAGCTTCTAGATATACTTCGAAGGCTTATCCAAAAGGACTGGGTTGCCTGATGAATTTGGATATGGTGCACAAAAGAAATAAGTCACAGATTGCCCCATGGACTATGACTTGACCAACTCAACTTGCTGCCATTAACTAAATTAGGGAAGGCTGTGGATAGAGCAGATTTGGTCAGGGGAGGAGATCAGAAGTTCAATTTTGGAAAATGTTTAGTTGAAATGTCTGTTAGCCATCTGAGTAGAAATGACAAATAGAGAATAGAAAAGAGAGTTGGTTACATGCTAAAGTTCAGAAGAGAGATATGGATCAAAGGAATAAATTTGGAACTATTTAGAACCACAGATTGAGTTACATCACCAAGAGAGTGAATGGACATCAGAAGAATAGAGGACAGTGGGTAGAGCCTGGGCACTTCAATATTAAAAGCTCAGGAAGACAAACAGCCAGCAGTAAAGAAAGAGCAACCGGTGAGGCAAAGAAAACCAGTGACAACTGTGTATCAAGAAGGAATGATCAACTGCTGCAAATGTTGCTACATAAAGTGACAGGGCATATTATTTTCTGTGTATTATGATGTTTTGACATTTTAAACCTGGAAGAGACTGCCAATTCTTACAGATAGGGAAGAGCTTGGTTGGAACATGCCACTGATATGTAAACAAAGCATCTAGAGCTAGACCTCCTTTATCTGGCACAGATACTGCAAGAGGCAATATTCCTCTGTCTTAGTCATCCCAAGGCCGGGTACCAGGCAACTAGAGACCACCCGTGTAGCTTAGAGCCCTCTGAAATTATTCAAACTTCCACTCCTAAACTGTTCACCCTGCCTTGCTTTTCTTTCCCTTAGAAACCCCAATAAAGCCTGTAGCCTCAGCTTTCCCCTTGCTCCTGCTATCTGCTTCCTCACCCAAACCTTCCCTTGTGACCCTGCATGGTATGCAGTGACCCCTTTCTGTATGAGACTTTTTTTGCGTGTGTGCTTCTCTTGGGTCTCCTCATGTGGCCACACCTGAATGATCATCTCATAAAAGAACACAGAACAAGGAGTTCTGATCATTGTACGCTGGCTTTAACAAAATGGAGGTCATTGCTTTCTTGAAAAGAGCAATGTGATATTTATATTTATTTAATATGTATTTAGCTAGCAGATGTTGCATTACTAAATGGATATATAGGTAAATTTTATTTCACCTGTGGGCATTTGATCACAAAACCTCAATAAACGACCTTTAATTAAAGGCAAGTGTGTGAACCACAGTGATGAAGTTAATGATTCTGACTGGCCCTAGAGAGGGAACTAATGCTTTATCAGTAGCTAATAAGAGGCAGTGCTTTGAATGAGATCTCTAACAATGCTGAAGGTATACATTATTTCCCCCAATTTATAGTCTATTAACTCAGAAGCATTAAGATCATATAGTTCTTAAGGTACAGTGTTAATTCAAATCCAGTTCTGATCCCAAATCCATGCTGCTTCAACTTACCGATGCTAACAATAAAATATGATAAAGTAATTAAAGATGGCATTCTTGAATTATCTGACAATCAAATCTGGCCCCTGTAGTCCCTAAAAATAGTATTTTCTAGTAATCCATGCTAAAAGGAAATTAACAAAACATATTTCTACAAAGCTTGGGAAGAAATGTCTATTTGTTAGAAATGTTTCCAGGCAACTAAAAAAAAATCTGATAGTGAACATATGATCTTGAAAACTAATTCTGAAAAACAAAATTTGACTAGGTTAAATATTCAAACTTGCACTTTTAGCTGGATCTTACTCCTCTTTTCTCATTAAACTGAAAATATTTAGAAAAGTTAAACTAACAAAAAGCAGGTTGACTTCTCTCCTAGCTACCTAATGAATTCAATCAGTATTACTGCTTAAAATTAATAGACTATAAAAAAAACTTTTTGTCAGTAAAAATTTTTTCTAAACACACTTAGCAAGTGTATTTGGCTACCCATAAAGTCTCTTTTCAGACCCGACAAGTCATTTCCAATGCAAAAGGGTAAATCCAAATACTAGCAAAACTGTTATTGTGGAAACAGTTCAAGGTATTAGTCACTAGAATGATTTTCTAAATATATTTAGCAGGTTTACTGGCTATATATGAAGTCTTTTTTCAAACTTGACATGTTATTTCCAGTGACCTGAATAGGATATTTCCTTGAGAAAGCAGAACAGAATACAGTTTCAAAGCAGACTTTCCAAACAAAATTAAAATAGTATCTAATATATTTTCAATTTAAAAATTATCTATCATAGTATACACTGGACCACTGCCCCTGAAAAATAACAGCTCCTATTTTAGCAACAGACACTCTCCTGAGTTGTTTTAAAGTGATTAGGATATAGAGTTCAATAAAAGCTATGAGAATTCCATATATTAAGACTGTTATATAATCTTGTTTTTCCATATGATGAGCAACTTCTCCACTGTCCCTTAATCATCTAGAGTGCCTGATTCTGATTTGATTTCTGAGGTACCCATGAGACTATCCATTCTTACTCTCCCTCTGCCCTAATACAACATAGTCTCATCTTTCATTTAAATAATAGTGCAAATAACCAATAAACATGCAAAATGTACCTTTTTAAATAAAATTTACTTTTTAAAAAAAATCAGTGCTCGAAATCAAGTTAAATTCTAATATTGACTACTGTGACATATCAGCATATGTAACGATAGCCATAAGGCACATTAAAAAGAACAATTCAAAACATTAAGGGCAAGTAATTCAGTTGCAAGGAAAAATTTTTGAAATAAGATAAACTGGTCAAATTCTATTAGTGTATAAGATGATGATCTATGGAAATTAAACAAGGTAATACTCGAAGGTAAAGTACTCCTAAGAGCTGTTTTCCTCACTATTTGAAATGTCTTTTCATGTCAAATTTCCATTAAGTTTGATACATGGCCAACTTATTGACAAAAATGTGTTTAACATATTCATATGAATACAATTTTGAATAAAAAAATCAAGAGGGTAAAATATTAAGGATGATGGGAAAATTACAGAAATGTTTACATTAGCATCAGAAATGCACTAAATACATTTTTACGAGCTGTTTCCCATTTTTCTTTCTCAATGAGTAAATACATAAGACACATGAGGAGGGACACACGTGAAGTTTCTCGCATCTGGCAGAAATGCTCCACCCGAGAGAAGTGACTGCTACTTTTCCTCTGTGAGGACACCAAAGGCTGAATATATACCATGGGTTTTAGTGGTAGTGTGAAGAAATTTTAATTATCCATCTCCCTCTTATGATTTGTTTTTGTCATTATCACATGGTATGTAATCTTTAAATCAACACAGTAAAGTCAGGCTTGTGGTATTCTCTGTTATCAGAGTAGCATATGATCTCACAATAGCTGTTATCCAATTTTCATATAGACACTGTGTGAGGAAAAGAATGGAAATTTCCATCAATACCAAACTGGTCTCACAAAAGGTACCGCTCTTTGGAGAGGAAAGAATGAGCATGTTGACTGAAGAAAGCCCTATTACAGTTTACACATTAAGCAATGGAAATGAATCCATCAGAAAGAAGTCAAGTAAAATACGAAAATTTTGTTTCTAACCTTATAGAAAATAGAGTGTAAAAGGAAAGTCAATATATTAAAAATTTAAAGTTTTAAAAAATATTATATTTACTTAATTTTGTATTATTTAATTTGTCTTATACTGAAATCTTACCGGAATATTTTTCAAGAGCACTAGCTTTCCCAAGATTTTCCCTTCTCTGTTACTACACTTACTATCCACACAATAAAATTAGCAAGTTTAAATTCTCATGTTCTATAAATGTTTCATATAAGAACTCTCTCTCCAAACTAGATTTTAAATCCTTTGGATTAAAAACATTAATCTCTCAGATGCATAAACAAGGAATGCACCAAGCTTGTAAACCTGAAGGCAAAAGATGGAAAATTTTGGAAAAAAAATCTAGAAATCATTGACACAATGTTATAAACACTGCTACTCAAAATCCATTCTCCTGTTCTTCCTTGCAAAGAGAGTTCCAATATTGTTTGAAGTTACATGTATTTTATTTCACAGCTTCTCTTGCAGCTAGATGGCCCAAAGACAGTTCTGTGCATTAAGTGTAAGTGAAAATCTAGTAGGGATTTATGATAAAGCTGTTGCTTTCCTGTTAAGGCACCTGCCTCCTGTCTCCTTATTCTTCCTTCCTTGAACTCAGACATAATTCTGGAGAGGAATCAGCCTTGTCGTAACTATGAGAGGACAAAAACCTGGGAGTCCAGGGCATTTATAGCAAATTGGAGCTCTAGGCTGCACCAGCCCATACGGGCATACCAAAGAGAAAAATAAATTCATTTGCTTAAGCCTCTACAGCTAGATTTTGACTAATGCTCTCAAAGTAGTTGGTGAGATCACCAGAGGCTGAAATAAAATTATTTTATGCTATAGCAATAGCTACAAAAAATAAACAACAAATAAACAAACAAAACACACAAAAAACATCTCCCTGGAACCAAGGAACAGAAGTATAAGAGAAGCCTTAGGGGAAGGAAACAAAAGGGAAAATAAAAGCAAATTTTTAAAAAGGTACAAAGACAACTGCAAATAGTAGCAGCTGTAAATATGGTAGAAAGAGCAACTGGAAGTAGCAATAATTCTTGTTTTAATTATAGCAATTCATTAAGAGGAGGTTATGTTTAATATACTTTAATCAACACAATAAAAATTTGAGTTATACTTAAAAATGTGAAATTTTTAGGGGTCTATGAAATTCACCTATGAAGACAACCTCACTTCTTTAGAATACTGAATAAGTGACAAATGGCGTGTACTTTGTGGAATTTACCTGTTCACAGCACATTGCTAGGAAAAAAATAAAATCAGTGACACATATTGTACAGTTGATATATTACATGCCGTTACTTACAAATCCTGAGTACTTTAGGTCAAGACTACTTAATATATAATTTAGCATATTATTTTTAGTAGAATGAAATTGCATGTTAAATAAAAATTCTGGTTCATATCACTTAATTATTAAACTTGACGATAACTGCAAAAATTAACTTTATAAGTATTAGGTTTTAAAGGTGATAAAAGTAATATATAGTTAATAACTTCAGAAGCCAGAATCAAAGAATTCTTTATTTTTTTATTAAATTTATTGAGATAACATTTGTTAATAACATTATATCAATTTCAGGTGTACAACTTTATGACATCCATATATTCTATTGTGTGCTCGTCATCTGAAGCCTAGTCTCCCGTCACCATGTATTTCTGTTTGGGACTAAGCAACTGTGTTTAGTTATGGCAAGTAGTCTATATGTGCTGAGCTTGTCCAATGTTTATGTTTGTGGCAAAAAAAAAAAAAAAAAAATCTTTGCATATATGAAGTGGTTACAGCATGTAAAACAGAAGAATATAAAACTGAAAATTTAAACATCAAAGAACTAAGAAATGTAAAAATATGACCAAGTCTAGAAATGAAAACGATCTCCCTATATAAACTCAGTAAGTAAAACTACACTTCATGGTCCAGATTATGTCTTAAAGAAATACATTAGAACACATGCTTTACTTAATGTTGTTTCCTGCACACGACACATCTGGATTTGTATTCTTTAGACTGTCAGGGAAGACTCTCCTTGAAGTCAATTGGTGTAGCCGTAGATTTGAGCCAAGATTTAAATAACTGACATGGTCAAAGTGCTTTGAGTACAGGGAGAGCCCTGCACAAATAGTGCTGCCTCAGAGACAGTCTAACAATCTACCACATGGGGAATAACATGGTAGAAGTAAATTTAAGACATTTACCCTGGAGGGGAGGAAATAAATCCACAGCTCCAGATGGAAGCAAGTAACCTTCGGGGAAAGGGATCCTCACGTATAAAATCTTTAATCATTCCTGGTTACTACAGGTTGGCCTGTGGGCTCCAGCTCCAAAATTTTACAGCTGAGGAAAAAAAAAACCTAACCAAAGGAAAAAATGTGTTTATAAATAAACTATTATTAAAATAAATAACTTAAACTAAGGTTATATATCTCTTATTTATTATTTGATGTTGAATTCTGCCCCCAAATGTTAACTTGAAACTCTATCGGCATAAAGGATTGTGCACATTTATATTTTGTGTTGGACAGAGCATTTCTTAAGAATGACTACTCTGTATGTTAGACAATCACAGTTTTGGAATCACCTCTAAACATTCCTCTCAGTTTTATAATTGCAGTTAAAACAGTTCATATGGCATCTGTAAGCACTTGTTGACAGATGAGAAGATAGGCATATATTCTATGTATTGTATTTCCAGCTGTTTAAAATTTAAATTAGCATTCTTTCCTAATTCCCATGTCGATGCTATGATGACAAATTTGGGCTTTACAAACCTAGAATCGAGTACAATTTTTTAATAGTCCAGGTGCCTAATTATTCATTAATCTGAATGAAGATATGAAAATATTTTTTGTTTGCACATTTTTTTCTGTCCTGAGAATCCTCTTTTACTCTTTCTAAATCTTGTGAGAATTCTCTCTCTATATTCTCTTTCGTTACCATTTTCAAAACAATTAAAGTTGGTCAGGGGTCACTCCCAAGCTAGAAACACTTTTAACACCAAGAAGGGACAAAAGATACAGCCTTCCTAAGAAACAACTTTTATTTATTTGAAATGTGGCTACTTCTTAAAGTAGTTACAAAATATAAACATAATATTTTAAAAGAATCCATCAGGCAGGCAAAGGATGTTGGATATAAAGATTATATCCAATTTAAATATTAAAGTATTTTAACTTTAGGGGCAACAGAGTTAAAATAGTAAAGAATAGTAAAATTTTAGGAAGTCACTCTATACTCACTAGCCAACATTAATAATTATAAAAATTTTTGTCCACAAAAGTCTAAAAGTTTTTTTTGATAAGCATAGTCTTTTTTTTTTTTTTTATTAATTATACGGGATTTTCTGAGTTCCAGAAAAGATAATAAAATAGGAAGACAGTTCCTTATCAGAAAAGCAAGTTTTCCCATAAATCCCTACCATATTGTCTTATATTTCACCTGTTAGAACTATCCTATTGCAATACTAGCTGCAAAGAAAATTGGGAAATAAGCTTTTTTCTAACTGACTACACAAGACTTCAGACACAGTTTGGTTTCAACTACATTTAAAATTCCCATTTAATCCTTTGAATTACACTAAGAAAGTGAATAGGAAACAGCAGAGCTAAGGCAAGATCACAAGGCAAAAGACACAACATATGATCAGGTCTGCGACGAGAAAAAAGCAGTACTTCTGTGCTCTGAGATATTTCACAGGTGTTGCCAAAGCCATAGACTAACCTTACAAGAACTGCAGCAAGGAAGATAGGGGAATATGGAAGGAAAGAATCATATTTGCCTGATCCTGATCCCCAGTGGACCAAATCTTAGCTCCAGGGCTGTCTTTATTAAATAAAATGTGATGTTATGACCCAATGTTTATGGCACAAATAGAAAATTATTAACAGGTTTTGTTTTATTTCATTTGGTTTTGTCTTTTTGTGTATATCAGAACAAACAACTTAGACTTATTAAGTTATAAAAGTTTCATAAAGTATTACTTTTATAGTTATTAGATTATTTATCTTTTTAATCAATGTCCTAAATTATGAATAAACCTAGTTAGAGTTATTTGTTTCATTCAAAAATATTTCACACTTTGATACTTATTATTTGGCATCACTGGAAAAGGAGGTGCTGTAAATTCATTGAATTTTAAAAACCACTGCATGAGCTTTGTAATAGCTTTTTCACTGGTTAGGTAACTAGTTGTTATTTTTTGCTTAAGTCTAAGTTCTTGTTATATTTATGTCCCATTAAAAAATTAATCAGTATTATACATATGAAACTTTAAAATGTATAAAACAGTTTACACCTTGAAATTTTATAGAATTATTTTCCTCAAATTTTATCTAATACCCTAAACTGGTACACCTGAGGCAATAACTACTTGGTGAACAAAGTAATAAATATTATAAAGTGACAGATACAAATATAAAAGTCTTGATATATGTAAGATAACTATTTTATAGTCAGAATGTGCCTAGAAATATAGTTCTTTGCTTTTTCTGCCTGAAATTATAATCAAAGTCTAAGTAATGCTTCAAATTTAAGAACTTGATGTCTTTTCTGTTTATAGCTCAAAATGAAATAAATTTGTATTTTGCCTACAATTATAATCACCAAAATACTGAACTTTAATCTGAATGATACATAAATAGAAAAAAAAAAAAAAACATTGGGGAAAAGAGAGACAATATGACTTCCAAAACCTATGGTCTAGTTGTGGCCAGCTCAGTTTCCTCATGGTTGATATATTTTTGCTGGTTAGCATTGATGGCTAAAACATGCTGAAAGTTACAAAAAATTTTTATTGATGTTTGCTCACATAATTAAAAGCAAGAAAAACAATGCTAAAAATAAAGAAAAATATATTTAGAAAAAAAGTAAATAAGTTAATAGCACACTCTTCTAAAAAAGAATGCTAGTGGAGGGAAAATTGTTCCTTATGATGCCCTAAATAAAAGTATTCTTTCTCTAAAAATTAAAGACAGTAATACCAAATTATTTAGCACTATGACATTATTCTAATCAAATTGATTCAAGTAGAAATTACCTTATTAAACAACTTTGACTAAATCATCTGGCCCTGAAAGCAAGTTATTTTGTTAAGCAAGACTTATAAGAGCTATATTCATTTCTTAATTATCGGTCTCACTGAATAGATGTCAAGTTTTAATTAGACATGACCCAGATGTATTTTAACTATGCTTCAACTCCTGCTGCAAAACATCTGCTTTGATCTAAAACATCCACTGTTCTACATGCATAGGAACTTACCTTCTCAATTTCCTAAGTGTCTCATGTTCAAATAGTCTTTCTGTCCTCATAAACTTTAGATGTACCACTAAAAAATGTCTGAATTTAAGCTGTAACAATGGAATAAATCAGTTCAACAACAAAAATAACAACAACAACAACAACGACGATGACTACAACAAAGGAACCGATGAGAGCTTGGAAAAAAATCTGGTTCTTCACACTAAATGCACATACTATATAAATAGCGTATACTTCTGTATTTATGGATGCAGTATATATACTAATTTTTTCAAGCCATAAACCAGGTAACATTACAATGAAATCAAAGCCACCGTAATTTAAAGCATAATTTATGCATCAAAACAGCAAGAAGATGTATTGAGGTGAAAAGACAACAGAGTCTTTGGAACCTGATTTTCCAAAAGAATTTAAGTTCAAATTTAAATGTACTCAGAAAAAATCTAATCTTAATGTGAATGTTACATTCTTTGTAGGATGATATTTTATATTGCAGTACATGGTGGTATAAACAATAAATAATTACTGGCAATAGTGAACATCGGTATTTTGTAATGAGCAAAGTTGTTTGAAGTATGGTTAAAAATATTTAACTGCAAAATATTACACTAGAGTAAAAAGCTAAAATAAAGGGAAAGAAAAGAATGTGAAATTTATAAAGAAGAGTTTGTGTTATTGAAGAAGATACAAAAAAAAATGGAAGAAGATACAAATAAATATATCATGCTCACGGGTAGAAAGAATCAACATCATTAAAATGGCCATACCACCCAAAGCAATCTATAGATTCTATGCAATCCCTATCAAAATACTGATGACATTCAAAGAACTAGAAAAAATAATCCAAAAATTTATATGGAATCATAAAATATCATGAATAGCTATGGCAATCTTGAGAAAGAAGAACAGAGCTAGAGGTATCACACTACCCGATGTTAAACTAATGGTCATTTAATCTATGGTCATTTAATCTATGACAAAGGAGGCAAAAATATACAATGGGGTAAAGAGAGTCTCTTCAACAAATGGTGCTGGGAAAATCAAACAGATACATGCAAAAAAAAGAGAAAGAAAATGGACCACCTTTTTACACCATATACAAAAAATAAACTCAAAATGAATAAAGACCTAAATGTAAGACAAGAAACATTAAAACTTCTAGAAGAAAATACAGGCAGTAAACTCTCTGATATTGCTATTAGTATTTCTTTTTCTTCTGATATATCTCCTCAGACAAGGGAAACAAAAGAAAAAATAAACAAATGGGACTACATCAAACTAAAAAATTTTTGCACAGCAAAGGAAACCATAAACAAAATGAAAAGATAACCTACTGAATGGGAGAAGATATTTCTCTTGATACATCTGACAAGAGGTTAATATCCAAAATTTATAAAGAACTCATACAATTCAACAATGAAAAAACAAACAATCCAATTAAAAAATGGGCAGAAGACTTGAATAGGTATTTTTCCAAAGAGGATGTACAGATAGCGAGTAGACACATGAAAAGATGCTCAAAGTCACTAATCAGAGAAACACACATTGAAACCACAATGAGGTATCACCTTACACCTGTCAGACTGGCTATCATCAACAAATGTCAGTGAGTATGTGGTAAAAACGGAACACTCGTTCACTGATGGTAGGATTACAAATTGGTACAGCCACCCTGGAAAACAGATTAGAGGTTCCTCAAAAAATTAAAAATAGAACTACCCAGCAATTGTACTTCTGAGTATTTATCCAAGGAAAACCAAAACTCTAGTTGGTAAAGAGACATGCACCCCTATGTTCTCGGCAGCACTATTCACAATAGCCAACATATGGAAGTAACCTAAGTGCCCAACAATAGATGACTGGATAAAGAAGTTATGGTACATATATACAATGAAATATTATTCAGCTACAAAAAATAATGAAATCTTACCATTTGCAACAACATGTATGGACCTACAGGGTATTCCACTGAGTGAAATAAGTCAGACAGAGAAAGAGAAATACCATATGATTTCACATATGCAGAATCTAAGGAACAAAAGAAACAAAAAAACTAAATGAAAATAGACTTACAGATACAGAGAACAAAGTGTAGATTGCCAGAGGGGTGGGAGGTTTGGGGGCTGGGTGGAAAAGGTGAAGAGATGAAGAAATACAAATTAATAGTTATGGAATTGTCATGGAGATTTAGACTATAGCACAGGGAATACAGTCAATGCTGTAATGGTTGTGTGTAGTGCCAGATGGGTACTAGCATAATCGGGGGGATCGCTTCACGGTTTGTATAAATGTGAAACTTTTTAAAATTTAAAAGAAAAATAAGATAATATATAAGAAAAAAAAGAAGAGTTTGTAATGTATCTGAAATTTTGGTTTATAAAGAATGTTACCGAGCTTCCAGTCAAGATGGCAGCATAGGTAAATGCTGTGCTTGCCTCCTCTCGCAACCACATCAAAATTACAACTAAATTACAGAACAGTCATAACTGAAAGTCCCCTAAGTCTAGCTGAACAGGATTCTTACAACTGGGGACACACAGAAGAGGCCACCTCGAGACTGGAGGTGGGGCAGAGGTGAGGAATAGGCTCATCCCACCTGCCTTCACCTTTCTGCCTGGGCTGGTCGTGATGGTTCCTGTATACTCATTCAAAATTAAGAAAACTGAGTCTCATACAGGTGATCACACAGCTTAATAAGTGACAGAGTCAGATACAGACCAACAGGTGTCTGAAGTTTCCCAAATTGACCTCTTTCTACCAGGTGAAGGATGCCATTTTGACTTCTTCCTCGACAAGGATGGAGGGGCAGATGGGACGATGGAAGGGTGGGCCAAAGCATCCCTAGGCACACTGTCTGTGGGTGGACCTGAAGTTGAGAATTAGTAGGGATATCTTGGTTGCAGAGCCTCCCTCCGAAGGAGCAAGGGGTCCCAGCCTCACACTGGGCTCCCCAGCCCAGGGTTCCAGTACAAGGAAGGTTAATGCCTACAACTTCTGGCTGTGAAAACCAGTAAAGATTGTGGCTGAATGAGCTGGAGGGCCATTGAAGTCATAGATATTTCTCTTAAGGGGCCTGCATACAGACTTACTTAGTGACAGACTCACTTGTTCTGAGTTCTACTACTGGGGGCAGCAGCTCGAAAGACGCCAGGGACACACAAGGAGTAAATGAATTATCTGGTTTCTGGGTGAGGGCTGGAGGGGCAGCTATATCCCAGACAGAAATGCTAGCAGAATCCATTGTTTCTTTATTGAGCCCTCATCTTGGTGTGCAGATGCAGGCAGCTGCATCTGAGTCTCTATCACCCTGGCTAACACTGGTTGCCTTGCCCTGGTGATTCCCTGAGATCCCGCCACAGTGGACTTATGGGCCTATGCAAGTTGCTCTCAGTGGATTTCCATTCAAACTGCCAGTCTTGGCTCATGCTGCAGACTTTCCTAAAATCTCTCAAAGTTCACAAAATCCAAACAAGCAGCATCTGATCTCTGTGTGCCCCATACCTCTTGATGGGCCTTGGGTTTGCGGCTTAGCCTCTCCTAAGCACCTGTGAGCCCAACATAGGTGTTGACCATCTGTGGATTGCTTGGTGGCTCATGCAGGTGGCTGAGGCAGGGCATAGAACTGAGTCTAAACACCACCAGAGGCCACATCCAAGGACAACACACCCAAAGTGTGAACTGAGCAGGCATCAAACCTGCTAATGGAAATCCTACTACACTGTAAGGCCAGCCACTGCACAACAGCTCCTTCTTTGTAGTCATGGCCAGTTCTCACAACCAATGAGCCCGAGGGTCAATCCCTCCCACTGATGTGTAAACAGTAACCAAGGCTCAACTACAACAGAGAGCATACACAACTCAAACAAGGCACATACCTGGAGCACTTGGCTCAGGTGACTAGGGCAACTGTGTCACTGGGCCCACAAGACGCCTACTACATAAGACCACTCTGCTAAGACTGGGAGACATAGAAGCCCTACCTAATACATAGAAACAAACACAGGGAGGCAGCCAAAATGGAAAGACAAAGAAACATGTCCCAAATGAACGAAGAGAACAAAGCTCCAGAAAAAGAACTACACAAAATGGAGAAAAACAATCTGCCAGATGCAGAGTTCTAAACACCGGTTATAAAGATGCTCAATGAACTTAGGGAAAGAGTAGATGAACTCAGTGAGGACTTTAATGGAGAAATAGGAAACACAAAAAAGAACCAGTCAGAAGTGAAGAATATGATAACTGAAATGAATGCCTTAGGAGGAATCGAGAGTAGATTAGATGAAGCAGAGGATCAAATCAACAATTTAGTAAATAAGGTAGCAGAAAATACCCAATTAGAACAGCAATAAGAAAAAAGAATCCCCCCCCTCCCCCCACAAAATGAGGATAGTTTAAGGGGCCTCTGGAACAACATCAAGCATACTAACATTCTCATCATAGGGGTACCAGAAAGAGGAAAGAAAGCAGGGAATTGAAAAACTATTTGAAGAAATAACAATTGAGAACTTCCCTAATCTGGCAAACGAAACAGACATACAAGCCAAAGAAGCACAGAGAGTTCCAAACAAGATGGCCCACACCAAGACACATCATCATGAAAATGCCAAAGGTTAAAGACAAAGGGAGAATCTTAAAAGCAGCAAGAGGAAAGCACTTAATTACCTATAAGGGAGCTTCCATAAGACTGTCAGCTGATGTCTCAACAGAAACTTTGCAGGCCAGAAAGGACTGGCAGGAAATATTCAAAGTGATAAAAAGTGAGGACCTATGACCAAGATTACTCTACCCAGCAAAGTTATCATTTAGAATTGAAGAACAGATAAAGAGCTTCCCAGGCAAGAAAAAGGTAAAAGAGTTCATCACCACCAAGCCAGTATTATAGGAAATGTTGGAGGAACTCCTTTAAGTAGAAAAAAAAAAGGAAAAAAAAAGATCAAATATATGAGTAAGTAAATGGTAATAACTACATATTTATCAGCAATTACTTTAAGTGTAAATGGATTAAATGCTCCAATCAAAAGATAGGGTGGCTGAATGGATAAGAAAACAAGACCCTGCCTACATGAGACAGACTTCTCATCAAAAGACACCCACACACTGATAGTAAAGAAATGGAAAAAGATGTTTCATGACAGTGGAAACAAACAAAAAGCTGGGGTAGCAATACTTTACAAGACAAAATAGACTTTAAAACAAAGGCTATAACAAGAGACAAAGAAGGATCCAGTTATCCCATTTTGGGGTATTTATTGGAAGAAACCCAAAACACTACTTTGAAAGGACATGAGAATCCATTGGTTCATTGCAACATTATCTACAATAGACAAAATATTAAGGTTACCTGGGTGTCCATCAATGGATGAATAGATAAAGAAGAGGTAATATATATATATATTATATATACATATACACATTTATATATACACATTTATACACATTTATATACACATACACATTTATATATATATATACACACACACATATATACATATATACATATATATGTGTGTATATATATATATGTATATATATGTATATATATATAACTCAGCCATAAAAATAGAATGAAATCTTGCCACCTGAAACAACATGGATAGACCCAGTGGGTATTGTGCTGAGTGGAATAAGACAGACATAGAAAGACAAAAGCCATATGATTTCACTTACATGTAGAATCTAAAAAAACAAAATAATCAAAACAAAACAGAAACAAACTCACAGATACAGAGAACATTTTAATGGTCACCAGGTGGGAGGGGGTTTGGGAGTACGTGAAATAGGCAGGGGAAGGGATTAAGAATTACAAATTGGCAGTTATGAAATAGTTATGAGATGTAAAATATAGCATGAGGGATATAGTCAATAATGTAATAACTACTTATGGTACTAAATAAATAGGTAATAAATTTATTGGAGTGATCACTTTATGTTATATAAATGTCTAATCACAATATAGTATATTTGAAAATAATATAATAACTGTAATTGAAAAATAAAAAAATTATTATGAATAAATAAAGTATATTTAAATGCTAAAAAAAAAAAGGTGTTGTCATACCTATCAGCACCTAGGGGCACGGTCATCAAGTGGGCTACTTTGCTTTGGAGTCAGACATTATTCTCTAAATCAGGAGTCCTTTTAACCTTCAAGGGAGACCATGATCCTGGAATTCCTGCACATTTTTCTGACTGCACACTGGACAGCACTAACTCATGTTATGGGAAAGCCAAGCACCCACATAGAAAAGTGTCAATTTAAAAAGGATAGAAAACAATGTTCCAATCTACTACCAGTGAAATCATGCAGCTTCAGAAATTCATGTACAATTAGGTCCAAATGAAAACCATAACAACAAGTATCGCAATCATATTTAGGATATTTTGGTGACACTGCATTAAAAATTGAAATTTTACATGTACATATATTTAACTGGGACTCTTTAAAGTTTAGAATAATGGCAAATGACTGCTTGGCATTTTACAGAGATATCTGTAAAATAATGGCAAATGGCAAATGACTGCTTGGCATTTTACAGAGATATCTGGTAAAACTCATTTATAACCCATTCGCTAAGCAAGTATTTAGTACTTATGTATAACACACAGTACATACAGTATAGCATATTGATCATCTGAATATCAAAGATTTAATTTTATCACATAAAGGTTTTTGTTTACAAGTTACCATTCAATTTTTGAACAGAAAATAAATTTATATTAGTTTAAGTCAGCCCTGGGAGGAGGAAAACCATGTCCCACCCTAAGAGAGTAGAACTGATCTGAGACAAATGAGGCATATGTGTTCTCCTCCCTCCTACCACATTGCAGGCACTTTACAGAGGTGTAACACAGTTAAAATCAACGTGAAGAGCAACTTTAATTTAAAAAACTGGCATATGAATGCAAAATTTGAATTCTAGTTATTTTCCGCTAGAGGAAGCTTGAGGGTCCTTAGTGTGACTGGAGTTAGTCATGCTATGATTATCCCCAGTTAAAGACTGCAGAAGAGACTGTACGGTGAAGTAAGCATGACACAGAAATGTAACTGATTTTAAATATTTTCATCTTTAATTCACTAACTTAGGTGTCACATTATGCTGTATTACAGTAATATAAATATGCTATCATCATGTGGCTGTGACACAAAGGTGTGTTTTCTAAAGTAGAACATCATTCATCTCCAACAGAGCAGGCCTCATTGCTGCTAATGTTTAGGAAGGGGAAAAAAATATAATTTGCACTAAAATTTATGACATCATTGTTTGCTTAATCTGTGTATCTTAAGCAGCTTCAAAGTACCCAATTTTAAGTGTGATGGTCATGACTCATGAATAATTTTGGCCTTGATAAAATTCTAATCTGGCACGGATGGAGACACCAAAGTTAAAAGAAAGACCTAGGATTCAAAGAGAACAAACAATGAATCACTATCATCCCAAAACTGAAATCTGGCTTTGAGACAAAAGAATCAGTTTGTTTTTTTTTAGGGAAGTCATAAATATCATGACCCATAAGCAAACATAAATCTAAATAAGTGATCCATTTTTCAAAACATAAACTTGGAAGAGGACTTTAAAAAGATAAAGTAACTAAATATATACAACAGACACAAACAACGACAACAAAAAGAATTGAAAATATTCTGTGTAGGCAAAGATATTGTAGTAAAGTAAACTTTAATGGTTTAAAAGAGCCTCACATCTGGCATTTGATATTAACTGGCTAGTTTCAAGGAATTGAGTGAGAGGAAATGACTGTCCCTTTTACGGATTATAGGACTCCAATCACAGGATTCATGGCAGCTCTGTGGTCACTTCAGTTAAAAGAAAGTCAAGGATATTTTCTTAAAGATTTTCGTCTGATTAAATTTGCCAAATTTACCCACTCTTTGTTTGGTGGAATGGATGGTGGACATTGGGGGAAAGAGAAGATCATGTTTAAGTGTATGCGAAGAAAAGAGAAATACACTATTTTCTTGAAGAAAGGTTATAAGGCGTTAGCAGCACAAGGTATTTACTTTTGCCATTTCAGAGAAAGGCGTTAAGGCTTTGAACACTAGCTGGCTGAGAAAGAGATAAGCAGTCAGTTTCCTATATTCCCAGCTAGCTCCCAGGAGGGAGGAAGTGGGTCTGTCTCCAAGTGGCACCCATCATATATGCAAGAATCTTCTCCAACAACCACAACGTCAAAGTATGCTTTTTT
>NW_011888789.1:2500253-2519879 GCF_000151845.1 Pteropus vampyrus | reverse complement strand
AAGTAAGCATGACACAGAAATGTAACTGATTTTAAATATTTTCATCTTTAATTCACTAACTTAGGTGTCACATTATGCTGTATTACAGTAATATAAATATGCTATCATCATGTGGCTGTGACACAAAGGTGTGTTTTCTAAAGTAGAACATCATTCATCTCCAACAGAGCAGGCCTCATTGCTGCTAATGTTTAGGAAGGGGAAAAAAATATAATTTGCACTAAAATTTATGACATCATTGTTTGCTTAATCTGTGTATCTTAAGCAGCTTCAAAGTACCCAATTTTAAGTGTGATGGTCATGACTCATGAATAATTTTGGCCTTGATAAAATTCTAATCTGGCACGGATGGAGACACCAAAGTTAAAAGAAAGACCTAGGATTCAAAGAGAACAAACAATGAATCACTATCATCCCAAAACTGAAATCTGGCTTTGAGACAAAAGAATCAGTTTGTTTTTTTTTAGGGAAGTCATAAATATCATGACCCATAAGCAAACATAAATCTAAATAAGTGATCCATTTTTCAAAACATAAACTTGGAAGAGGACTTTAAAAAGATAAAGTAACTAAATATATACAACAGACACAAACAACGACAACAAAAAGAATTGAAAATATTCTGTGTAGGCAAAGATATTGTAGTAAAGTAAACTTTAATGGTTTAAAAGAGCCTCACATCTGGCATTTGATATTAACTGGCTAGTTTCAAGGAATTGAGTGAGAGGAAATGACTGTCCCTTTTACGGATTATAGGACTCCAATCACAGGATTCATGGCAGCTCTGTGGTCACTTCAGTTAAAAGAAAGTCAAGGATATTTTCTTAAAGATTTTCGTCTGATTAAATTTGCCAAATTTACCCACTCTTTGTTTGGTGGAATGGATGGTGGACATTGGGGGAAAGAGAAGATCATGTTTAAGTGTATGCGAAGAAAAGAGAAATACACTATTTTCTTGAAGAAAGGTTATAAGGCGTTAGCAGCACAAGGTATTTACTTTTGCCATTTCAGAGAAAGGCGTTAAGGCTTTGAACACTAGCTGGCTGAGAAAGAGATAAGCAGTCAGTTTCCTATATTCCCAGCTAGCTCCCAGGAGGGAGGAAGTGGGTCTGTCTCCAAGTGGCACCCATCATATATGCAAGAATCTTCTCCAACAACCACAACGTCAAAGTATGCTTTTTTTGGTGGCTGGGGGAGGGGGCATTTTTCATTGTATCCAAGTATTTTAGCAAGTTGGAGGCAAAAGTATTATCAATTTCATGAACATTCCTCTACACATAAAAGGATATTAAATAAACGATGTTATTTTAATCTTGTTTCTGACTTTCGAAAATAAACATAGCACTTCTATTTAGAAAAAGAAATTAGTGTGAGAATGAGAAATTACTGTGAAGAAAATCACTTTACATTAAAATTTAAACTTGAAAATAATAACACCTAAATATAAAGCTTAATTTTATATAATTATATACAGTTTAATCTTGAAAAAAAAAGAAAATGACTTAAAGATCATACTAGTATCTGCATATAGATTTGTATGGATAATGTACATGGGTATGTATAGATTTGTATAGAGAGTGTATTATCAAATTCTTTTTTATCTATACATTGGCTGAATATCTATTTACTGTTCAGCCCTTGGTTCCAGATTCAGTCAGGAAAAAATTCTCTGTTTAGAAATATGGTATCTGATAAACATTCCTAAAATATTCCCACTAACATATGTATTGGAATCCTAAGGAAGTAAATACTTTAAGATGTTACTGAATAAAAAATACGTTGTTAGCTCTTGAAAAGCAAAAAACTGTGCCTGCCACTTATTTTGAATTTCTTCTTCCTTTCAATTCCAAGGTGATCCCCACCCTCAACCCCATTCCCCACCATCACCACAAGGGTTCAGTAGCAAGAACTTTGTAGTGATTACTGACTGCCTGGCAAACCTGCAAAAAGAATCATCACACAAAATCAACCATTGCGAGCAAATTAGGGCATTCAAGTAAACCAGACTCACCCTAGAAGACGGAAAGTATCTACTCCACGATTCATCTCAATGACAGCACAGACTTTGCTGGTTGCCATTATAGAAGAATTCCCCAGCAAAGCAGTGCAATCACATTTTTCTAAACAAATCTACACAAGATTAACTCCTAAACAAATCTACACAAGTTTAACTCCTGCCCATAACATTCTACCATTACATTTTCTTAATACTGTATTCAGTGAAAGTATATTTTCATCTCTTAGATATCCTGGGATGATTGCACTATGAATTTAGAATGCATATTTATATTTCTCCTGTGTCAATTAATAATATAAAGACATAAGATGTTTACACATTAAAGTAGCAGCATCAGCCTGTTCCATTAATAGAGACTTAAACTTGAAAGCACTTAAGCTTGGAAGTATTCAGGATGAGTTCATGTGAGATTATATGGCATTATAAAAATTCTGTGTATACCAAAGTCCTTTTCTCCCAATGACATAAGCATGTCAAGGAGGACAATCACCCTTTATTTCTTGACTTGATGATCTAATAGCCAGGGTTGTCACCCTCAAGGATAGACACAAATCAAATCACACTGGAGAGGTGAAAACATATCATAAGCAGAACTACAATACACAACCTCCCTATACTTAGTGATTAAACACACAAGATTTCCTCCAACTGTCTCAAAATCAAGATTATATCTGGCTTCCATATTTTAGGAACCAGGAATATTGATGGGAAGCTTACAATAAAAAATATGTAATCAATGAGGTAGAAGGTGCTAAAGAATCACTCTGAAGAATATCACAATTACTTCATATGCCTAGGACACAGTATTCATTTATGTCTCTGGTATTTTTCTGATGATGAAGACTATCTATTTAACGAAAATGGACAGAATACTTACTATGTGCCAGTCATGGTTTTAATGAATATAAATGTTCTTTATTTCTCCAAATAAACTTACGAGATAGGCATTAATTATTGTTTTCACTTTACATATAAGGAAACACAGAGAAGTAAAGTAACTTGCCCCAGGTCACACAGGTGGTAAGTACCAGAGGCAGGATGTGAAATCACATAGCTAGAATGTAAATACTGAAACTCACATTCCAGAGCCTTTGCTCTTCTCTACTGCGCTGCATGTCTATCTAAACAGTTATATCATTGAAGCAAGTGACAGTTATATGAGTGAAACAAAAAGAAATATTCTAGGAATTATCAGAGGAAGTGTAACGCAAAGTGCATGGGTTCTGCAATCAGAAAAAGAGCTAGCTTTGATTCTAGCCTTCACCATTTATAAGTGTATGCATTACTATTGCATAAAAGGTGGAAAAATAGTAATTTGGGGACCAAGTTTTAAGGTAAAATGAATTACAATATAAATGATTAATTAAAAATCTTTACAAGTACAGAAATTGCAAAATGTATCTTTTTGATCTACTCCAAACTATTTGTCTTCTCCCCACCTGTCCAAACAAGGACAACGTTGAAGGTGAACTTGTTGTGAAGTCAGCCTCTTAAACTCTGAAGCATTGTTATTGACACAAAGCTGCACATCTGCCAACTTCCTCTTTCAGTATATCAGGTATCTTTGAGTTTAAGTAAATTTTCTGCCACACTAAAAAACACTTAAAACAGGAGCTATGAAGTAATTACACTATTTACTTGATAGTTCATTTCTGCCCCCTCTTGCTAGTCTTACTGTTAGTGAGAATACTTGTAAGTATATTTTAAAAAGAAGGGATTGCTAGGACATTTTAGAGTTATCTCTGTTTTCTCTTAATTGCCAGCTGACCTACAATTAAGTGTATAAACTATGGAGAATCTAATCTCATATGCTGTAATTTTTTTCTATATTCTCTTTTAATGGATTGTCTAAAAACATTTAGCTAGGCAAATACATGAGCCTCGGTTAGCTGTTTGAAGAATCATTAAGAGGTGAGTGTGGTGAATGTGCGTGTGTATCTAAGCATGACCTCTGTTTACACTGCTTGCTCTGTTTGGAATGTGGCTGTAATAGCAAAGATGTCTGTTATTAATATATGTTATAAATGTTTCCAGATAGTACCATGATGGGTGTTTACATAAGTCAGAAGTAGTCATCACTGTCATCATCAGAAATCAGGACCATATAAAGGAGATCAACAACCATACATGGGTGGCCAAAGGATGAGAAGAGCACAGTCACTGCCAGCCGCTCCAAGGAAGCCTGCAGCTGCAAATGGCTTCAGGGAAGCTTTGACTAGCTTCCTATACCCTTGTTTTTAGACACATCTGCACAAGGATACTGGACTAAGCTCCTTCAAACCCCATTTTCGGCATATCACTGAAGAATCTTCAGCAGCTCCTGCCACTTTCAACCCAAACTCAAACTTCGGTCATTAGTTTCCTACACTCTCCATAACATTCCTTCTGTTTTCCTTAAAGCTCTGCTCCCAGTTCCCCAAACTCCCCTGACTACATTGACATTACTACCTCTAGACTTTGCTCTCATACTTCAACATCCAAAACAGTCCTTCCTCCCTTGTTTCTGTGACCAGTAGCTGCTCGTTTTTCACAGGTGACCTTATACCAGTTCACCTTTCCCACACCTGCTCATTCAACCTCTAGAAGCCTAGCCAACAACTTCTGGTAAATAGGGGGACTGTCTTACAAAATCTCTTATACTGTTGGTATTTATAGGTTAACTCATTTCTGGTATTTTAGTGAATAAGTTTCTTGTTTCTCAAAAAACACAACATGCTTAGTATACACAGGAATCACTCATGCTACATTTGTTTGTTGTTGTTGTTGCATCATTACTGCATTGTAATTTCCTTCCTAGAACTGAAGGTAGCACTAGTAAGAATTAATTAAAATGCCCTTGAAGGGAAGTTGATTTAAATATGAGAATTTGTAGTAAAAGGTACATAAACCTGAAACTAATGGGTAAGGTCGAGTTAGTTAGCAGTATCCACAAGGCCTCCCTCTCTAGTCCCTCGATTTCCCTTCTAGGTGGTTATTGAGGCAGTCTGGTGACGAAGGATGACCTTTAGAAAAGAACAACTCTACAGTCCAGTCTCTTACCATAGCCCCTGGGACTGCATGAACTTCAGATCCCAGAAGTTTTCAGGAAACCCAGTGCATATACATTTTAATACTCATTCTCCACCCCCAGCAGCATCTCATAAATAAATACATTACTCTTTCTTCAGTGAGGTTTAGAAATAGTCAAACTTAGAGGATAAAGACTTTAAATAGCTTTATATCAGATCAGATCAGGGTTATAGCACCAAATAATTTATGAAAATAAGCTTTTGAATTTAGGATTGCAGAAAAGGAATCATAAATCTCTTTTAACACTGGAAAGCCACTAGGATACTATCAGCAGAAGGGAACAGTAAGAATCCACCAGCGAAATGTATTTTTAGGCAGATATTTGATTGATTCTGTGATGGATTCCCAATAAAGCAAAATGAATAATAATCTCTTCTCTCTACAATAAACTACAAACCCTGAAAAAAAGTAAATCAACTGAGTATAGGAACCAAATTATTTCTGTGAGTAAATTTTGGAAGAAAAAAATTACACAGACAAATATAAAATATTTACAGTAATTTTTAGAATTACATTATAAATCAAATGAACTATCATCTCATTGTTTAAAGCTCTCTGCTATATCTTTTCTTTTAATGTAAAAACTCATACCTTAATTTACAATTTATACAAATCTGAAGGAACAAAAATGTTTTTTGCAATAAAACGTAGGCCTCTGTCTTATTTATAGAGTGCATATCTATCAGGATTACTGTAACTGGTAAAAAGTGAAACAACATAGGCTTGGAAGTTGGTAGAGGTGTGATGCCTCTGCCAACTAAAGTCCGTTCTTTTCAAATCCAATTATTTGTGAAAGGTCATTTGGCATAGGTATGATCACAGTCTTTCACTGAAGTTATATTAGTGCAACTCATAAAAACTGTTTAATTATTGTCAGGGAATCCTGTTAGGTCTCTGGTTATGCAGCCATCATTACAACACTAGTGTGGATTAGGCCATTTATGACCTATCCTTAGTCAGAGGGGCATCATGTGGTAAACCCTGGAAGAAAATCCAAGTTTATTTCAAGATTGTCCTATTGTGGCGAATTGGGACATAAATAAACGTAGCAAGGGGCCCTCACTACAGAGTAATTGTACTCTCTGTCTTCTTGCACTCTGCTACAACTTATAGGAAAAAAGGAGTACTGCTCAGGGTCTTTAGGAAACCCTGAAGGCTCAAACTTATTATCACATTTCACTAAAAGGTGTACTATGCTGTAAAAATTTAAAAAGAAGAATTTTCAAAGAAAACAGCTGTATTCTTGCATCTGGTTAAGTCATTTGAGTCTTAGGTTCATTACCTTTAATGAAATATAATAAACATCCGTCTCATGGAGGTGTAATGAAAAAGAAAATAAAGTTAACTTATAAAGTGCTTAGCACGATACATGGCACACTTAGCACTCAGGATGTCGCAGATATAACCTAATTATAATGGAAATACATTCTCTCAATATACAGAGGTATGCATGGTATCTAGAGGATGATCTGAATTTGTAAAGATCCTTTCGTTGCCAGAGGTGACCATGCTAGGGGCAAAGGAAACTCTCATTCCTCTCATACCAGCTCTTATGTCCCAAAATATCCATGTGAGAACTGGGAAACAGCACTCCAGGTTGGATCAATGCTGAGAACAGGAAGTCAAAAGACCCCTCTCTGGAGCCCCATGTCAAGAAAGAACTCTCCCAAATCCAACACCCTCCATCTTCTTCAGATCAGCTTAGAAGAGCATTGTATGCCACTGATACTAGTAACAAACTGCTTTCTATAAAGCAATTTTGATGATAACTGTCTCAAGAACAAATAGCTGCCGATTGGGTGTTCACAGTTCAGAAGGAAGAACACAAAGAAGTAGAAACCAAAATGAAACATGAATTGAGCTTTTTATGTCCAAAGCCATAAATCCCCAGCATCATTCAGTGTGGTGTCAGAAATTTCTAAAAAGACAGGAGGGTGACGAAGCACCTAATCATATCCTCCAAAGGAAATTAACACAACAGCTATAGAGTCACCATTAAAGCATCAGATACATCGGAAAAGGGAACAAGAATCCAATCCTTCAGTTAAAAATCTCTGCCCTCTTCAGAAGGGGCTCTTACGGAGTCAAATGCTGAGCCTCTAACATGAATTGATAACAGAGTGATGTAAAGAGAGGAAGATCGTTCAAAGATTTTCACTTTTACAAACATTTCACATTTCCCTAATAGTGAATCTCCCTTCTAAAGATTGATGGTTGGTTGTTGCAAAAAAGTATGGGAATTTGAAGTACATCAGAGAAATGCCCTAGGTACTACAACAAGAAGCACAGATGATGCTGCAAGTCAATGGCTAAATATTACAGCCACATTTATGGCCTCTTTTACTTGAAGAAAATTTACCTTTTCATTTCTAATGCAGGGTAATGGGAAATTCATACTGTTAATTTTCCTTTAGGAATTGTAATAATAATTGTCAAATGCTTAAATACTTTCAGTACATTATACAGCTTAAATCCTGTTGATCCTAGACAATTATTTTCTTTTAATGGGATGTAAATTTGTAAAGCTTAATTTGCTTCTCTAAAGATTCCTAAGTTTAGTAAAATCTTGAAGTGATTTAGTAAATAATGCCTTCATCATCCATGTCATTCATCCATGAAAACCAGCCTCTTCTCTTCTCTGAAATGCCCGAATCCTACAAGTAGAACCAACATTGTCCTATGATTAAAATACTGATGCCAAGATTAATTTCTCCCACTCCCTTATCTTTCATATTAATCAGTTATTCTTGACTCACAGCATGATGGTCAAATTCCTTAAACCGGCTCAGGCCACAAACCATGGGACCCCATCCGTCTTTACAAATTGATTCTTACTTAAGAGCCTTCACTGTCACCCTACAGAATCCCTCATCTCCAATCAAACAGTTCTATTTGCCTTCTCACCTTTTCTCCCTCAGGGATCCCTGAGCTTGATGAAGTCATCTGCTGGAAATTCTCATCCAAGTTACAACTCAAGTTCTGCCTTATGTCAAGGCATCCAGACCAACGAGGTCTCACAGAGGACTCTTGGTCAAATTTGCTTATGTCTCGTAAGATGCCCCACACTTAACAGATTAACTTGCGAACTCAACAATTATATAACAAAGATGACAAAACCAACAAAGTTAGTCATTGTTATATACCATCGATCAGTGTGTCTAACGCTATCATTGTGCATGAGAATGACTTAGAATGTTAGTTAAAAATGTATATTCCTAGACCCGAGCCTAGAGATATGATTGATATCAAGTAAGAAAACAAAACAAAACAAAATAAAACAAAACAAAACAAAACAACACAACAATTAAAAACCTCTAGAGAATTCTGGTGCCTTTAGCACACAGATGGTATTTGGAAAACATCACCACTGATTAATTTGAAACAATAAGCAAAAACCAAACACATACAAAAGTATGCCAAATTATAAAAGATGGTGAAAGAAAATCTGGCATGTTGCAAACTAGTTGCCATTATTAGGAAGCTTTTTGTGCTAGTCACCAAAAACCACATGTGCTTTAATTATGTTAATTAAAAATAGCTATTCTCATTAAGGTGAGTAATGTTAATATTAAGCTAATTTACTTCTTTTGCATTTAAATTGTACATGTAGAAATATTTGAAGTTATCTGTGTAAAACAGAAAATAAGATAAGTTATATTTGTTTATTCAATAATATTTAATCTTTTAGATTATTTAATTGACACAAGATTGTAAATCTTTAAGCTTTCTTTTGTTGAGTTCAATCTTTAACAAAGGCCTTTGCCATGTAAGATATGCTCTGCTTTCATTTATTTCTCTAAAAACATGAAGATCTAGGTATTTATACTCCAGTCCAACCTACTTTATGGAATGGAAGTTCTGTTAGTATATTTCATGATATAAAGTAATTCTTCCTTTTTGTTGTTGTTCTTGTAAACCAACTTTTCTCATAAAATCAAAGTCCTCAACTCCAACCAACCAGAGTAAACTCTATCTCATTTCCTGTTGGCAAATGATTATAGTTAGCAATTTAGTGCTTTTCCTAGGTTTTGCAGTTTTCTTTAGTTTGATGATAATTTTAAATTTTTCCTCTTTTTTCCCATCATGCTCAGTTAATTTTAATTATATGATAGAGAATACTTTGCTTACCTTACTTTTCTGCTGTTGACTTGCTTGCACTAACATCCTTCTGAGAAACACTTCAGGATTTTTTAGTAAGTCATACAACCACAGATAATTAGAAAGAGGACCCTAATAAATTCAAATATAAGTTGAGGAATAAGGCGATCTTGATTCCCTTTGTGATTTTACTTTCAATTTTTTGTATAGCTTTGGGGGTGGGGTGAAGTATTGGATGGCTAACCTTGGTTCATAGCTTGTGTGCTGTTTTGTATTTTTTAAATATTAAAAAAGACTTCCTAAGTTCAAATTATCAAAAATTTGCATTTATTAGGGATTATGCATATTTAGCACCTTTTTTTTTTACCTTCTGAATACTCTTCTTAGAGTTTACCTAATTCAGAGAAAATTAGCCATCAGCTCCTCTCTAGAGTTTACATCTAAAGGAGGCCCTTGTTTAGGCCACTAGGGAGAGACATGGAGTCTTTCAACCATGTCTCTTGGCAGTGCCATGGCAAGGACATAGCAGTTTCACTGAGGGCATTAATGACACATGCCCTGTCAAACCTCTACCCAACCACCAGGGAACACTTTAGTGCAGGAATAATACACTGCCTTGTGGTCTATGAAACTCGAAAAGACTAAAAGTGATGTTTCATCACATGAAAAGGAATTTGTATAACACATACAGAATATCGACCCATATTCACCATACAGAACACAAAAGATGGTTAAATATGAAAAGCAAATAAAAAAGGCATAAAGATTTTCATGGCAAAGGGAAAATGTGATTATCTTACCAATAAAGACAATTTTGAAAATTAAAAATATATTTTCTCTTCAAACTGTACGCCTACCCATAGCACACATATATAAACACAGATGCATGTGCACACACGAGCACTGCGTTCAGGACAGATGCAGCAGTGAGTGACCCATACAAGCTCTTAACTTATCAGGAAAGGTTTCTCATTTTACCTCCTATTTCGCACTCTCTTCCTGTAAATCAAAGTGAGTTATCATAGGCAATACTTTTAATAGTTTGACTTTGCAGAAACGAAGTGAATAGATATGGTGAAATCCAAGGCATTGAAATTACAGGAAGTGTCAGTGGGTCTCATGCTACATTTCTGTGGCATTTAAGGACAGGAAGACTTTCTCATGACAAGAGTTACACTTTTGTAAATATCTGCATTAAAAATTATTTTACAAATCACATAATGCACTCTGTTCTGCAATTTAACATACGTCTTTACTCAATAGGTTTTTTTCCTTGACACCTGTATCGAATTACATATTCTGATTTTTAAAATATTTTCCCCAAATTTAGAGACAAAAGTAGTTTGGTTTTTAAAAATTAGTCTTCTCAATCTTAAAACTTATTTCAAAATATAACTGGGAAGGGAATTTAATTTTTACACATTCAGTATATGTTAATCAATAAAGTGAACTCTAAGTTGACAACTTCCCTTCTTGCCATCAGTTCAAATAAAGCGTTGCAGTCCAGTTCCAGGAAGGGAAACACAAGTGTTTGAAGGGAGACTTCTTTGAAGGGAGACTTCCCATAGTATGTCGAATATGAAACTTCCTCAGGAGCTCAAAAACTCTAAGAGACCTAGTATCCACCCTTATGTCATATCTGAACTTTTTAGGTAAATATACATTCTTTAGAGGAGCATGTAAGAAGCAGGCACAAATACGTTAGTCTTTGGAAATCAGAATGTCTCAAAAGTGTCTTGACAACGTTTTTAGACGAAGTTAAAAGACCGCTTATTAAAAAAAAAAAAAAAATTCACCTTTTTTTTTACGACCAGATTTTAGAAATGCAAAGTTTATGAAGTTGTAAAGTCACTCCTGATTGTGATCTACACAAAATTCTGTGGCATCTCAAGTTTGACCAACTTTCTCATGTGATTCTGAAGTCTTAAGTCCTCCAGCCCGGTTACTAAATTCCTTTACGTTTTTCTCAAGTTGCGCACAGCGCCTGGCGCTCCGCAAAATGGGACACTCCAGGAAAATACGCCTGGGGCTGGCTGGTCTTAACAGTCCCAGAGCTGTGTGACTCCCACCAACCTGCGGGAGAAGAGCCTCCGGACCGGAGTGAACTCCAGCTCCCCAGAGCCGCGCTCCTGCACAGACAGGTTCAAGACCCGTTAGGCGCGCCGCGGGGATTGCTCTCAAATACGTTACGTGATCTCTGTCACTAGCCACCTCCACCGGCCCTTCAGTCCTACTATTTTTTAGTAACAACTTTCCGTGAAAAAAGAGAGAGAGAGAGAAAAGTTATCTCCTAGGAAGCGTGCACTCCGCTCAGAAATTTTGTATCCAACGTACACAAGGTGACACCCGAACACACACTGCTCAGCGAGGTTCTGAATCCTCGGCGGCCCGAACCCCGCGGTCCCCTCACAGCCCAGCCCGAAACGTGCAGCCCGCACCCACCTTGGCCTCGCCCGCGTCCGGCTCCGCGTCCGAGGAGAAGCCGAGTTCCGACTCGAAGGCAGCGGCGGCGGCGGGCGCCTCGCGCGGACCCGGGAGCAGCGCGGCGGCCAGCAGGGAACACGCCAGAGAGAAGCCGCGCAGCCAGTGCATGGTGGAAGGACCGGGAGCGCGGCGGCCGGTCCCTGGCGCGGCGGGGCTGGGCGCGCGGGCGCCCGGCGCGGCTGCTCCCTGCTCGCCCTCTCCCAGCAGAGCCCCGCGCTGACCCCCGAGGGCGAGCCGCAGGCGGCGGGAGCGCGTCCGGGGCTCGGCGTTCCCGACGTCGCACGTCGCTGTCCCAGCCAGTGCCGGCGGGAGGCGACGGGGTCAGGTACAAGACTCACAGGAAACCGGACATCCGAGCTCCCTGCACTCGGGGCCAGCGAGGTGAGGCCGGGGCGAGGGCGGACGGCTCCTCGGTCCGCGTTTCTGCTTTTGCTTTTCGGGAAGAGGGGGGCAAAGCCGAAACACCCCGCGATGTTCGGCCCCTCCAACCCCCCAGGGCCCGCGTCCCCTCCTCCCCGCCCTTCCCCGAAGTAGAGCGAGCCGGGCGGCCGCGGCGGCGGGCGGCGGGGCCGGGGAGCGCGGCGGCAGCAGCGCGGCGGGCGCAGGGCAGGGCATGGCTGATGCGCCCTCTGCCTGCGCTTATGTGAGAGAAAGGGCCGAGGGAGGGCGCGTGCCGGGCCGTGCTGCCCTCCCCTTCGCTTTCCCTCGGAAGCACGCTCCCTCGAGCTCCCTGCGCCCTTGCCTCCTCCCTGGCGCCCCACCTTCCACCCACTCCTGTCTCTTCCATCCCTTCCCCCTCCCGCGGCCCGCGGCCGGAGCAGCAAGTTCAGTCCCGGGGCTGGCGGTCCACGGTCCCAGCTTTGAGAAGACGTGACCACGCTGGGCAAGAGTGGCAGGGGGCGAAAGTAGGATTACAGGGGAGGAGGGAGCTACCCTTTGTCTTCCGCAGCCCCGGGCGCCTGTCCGACTCCCGCACGCCTGGCGCTCAACGCCTCGCTCAAGATTTGGAAAACGCCCGGGAGTGCTCAACGGTCCAAGACCAAGTCATCATAATGGCGGAGACCCCGGCGGGACCTTAGAATCAGCTGCGGCTGATTAACTTAATGTTGGTCTGTTAACTTAATGTTGCCGGGTGAAGCAAGAACTACAGAAGTCCTCAGAGTGCATTGCGGGCTATTGGGATGAATGCTAATGATCCCTTGAGGATCTCAAACTTCTGGCAGATGGAGAAGAATAGGCAGAATCTTCATGGACAGTAAAAAGACAGTGTCAGTAGTGTCAGTGTCTGCAAGAAGTTGGGTTTAAAAGAGAAAGTAGCTGATAAAGAGAGACATGTGTTCAACATATTGTAGGAAGTGACATCTGCAGAAAAGTGACTGCATTTCCCCATGGGAAAATCACCCAGGAGTTGTGCTGGTGTTGATTGACCTGGCGTGGTCTCCCTCCTGGGCGCAGAGTGAACAGGTTGCAGACCACCAGGCTTGCGAGGCGTGGGGGGTGATTTCCAACAGTGTACAGATATGAAAAGTCTCCCCTAGACTCCTGAGTTACTTTTAGACACGCAGATCATAAAATCTTAGATGGAGAGAGATTATCTGATTCAACTCTACAAGTTCTGAACTCCCTTCACCAACCATTTATTTGTTTAAATATTTTCAGAGACAGGGAGCTCTCTGCTCCTGTGGCTTCCCATTCTCTTTTTGATGGCCAGGGTTACTGAATTTCCTTCCATTGCTTTTGACTTCTGGACTTCACACAAGCAATCTAACTTCCATGTGTGAGTTCTTCAAATATTTTGAAAATATCTGTTATGTTCTCCCTATGCTTACTTTCCTCCCAGAGAAATATTCTTTTTTAAATGACAGCTCCAAATTCTCTCATCAACCATAATCTAATTTTTCCATGTTCTTCATTTAGCATACTACTCACAACATGACTCAGTACTTAAAGTGTTCCAACAAGCATGAAGAAAGGGTCTTCCTTGTCCAGACATTCTGCATTTGTTGAAGCGGCCTCAGATCAAGTTTATTTTCTGGCAGCCAAATCACAGTGTTGACTCACATTACACTTAAATTCAACTAAATTCCTCAAGAACTTTTCATGTGCACTGCTGTTTAGTCACATTTACATTACCCTACATTTGTGAACTTGGTTTAGTGTGCCCAAGATTTGAGCTTGACATTTATCTTTATTAAATCTATCCTCTCAGAGTCAGTCCATAATCACAGCTTGTTGAAATGTTTTGGGATGCCGATGCCGTCAGTGTATTACTCCTCCTGCTGTCTAACTGATATATGCATATTTGATCAGTTTGCCATATTTGTCTTCAGATACTGTGAAAAGCTGTTAAAAGGAAAGAGCTAAGGACAGACTGGGATAAGATTTAAGTAGAAGCTGGAGCTTCTTTTTAACTATTTCTTGTTTCAGTGTTTCTTAACTTTGATTTCATTTGGAATACCAAAAGGAGATTTCAAGGTATTAAGAAGTACAAATTGGAAGTTTCCAAATAGTCATAGGGATATAAAGTACAGCATAGACAATATAGTCAATAATATTGTAATAACTATGTATGGTGCCATGTGGGTACTAGACTTATGGGGGCGGGAGGATCACTTAGTAAATTTTATAAATGTCTAACCACTATGCTATACACCTGACACTACTAATATAATATTGAATGTCAACTGTAATTACACACACATACACGAACACACATGCCTTAGCGCACCATCAGAAATTCTAGTTTAATTGGTTTGAGGTAAGATACGGACGTCAGGATCCTTTGGGGCCTAGCATAGTGTAAAGACTGCAAAATCATTAAGATCAAAATATATAAAAAATATATCATATTAATTGTGTTACTTTATTTGAAATACAGTAGTAAGCACATATAGACTTTTTTCTTCCTCTCTCAAAAATGTTATCTTTCTACTGCTGTTATTTAAAATGAAGAAATGCTGGCAAAAAGCGAACATGACTTAGTTAAAAGGTAGACCACTTATGTCAATGTGATTTAGTTGTTCCTTCTAGGAAACTTTACCCTAGGAAAGATAAATTAAAAACTAGTAATTAAATCTACTGTTTGCCTCAGGAAATGCCCACAAATCAATATATTGAAAACAATGCTCTCGCTCTGGCAAAAAGCCTGCTTCTCAATAACAGCTTACCTATCAAGACCCTCAATTACCTGTATCAACCAGTCTTAAACTCCTAGACCATGAACTTTACCCAATCTTACCAATCCCCCACGTTGAAAGACTTCTGATTTAATACCCCTGAGACACTGCTGTAACTCTCCAAATGGTGTTCTCCCTTATTGCAGTGAGTGCTACTAAATGAAACTTTTGTTTTTTAAAAGGTTTTTTGGTGATATTTTGGGGATTCAATGACCTGCCAGTCCCACTGTTAACCAACTGCTATCTCTCCTGCTGCCGAAGCCAGGACCCTCAGTTCAGAAACAGGAGGAACCACTAAGGCCTACAGTAATGGGGTAAGTCTTATATTAGATCTCAGTTCCAATTTCTTTTTATCAAGCTACCAAATGCTAAGTGTATTTTGTCCCCTAAGATTTCCTTTTAGGGATCTTCGGATTACTTGATCAGATTTGAAAATAAGTATGCCTGGTGGAAAGCTGCCTTGTTACTAGCAACATTGTTTTTTGTCACTATTTTTTTTTTTATTTTCTATTGGTAGTTGATAGCAGGAAGCTCATGTACAACCCTTACATTTTCCAAGAACTTCAGATTTTTCAGATTTGCCATTGGAGACTGCCTAGCCATTAGGTTGGGGAGCCCAAGGACATAAGGTGAATAAACCACTGATTTGACTATCATCTGACTTTCATGTGTTTCTCTCAGACTAAACCCAAATGTGTGTCTCCTGCAAGCTAGATTCCTGCCTCTTACATTTATTTACACACTAATACATGTGAATCTCTTTCTAAATGATGTAATTTTACCAACGATAGTTTGGAATTTCAGTGGCCATTTTTGGAAACTTTTCATAAGAACAGAATTGTTCATTGGAGAAGTGTCTTAGAATGGAAAAAGAGTAAAATTGTGAACATTCAATGATCTGTGTTTTTTTAAATAATTTTTTTATTTTTTAATTATAGTTGGCACACAATATTATATTAGTTTCAGATATACTACATAGTAATTAGACATTTATATAACTTACATATGATCATTCTGATAAATCTAGTACCCATCTGACACCATACAGAATTAATACAATATTATTGGCTATATTCCTTACGCTATAGTTTACATCCCCATGACTATTTTGTAACTACCAATTTGTTCTTTTTAATCCCTTCCCTCATTTCAGCCAACCCCCTCCCATCTGGCAACCATCAAATTGTTCTCTATATCTATGAGTTTGTTTCTATTATATTTGTTAATTTTGTTTTTTAGATTACACATGTAAGTGAAATCATATGGCATTTGTTTTTCTCTGACTTACTCCACTAAGTGCAATAACCTCTAGGTCCACTTATGCTGCAGCAGATGGCAAGATTTCATTCTTTTTTAATAGCTGAGTTATATTCCATTGTATATATGTACCACATCTTCTTTATCCATTCATCCATTGATGGACAGCCAGGTTGCCTCCATATCTTATCTATTGTAAATAACTCTGCAATGAACATATGGATTCAGATGTCCCTTCAAAGTAGTGTTTTGGGTATCTTTGGATAAATACCCTGAAGTGAGATAACTGGATCCTTCTTTGTCTCTTGTTATAGCCTTTGTTTTAAAGTCTGTTTTGTCTTGTAAAGTATTGCTACCCCAGCTTTTTGTTTGTTTTCACTTTCATGAAATATCTTTTTCCATTTCTTTACTATCAGTGTGTGTGCGCGTCTTTTGATTGGAAGTCAGTCTCATGTAGGCAGGGTCTTGTTTTCTGTCCATTCAGCCACCCTATCTTTCGATTGGAGCATTTAATCCATTTACATTTAAAGTAATTGCTGATAAATATATAGTTATTACCATTTTCTTATTTATATATTTGATCTTTTTTCCCTTTTTAATTCTTCTTAAGGGAGTTTCTCCAACATTACCGGTAATACTGGCTTGGTGATGATGAACTCTTTTACCTTTTTCTTGCCTGGGAAGCTCTTTATCTGTTCTTCAATTCTAAATGATAGCTTTGCCAGTAGAGTAACCTTGGTTGTAGGTCCTCACTTTTTATCACTTTGAATATTTTCTGCCAGTCCCTTCTGGCCTGCAGTTTCTGTTGAGACATCAGCTGACAGTCTTACGGAAGCTCTCTTATAGGTAATTAAGTGCTTTTCTTTTGCTGCTTTTAATATTCTCCCTTTGTCTTTAACCTTTGATATTTTAACAATAATGAGTCTTAGTGTGGCCCTCTTTAGATTCATCTTGTTTGAAACTCTCTAGCTCCTGGGCATGTATGTCTATTTCCTTTGAAGTTTTCTGTCATTATTTCTTCGAATAGGTTTTCAATTTCTTGCTCTCTCTCCTCTTTCTGGTACTCTTATGATTGGAATGTTGGTATGCTTGATGTTGTCTCAGAAGCCCCTTAAACTATCCTCATTTATTTGGTGGGGGGGGGATTCTTTTTTCTTGTTGCTTTTCTGATTGGGTATTTTCTGCTGCCCTATCTTCTAAATTGTCGATTTGATCCTCTGCTTCATCTAATCTATTGTTGATTTCTCTTAAGGTATCCATTTCAGTTATTCTTTATTTCTGACTGGTTCTTTTTTATGTTTTCTATCTCCATTTTTATGTTTCCTATTTCTTTGTTAAAATTCCCTCTAAGTTTATAAACTCTTCCTCTAAGTTCATTGAGCATCCTTATAACCAGTGTTTTGAACTCTGCATCTGGCAGATTGTCTCCATTTTGTTTAGTTCTTTTTCCGGAGCTTTGTTCTCTTCGTTCATTTGGGACATGTTTCTTCATCTTTCCATTTTGGCTGCCTCTCTGTGTTTGCTTCTATGTATTAGGTAGGGCTACTGTATCTCCCAGTCTTAGCAGAGTGGTCTTACATAGCAGGTATCCTATGGGGCCCAGTGACGCAGTTGCCCTGGTCACCTGAGTCTGATGATCCAGGTATGTGCCTTGTATGGGTCGTATGTGCCCTCCAGTTGCAATTGATCCTTGGTTGCTGTTTGCACATCAATGGGAGAGATTAACCCTCGGACTGATTGGTTGTAAGGACTGGCCAGTGACTCTAGTGAAGGAGATGTTGTGCAGGGGCCGACCCTACAGAGCATGATTTGTTTTAGCAGGGCTCTGATACCTGCCTAGTCTGCTCTTTGGGTGTGTTGTCCTTGGATGTGGCCCCTGGTGGTGCTCAGGCTCAGTCGTATGTCCTATCTCAGCCACCTGGCATGAGCCACCAAGCAATCCGCAGATGGCTAACACCTGTGCTAGGCTTTGATGTGTGTAGGAGAGGCTAAGGTGTAAACTGAGGCCAGATACTCAGCAAGAGGTATGGGGCACACAGAGATCAGATGCTGCTTGTTTGTGTTTTGTGAACCTTTGAGAGGTTTTAGGAGAGTCCGAAGCATGAGCCAAGACAGGCCATTTGTATGGAAAAGCCACTGGAAGAAGTATGGGTGGGCCCACAAGATGGGTGGGGTAGAGTCTCAGGGAATTATAGGGTGGGGCTGATGGTGTTAGCTAGATTGATGGAGACTTAGATGTGGTGGCTGCCTGTGTCACCTGATGGGAATGAGAAGGGCTCAACAAAGGAACAATGGATTCTGCCAGCACTTCTAGGGTAAAGCTGCCCCTCCAGCCCTTGCCCTGAAGCCAGACAATTTTGTTACTCTTGATATGTCCCTGGTGCCTTTCAAACTTCTACTCTGGTGCTGGAACTCAGAGTGAGTGAGTCTGCCAGCAAGGAAGTCTGTGCGTGGACCCTTTAAGAGGAGTTCCTGGGACTTCAGCAGCCCTCCATCTCTCTCAGCCATAATTCCACTGATTTTCACAGCCAGAAGTTTTGAGGACTTCTCTTCCCAGCACTGGAACCCTGGGCTGGAAAGTCTGGTTTGGGGCTGAGACCCTTGCTCCTCAGGAGGGACCTCCACAGCCAAAATATCCCTCCCGATTTTTAACCGCCGCATGCCAGTGTGGGACCAGCCTATTCTGCATTTCCACCCCTCCTGCCGATCTTGAAGTGGCTTCTTCTGCATGTCCTTAGTTGTAGGACTTTACAGCTAGACTTTAGGCGATTTTCTCTGATGGTTGTTCTGTAGTTTGGTTGTAATTTTCATGTGGTCATGAGAGAAGACAAGCAAAGCTTGCCTACTCTGCTTTCTTGACCAGAAAAATCAATATTTTTTTGATTGATATGAGATAGCTTGTGAGAGAATTTCATTTTCCATAATTGCCTCTCTAAATATTCTGCGGAATAGGCAAATAAAAAACGCGAAAGAGGCTATTTCTCTTTTATATCTGCCCACATCACAACTTGAACCTAAAAACTTTTATCTTCCTATTCTTCTTCTTCCATTCTGTGTTCCTCTATTATCTCTACTCCAACATTCTTTCTAACTTCCCTTTCCTTCTAGCCAGCCAGAAACTGAAAGCCTAACTTGCTCTGAAAGTTAACCAAATCAGAAGAAGACCCTTATGGTGGATCTTAAACCCTGATCGTGGTCTGAACTGAGAGTATTTTTAAAAGACTTTCCAAAGCCTATGTAGAACAGAAATTTAGAAAGTGATTTGCACTTCAAACCCTTGATGAATAAAACTAAAGGGAAAAAAAGGATGTGGGAAATCAATAGAGCTGCATGAATTGTGTATCAAGCATTTAATTTTCCATTGACCCTTTAACTCCCAAAGAATCTTACTGAGGAATATTCTTTGTGACACAACACCTATGTTGGGGTGTGAAAAGAGTTATTGAAAAACATCACATGAGTATAATCTCTGTCACCTTCAAAATGATTGCTTGGTGTCACCAGAAGCCTTCAAGTGGAACCTTA